>NC_133451.1:114047500-114357500 GCF_048565385.1 Saimiri boliviensis | reverse complement strand
ACAGAATAGAATGATTTGATAATCGCACATAAATGAACAAATCAAAGACACTACGTTACTTTTACTACTGGCATTATGGCTAATGGATTAACGCAAGCTGAAGATCCAATATTCTAGTTAAAAGTTGTAGCCTTAATTCATTTAATATCAGGTCCTGAAATCGCAGGAAAATATTTTATGCCTTAATTTCAACCACTGTGAAATAAAAGAACTACAGCTATGTCACAGGGTTATTCTAAAAAAAAAAAAAAACAGATTTAAGAGAGTCACACTGAAATGTGAAAAGGATATTTGAAGACATACAATAACCTAAAGCTCTATCCTTTTAGAGCACAGAAAATTGACTGACATCAGTAAGATATTTTATATACTGCATGACTTTAAGCTCTTCAATACATTTATGATACAGTATGTATGTGTCACACTTCTTCTAACTTAAGCAAGAATTTGACTTCGTTCTGGGGAAAATTTTAAACCCTGGGATGGTATTTTTATGTGAATAAATTAGTACATCAGACTAAATATTTTTTTTAAAAGGCATGTTTAGCTTTGATTAAAAGCCCAAATTTAGGAAAGACATACCTTAGTTCTAAGACACTTGTTACGTTTCCAGAAGGGAAGATCCGCCGCACATAGTTGAAATCGCCTACATATAGACTGCCGTCGATCCCACAGGCTAGCGCCACTGGGGCCAGCAGCTTATTACCATCAGCTTGACCATTGCAACTGGGGCAGGAAATGCTGCGCCTTCGCCCATTGCCCATGATACTACTCACGACTGGAGGCTGCTGGGAGATAAACTGGTTTTCCCCATTTCCCTTGTACAGTATACCTGGAAGAAATAAAGTGCATTTTTCCTTATGATGAAAAAGTGTAAAGGTGAAAAACAAAAAAGGAAACATGTTCATTACTGATCTAACTATAACTGATTGCCTTCTAGGTCTGGATTAAGACATTCTTTTTTGGCAGGGGGAAGCGGAGTCTTGCTTCTTCACCCAGGCTGGAGCGCAGTGGCGCGATCTCGGCTCACTGCTACCTCCGCCTCCTGGGTTCAAGCAATTCTCCTGCCTCATCCTCCCAAGTAGCTGGGATCATAGGCATGTGCCAGCATGCCAGCTAATTTTTGTATTTTTAGTAGAGATGGGGTTTCACCATGTTGGCCAGGCTGGTCTCGAACTCTGGTCTTACCTCAAGTAATCTGTCCACCTTAGCCTCCCAAAGTGCTGGGATTACAGGCATGAGTGATCACACCTGGCCAAGACATTCTTATTTGAAGCTCCATTGGAAAGAATTCTATTCAACTACCTAGTGTAAAATATTACATGATAAAGTACATAGAATATACACAAAAAGTTCTGTCTACTGTGAACTGAAATAATGTCTGGTGAAAGGAACAAAAGACTAAGAAGGATTAAACCCCCAATTCTCAACATCAGTGATGATCAGTCATGGCTATACATTGAAATGGCCTGGGGAGCTGTCAAAAAATAATGCCTGGCTCTCACTCAGAGAAATGCTGGGTTCATTAGTCTGGGTTCAGCCTTGGTCCTGAAATTTAAAAAAACTCTCCAGATGAGCTTAATGTGCAACCGGGTTTGAGAACCATGTTCCATAATGTTCTTCAGGGAATAACAAGTTTGCCTAATTGTTAATCAATATAGAAAATATCCAATTAATAAAAACGTGAACCAGGAATATAAATTTCTTCCTTATGAATTTATCATATTCTTTAAAGTTAAAAAACTTCATGGAAAACAAAGGTAGAAAATATATGTCAAACTCCAAAGCCGCTAATGATAATACAGGCTTATTTCAACTCTACCTATACTGTCAAAGACTACTCTTGCATACACTGTCATCTGATATAAGAACTCATGTACATGCAGTTATTCAAAATGTCAAACATAACGAAACTGTTGTAGAAGGCCAATTTATTATTCAAAGTGAATTCTGCTTTAAGGCATGGAACTGTCGATAATTTTATCAAGATGAAATGCCAATCTGCTTTTTTTATGGTCTTCAATGAAAATTTGAGCAAAGATTCCAAATAAATATTAAATATTTTCATAGTTAGAAATGAGATTTGAGTTGAGATTCTAATTGTGTTCATTTTGCCATTGCCACATACAGATGAGTGGCTCCACTGTGGGGTGACGCACACTGTGTCGTCAGCTCCTGTTGTTCCATGCATATTTTATGACACTTCTCAATGTGTTATAATCTGCATAAACCACCTGCTGCTTTGACTTTAGACTGGCATATATTATATTTATTGAATGTTCTATGTTCTAAAGCAGTTCTCAGAGATAATGACTCTACTTCTTAGCAGATACACTTTTAAAAGAATATTCCCACGAAAGTACAATCAGGAAACTTGAGAAAGTGATTTTTCCCCCACTTTGGGATAATTTTAAAGTGAAGAAGAAATTAGAATAATTATGTTCTCCTTATAGCTCAGCACATTTTAGGTGCATTCTGTGATTACTTTTTTAATGCTTTGCTATTTAGGTGATGTAATAATCATAGCAAATTTACATAAAGAAATCAGGGAAAATAAAACAGGTTTATTCAAATTTAAGAAAAATAAGCCACCTAAGGCTGGATCATTACAAGAGATGCAATGCATTTTGCTTTGAATATTCAAAGAATACATTAATGATATCTAAGATTCTTCTTTCTGTGATTACTTATTTGATAACGATGGAACTGTAATTTCCTAAAAGAGCCAGTTGCGTGATTTTCATCAGAAGAATCCTATGCGTCAGACTACTGCTCTACCGTATCTGATTTATTCAGTCATTACTTTGAATGATTGGCCCTTCATGCTTCTTTTCTATTATGACAGAACAGAAAGATGAACATTAGAATATTTATTTCCACGTTTCAGGGTGCCTACACGAATAACTGTCAGCATCTATGCTTCTGTCTTCTCTCCTCCCTTAGTATCTTTCTATAGCTCATCCACCTTGTCATGACTACGAATCACTTTGTTTATTCAATTAGACACATGTCACTTTGGAAAGCCACTACTTGTCAAACTGTTCTTGGCTAAAATTCTAAACTGCAATCTGTTCACCCTGTGGCTGAGGTGAACATTTAAAAATAACATTTATTTTATTTTATTGACTTTTTTCGCTCTGTCACCTAGGTTGGAGTGCAGTGGCGCAATTTTGGCTCACTGCAACCTTCGTCTCCTGGATTCAAGTGATTCCCCTGCCTCAGCCTCCTGAATAGCTGGAATTACAGGCACCCACCACCACGCCCAGCTAATTTTTGTATTTTTAATAGATACAGGGTTTCACTGTGTTGGCCAGGCTGGTCTGGAACTCCTGATCTCAAGGTGATCCACCCACCCTGGCGTCCCAAAGTGCTGGGATTTCAGGTGCGAGCCACCGTGCTTGGCCTAAAAATAACATACATTTTAAAATTCAGAACATTTTTTTGGAGGACAGCATTTTGGGTAGTTTGGCTTTTACATCTGCCCTGATATTTTAATAAAAGTTAACCATAGGTTATTTTGGTTTAGAACATGTATGTATTTACATTAAAATACACAGAACATCCACATGTTTCTGAATTTGCTCCTGAATATATCGTGTGTTGTATTCTAACAATGGTGAATTACAGAGGCATGGGCTTTTCCGGAGCTAGAGATGCCTGTAGTCTCCCTATTGATTCGTAATCTCTTGAGTGAAATCCTGTAGCTAATTGGTTATGAACTTTACCCCATATTCTCATCATAACTAAATGGCATCTAGAGACGTTTGCCCTAGTTTTGTTTGCAGAGGGCTTTTGAAGGAATACAGAAATATGTTCAAACTGTGTGAAATACAATTTTACATAATTTCATCAAGAGCAGCTACTAGCATATTTGGCATATGGCTTTGCATTTTAAAAGACCACAACTGAACCTTGTGTTACTGACATAACAGAATGAAACCCCTACTGCTTCAGACAGCAGTGATGCGTTAAGAGAGGCTTTGAGAGAACACTGGAGTCCCTGTTTGGTCAGGAGTCCTGCCTTTTCAGCGTGTGCTACATGTGGCACCAGTTGTCAGCTCTGCTCAGTCTAGGGTGCAAATTGAACTGCGTCCAGGACATAACTGGAATGAGTACAGAGCTTAATAGTGCTATAAAATAGAGAGGCAGGGAAGGGTTTTTCTGTTTTTTGTTTGTTTTTCCTTACTACTGATTTTCTCAGTACTATTATTTCCTGGAGGGAAGGCACGAGCATTTTCTTTCTTTCTTTTTTTTTTTTGAGATGGAGCCTCACTCTGTCACTCAGACTACAGTGCAGCGGTACGATCTTAACTCACTGGAACCTCCACTTCCCAGGTTCCAGCAATTCTCCCACCTCAGCCACCCAAGTAGCTGGGACGACAGGCACATGCCACCACACATGGCTAATTCTTTGCATTTTTTGTACAGACAGGGTTTCATTATGTCAGCCAGGCTGGCCTCAAATTTCTGACGTAAAGCGATCCCCTTGCCTTGGCCTCCCAAAGTGCTGGGATTTCAAGCATGAGCCACTGCATTTGGCCCGGCACAAGCATTTCAAGCACCGGTCTGAAAACTACTTTAGACTGTGTGTATTTGGAAGGTTAAAATGCCTCCTCTCCAACACACACAGAAAAAAATTTTTTAAGGAGGAATGAACTTTGAAGCAACATTAATCTGAAAAAGTGACCATTTACTATAAACATTTAATCGTATTACATGCTCAAGTCAACATTCTGAACCTTCCGAAAACCTCTGCAAAGTCAAGAGCTAGATTATTCTGCTGAGATTGTGACTTTTTTTCTCTGGCTATCAGTAAAAGTAGAGTACTAGCATGACAGGGTTTAGAGCAGGAGGATAAAGTATAACAGGTTAACTTAAGTTTCGTTTTTCTAGCAAAGCACCTTTAAGTTGTCTGAGACGCAGCTAGAATGTGGGGAAAATTAGAAACACAGTCTAGACAACAGAATTGTGTTTCATATAAATAATATTCTTGATGAGATTAAGCTGATCGTATTTTGTGAGTATTTCTCTTTTGGTTTGTGACATCTAAAACATGCTTCTTCAGAGCATATTCACTATCATGTTATCAGGTCTACTCCCAGGAATACTTCCCTAATAGCTTAAGAAGAACTGAAAAAAAAAAAAAAATCTAGATACTCAGAGTAATTACCCAAGAATTAAAACCTATTAAAAATATTTTGGTGAAGTCACATGATTTTTTCTTTTTTCTTTGTTTTAAAAACAGATCCCCCTCCCTGCATTTTTGGTAAACCTTTCTCAAGGACTTTGGTTCACACTCACTGACTCATTGTAGAATGAGACACTCGTAGGTGAATCTGTGCTGACGACTCCCACATCGAGATCTTTCATTGCAACACCAAAGTCAGTCTTTTACATTCTAATGGGAAAATCATTTTGGCAATGGATACATGAACATTTTAAAGTATATTAAGAAAGTAGTATACAGTTCCCACTTTAGGCTTTTATGATCTTTAAAAATTCACATTTGTTTTTCTTTCCTACCAGTTCTAATCCTACAGCATGGAAAGGATAAAAGTTAAGTTGGAAGGTGAGCAACATCAGCTATCTATGAGCAAGAGCTTACCATTCTGCACATCCAGCACGTGATGTTTATCTAATGTCCAGCCACCCATGTTGGATGCATCCAGTTCACAGCCCTGCAGAATGGCGGTCCTCTTTTCCCATAGAGTCAGGTCCAAACACGACTCGTACTCATACCCAACTGACACTGGAATCCAAACAAATCACAGTTCATCTTTCCAACCACTGGGGGAAATGCAATTTATCTTATTACTCAGAAAAAAAACTGCCCTTTTCGCATCTGTGTTCTGAGAGTGTATTTCCACTTATTTATGAGCAGTCGATTTTTTGGTTTAAGAAGATTTGACCATATAGAAAGATTTTTTTTTAAAAAAATCTCCAAATATTATTTTCTATTGATTTAATGGAAAATGAGTGTTTCCACCCCCCACACCACTCCTTCATGAGGGGTTCACAGCACAAAATGAAGTCCAGATTGGGCACCTGGTTAAGTAATTTGATCAGGTAAGTCAGTTCCAAATGGCGATTAGATAAGCACAACTAAAAATACTGTTTGCCATCTGAATAATTAGAACTGTTTAGTTTTCAAGTGTTAAATTATAAAAAATATTTACAGTAAATAAGATTCAATGGAACAAAAAAGCAAGCCAGATTATAACATTAGGTTTACAGATTATCATCAGAAATAAACAAACTAGCAGTAAATTAATATGAATAAATCACAGATGAAACACTTTTCAGAGTTCACAAGGAAACATGGATTTTAAAATTTAGAAATAAGTGAAAGGAGAAGTGGCAACTACTGGATTAATTTGAACTAATTCAAGACCAAATTACATATTAATTTCAGAGTATAATGTTCTATTTTAAGGTAAATAATAATTAAAACAAAAAAATCATTCTTTAGTTTTCTACGTGCTGAACTTGAGCCTGAAGCTACACTATATACCTATTATCTTTCTATCTCTGTCTCTTGACACATCAAACTTTGATTGCATTGTCCAGTCATTCCATAAAACAACTCATTTGATGCTTTCAGATTGTCCTTCCATTGAAAGAATTGACCCTTCTAGTGAAAACAATTGATGTAATTCATGGACACAAATGTCTGATATCCTGTTAAATACCAATACGCACTGAAATGACATTAGTGTTAGATACAGAAAACAAAAACAAATAAGGAAACTCAGGGAGATAGAGTTATAAAGAGAAAAAGAAAATGAAAAAAAAAAAAAGGGACACAATAAGAAACACAGGGGGAAAAGGATGTGACAACCTGAAATCTCATTCAGAGCATTCCTCTACAACATCATTTCGGCAGAAAGAATGAGATTTTCTTCTTCTTGCCACATAGAGTATTTTTCTTTTCCCATAGTAGATCCAAACCAGCCAAGGTATAATATCCCCAGGACAACCTTGTTCTCATTATATTCTGTTTGTCCACTGACTTCCATGGAACAGTTAGACTTCAAGAAAAACTTCATTGTAGCGAAGATTTATATAGAACTTACCAACAGCTTCAGACAGACCATAGACCTTCTGATTATATGCATCCGTTTTATCCCATATGAAAGTATAGGCCAAGTTCGGTGAGGCAGGAAACCACTTTTGGAAGAGTCTTCCTACTACAGCTACCATAAGGTGAACCTTCATTAAATTAAATGGAATAACAGACTGGGTCATGGTGATCTTGAGAACTGACTTATATCCTGCAGCTCTGGAACTCAAGTAGGAGAGTTTCAAATCTGTTCCGGGAATTGTGGTTTCCTCATGGAGTACCTAAGTTTGAATAAAGCAGAAGTTTCAAACTGTGATCATGTATGACTATTAGATAAAATCTATTTATGTAGTATATTCAATATATTTGTGAATAGTGACTCTTTGTGTCTTAAAGACAAAGCAACTAAAACAAGACACAAAGAATCCCTATTCACAAATATGCATTTGAGCTGTTATCTTATTCAATAATTAAAAATAACTCTGCTGCCAGCCCCACTGTTTCTTCCTAAAAGCCTCTTGTCATTTATTCTGAGTTAATCATACCTCGGGTGCTACTCTTCATGCGGGAAACACTGTGACTGCTCCATCAGGCTGACATGCACTGACTTGTTAGTGTAGTAGTCACAGTGGATTCCCACTAACCCATCTTTCACCCCATCACCCTGGAGAATTACAGCAGACATTTGTAAGATGGTTAGCTCAGAACGGGGATGCAGACTAGGCCAAAGACCTGGCCTGTGCCAGCTGGCTCATTTAGAGACTAAACCAATACCTATAGCCTCATCAGCTCTCTGGTCACAGGCTATAAAGACAGTAAGGATGACAAAAAGGACCAAATAATTTGGGTTAATTTGTAGCAAATTCCATATCCATGTTGAGAGGTGATGTAATAATAGCGCATTGTCATAATTAAAGATTGAGCTCCAACTTACCGCTGATTTTTGATATGATGGTAAATTAGTTAGTATTTTAAAGCTCCATAAAATTTCTCCTAGAGAGCAACTAATATGCTATTAAATGCACGTAGAATATAACAGTCCACACTTTTTAAATTTGAAACTGGACTGTAAAAATTAATATAATTATGTGCATAAGAATTATCTCTTTTATAAATTTTTAGAAATTATATACTTAACCTCATAGATTGCCCATCACCGTGACTAGCTCAATGAATGCTGACATTTATATTAACAAATGCAAAGTACATTATGCCAAATCAGTACTTATTTTGAAAAATTTATTTTGTGTAGCATATACAATTTTTCTAAAGAGTTCAGATTCTCTTTACCAATGCTCCTGTTAGTTTGGGTAATAAGAACAGCTCTTCATAGCTTTTCTTCATATGCTGTAAGTGCAAGGCTCTTTGTGTTCAAGAACAAGCACCAGGAACTCACTACTTTGTCTATGAAGAACTGAACAGTACTCTCAAAGCCTTCCTCATACTGTCCTATCAAGATTCATTGTTCAGGCAGAAAGGGCTGCCTTTTCATGTTGGAAACATCTTAGAATAGTGAATCAGTGTTCAGCAATGTTTCCCCTTTCCCCAACACCTCCACATAGAACAGTTAAGGACAATGTGTACCTGCCATTTCCGAACGTTAGTAACCTCAGTAAAACCCTACAAGACCCGCTATACTGAGGGTAGAGCTGCCAGCTTCAATATAAACAATCACACAGTTGGAAGTAGCACAAATGAATGGACGAAGGAAACTTCCATTCTAGCCTGTCGGTCGGTGCTGGCATGAAGAGGGATGTGACGCGGTATAGTGCTCTACTGTAAGAGGAAGTTCTTTTTTTTTTTTTTTTTCTTTTGAGACAGAGTCTTGCTCTGTCACTAGGCTGGAGTGCAGTGGCACAATCTCAGCTCACCACAGCCTCCATTTCCTGGGTTCAAGCAATTCTCCTGCCTCAGCCTCCCAAGTAGCTGGGACTACAGGCATGTGCCACCACATCCGGCTAATTTTTTTGCATTTTTAGTAGAGATGGGGTTTCACCATGTTGGCCAGTATGGCCTTGATCTCCTGACCTTGTGATCCACCCTCCTTTATCTCCCAAACTGCTGGGATTAAAGGCATGAGCCACCGCACCTGGCTGTAAGAGGCATTTCTAATGTAGATACGTAAGCTTATTACCGTTGGAGTTTTCCTTCAAACATGCTGACTGAATTCAGCCACAGAACTGTCTTAAGCGAAATAGTTTACAAATATACAATAACTTTTTAGACCTGGGGAAACCATTAAATTTAAGATTAAGAGTACTTTTGTGAGACTGTAGGCTGTTAGGGTGAATGGTTTAAAGAGAACTCATTGCTGTCCCATAATCAGTGACCTATCAACTGAATTACTTTGAAAACTAGATTCTGTGACTCCAGTGCTGGATAATATGGCCCTGATAACACGTGATTTAACCCCCTAAAGCACATCATTTATTTCCTCTTATTTTCAAAATAATTTCCAATATATTCGATAGGTTTTTCATGAGTAAGAAACTCTCTTATTAATAGTATACGTACTTCCTGTGACCTTCCTAAACTGCCTATTTCAAAATATCATGTTATACTTGATTTTAGTATCTGTAATTTTTTTCATTAAAGCATATGTTTTTCTCATGTAATTTAACTTGACCATGTTATTTTGCATTAGTGGGAAAGGTAAATCCAGCCAAAGTGTGAAAATAAACCATCAAGCCTACTTCTGCCAGCTGCACAAGCCGTAAATACTATTCCCGACCCCGTTAAACATTTGGTTAGGAGCCATGTCCTGCTCCAATTCTATCTTCCAATCGCTGTCTGACACGTTCCCTCTTCTTCATTTCCACTACCATTGTGATTGCGAGGCCCTCTCCATCTGAGTCCTAGAGACGCACGGATATACATTTAACAAGAACAGTCTGTTCACTGATTTCTGTCTTCCATTAGTATCTTCTGTACTTCTACCAAGTGCGTTTTGCCACTTGAGTTCGCTTTAGAGAAATGCTGAAAATACTCCATTGGTGCACTGGTTCTGCATCACCTAAAGAATTCAAGGTTTCCATCGGATTGCGTCTCAGGGCCATGTATAAGCTGGCCCTGGGTCGTCTCCTGCCTCCTTCCCGATGATGCCCTATACAACATGCCTTGTTTTTGCCACGCCACTGTTGCTTCCCCATCTTCCATCTAAAACATGCTTTCTTCCCTCTCCAGCCTAACCCCTGTTTAAGACCAACCTCCTCAGTGATCCTTTCTTTTGCTTACTTAGGAATTGACCTCTCCTTTGAACTTGAATAATTCTTCAGTAAAATCTTTATCGCATTTAGAATGACAGGATGCCTATCTCCTTCTTCTTTTTATTCTAGTAAACTACTTGGCACATAGTAGGCTCTCAGTAAATTTTTCTGAAATATTTGCCTACTGCATGAATGAACGAATGGAGAAAAGACTCCACGTATTCCTGGAATTGTTGACTATTTGAAACCCATTTCAATATCCTAGTTTGCTAGAAATTTGGCACCTACAGACAGATACTGACTGTAGGTAAAGTCTATTTTAGGACTGACTATGAAGTTCAGAGTTCCTGCAAGATGGGCCTGGGGAGGAAGTATTAAATTGATTGCGGTTACAATGAACTTCTTAAAGTTTCAGCTCGAAGTTCGCTTCGCCATTTGACAACTAATCCCTGAGGTGTTGCTCCTGCAACATCTTTGCCTATGAGCCCCTTTGATTTTGTGTTAGCCCTTTTGATTTTGTGTTAGGTGATCCTTTCTGGATCACCTCTTGCAGTCTCCATCTGTATTTCCCCACTAGGTGATCTCCCCCAATGCTTGGTATCTATATGAGAAGGACTCCCAGATTTACCTCTTGAGTTTCAACCTCTTCCCTGGACTCCATTCTTCTGTGTCTGCTTCTACCCCCAAAGACTTCTGTCCAAGCCACCATAATTTCTCCTGTGGACACCTGAAGTTGCTTCCTAACTGGTCTCCTTGTTTCTACCCTTGCCTAATATAGAATATTCTCAGCCCAGAAATCCTTAAAGGAGGAAATCAGTGACTATTACTGCTCCGCTTAAACACCTTCAGTGGTTTCCAATTCTCAAAGTAAAGAGTTATCTTTGCCATGGTCTTCGATGGCTTGTGATTTATTTATGGCTGACTTTACTCCAGCCATGCCTGCTATCCTCTTTACCATTCTTTGAACAAGCCACGCATGCTGTACTTAAGACTCCCCTTCTATTTTCAGGGTTTATTCTTTTACTTTCTTAAAGTTTGTGCTGAAATGTCACCTTGTTGAAGAGATTTTCTCAAACTATACTATGTAAGATCATACCTCTATCCACTGTCCCCTGCTTTCTTATTTTTTGTTAAGTCTCATCACAACCTGACATATTTCTTGTTGACTGCCTCTCTCCACTCATGAGTTGGGAAGCTCACTGAGGGCAGGTACCTCATTTGAGTGCTTTACCACTTTGTTCCCACACAACAGTGCCTGGTACAGAACAGGTATTCAATAAATAGCTGGAGAATGAATATGACAAAGCTGCTATGTGCTACTGTATTTTCATGACCACAGATTTTTCCTTACCTCTTTATGAATATGGTCTATTATTATTCTATATATTTTTTGAGACAGGATCTCAGTCCTGGCACCTAGGCTGGAGTGCAATGCCACTCACGACTCATGCAGCCTTGACCTCCCAGGGCTGAAGTGATCCTCCCACCTCAGCCTCCTGAGTAGCTGAGACTACAGGCACATGCTACCACACCTGGCTAATTTTCTGTATATTTTGTAGAGACGGGTTTTGTCATGTTGCCCAGGCTGGTCTCAAACTCCTGGGCTCAAGCCATCCCCTCACCCTGGCCTCCCACACTGCTGGGATTATAGTAGTGAGCCACACTGCCTGTCACAGTCCATTATTATTATACCTCATGTCCTACTTTTCAGATCTGAAAGTGATTTCTAACTGAAAACATATGAGATGGTACACAATCCTCAGATATTTCACTACATGAAACAAATAGAGAATGTATAGCTATTTCTTAAAAAGTTATATTAATGAGTATTTTCTGTCAAAAACTACCTTTTCCAAAACACTTTTTACTTACAACAATGACACAGCAAGTTATTGAGACTAATAGCCACATACAATAGTGAGTAGTATCAGTAGCACTTGGTACAACATTAGTCAGGCTGGCAGGTACACTTAGGCACTCAAGGTTTTTTTTTTTTTTTCGATAAATAAATAAATAAGCAGACATGATTAGTGATTGAGTTTAAGCTAGTTTTTCAGTTTTCATTACTATTAATAAATGTTTACAGATATATCCTGAAGAAAAAGTATTTTGCTTGAATAGATCTTTAAGAAATAACTAGACATCCTACTATAACAATACCTACTCTAGCGTGCACGACACACACACACACACACACACACACACACACACACACACTATATTTCATTCTATAGAATTATTTAAAGATAGCACTGGAATTCTATAATCCATTTTTTTTTTGAGGCAGACTCTCATGGTGTCACCCAGGCTGGAGTGCAGTGGCACAATCTTGGCTTACTGCAACCTCCATCTCCCAGGTTCAAGCGATTCTCCTGCCTCAGCCTCCGAAGTAGCTGGGACTACAGGCACCCACAACCATGTCTGGCTACTTTTTTTTTGGTTTTTGTTTTTTTAGTAGAGATGGGGTTGGCCAGGCTGGTCTTGAACTCCTGACCTCATTATCTGCCCACCTTGGCCTCCCAAAGTGCTGGGATTATAGGCATGAGCCACCACACCTGGATTCTATAATCCATTTTTAAGATTCTTTGGCAAAACATGATCTGAAGATCTTGTATCTACTAGTACTGCCTGCAAGAATATTTTACCTGTGTTTCAGGAATGATGGGACTGTCTTCAGGAGAAGATCTGAAAAAGGTGGATAAAGGTGATGACACAATAATGGGATTTGGCCTCACGAATCCACTCAGATCACAGCTGGGAATGTCATTCTCTTCTTTCTTCATGACTAGGGTATCCATCACATAAAAGACATTCCATGGAATCCACACAGTATGATACTGAGTGAGGAATGGGGATCGTTCAAATACCAAAGTTAGAGAAGCCCCACCATTTGCCACCAAGTCAAACCTAAGAGAAAACAAGGTATTCTTAGTGAATTGTCTGGATCCCAGATAACTACCAATACACACCTGCTTTTTTCTTCCAACTTTTATGTGAAATATTTTCAGATCTATAGAAATATTCCAAGAGTTATACAATTAATACTCATATGCCCTATGTGTATTCACCAAATTCTCCTTTTTTTTTTTCTCCAAATTTGCTTTCCATTGTCTCTTTTTTCGGAACCATCTGAGCTCAAGTTGTAGACATTACAAAATATTACCCCTAAAGATTTCAACATACATCTGCTAAGACAAAGAACATTCTCCTACAAAATTACAGTACTATTACCATGCCTTAGAAAATAAAATCAACTTTTAAACAAGTATGTGAGTATATGACTTTAAATCTCTGCCATATGTACAGTCACAAGTTTCTGGAGTCTAAAAGTTGCTGCATTTCCACATTAAAAAGGACAATAAAACATGACAGTGGTGCAGGAAGGTCTAGTTTTTATACTTCAAATCCTTCAGAGATAGTGTGATGGGACTAACTCACATTCCATCCTGGCGGGTAATAGTATATCCATATTCTGGGTAATGGAAAAACGAGACATTTACTCCAATAAGTGGAGTTCCATCAGCAGTCAGAACTTGGCCTCTGATGACAGATGCAAGGCTGTTGGAAAAGCAGAAGAATTAGAATGAACATCTGTCTTTTCAGGCCAACATTATCATGATTTATAGATTACTCAACCTAAGGATAAAATAACACTTTTCTGTGTAATCAATCGTTATTCACAAAAACCCGACCCGAAATACTCGCAAGACAATGTCCCTTCAATTCAGTGCAATTCACATTCTCTGAATGCCTTGTGTTTATTCTGGGTTTTAATTTGCGGCAATCTGCTTTTTGGAGAGTTATCAAGACTGATAATTTAGAGATGAATTTTTTAAATGATAAACTCCGTGCTTTTTTCGTAAGTCATATATATGGTGCTCACGTGAAGAAAAGTAGACTCTTTAATTAATTCTGAGGCAATCAGTAAATCTTCAGGGACCAACAAGTATAAGATTTAAGGGGGCAATAAGGGACATTTGTACAACAACTTTTAATCAACTGCTGGGTACAACTGCATTAATGCTGTTAAATTACTGTAGACCCAGGAGTTCTAGTGTAAATCATCTTCTTTTGCTCAGTGAGACACAAGACACCTGCTTTCACTTACTGGTTTATTTTCAGGTCATTACTGCTCTGTAAAGCACCAAACGGCTTATGCAATCTTACTGCCATGCCATCAGCAACTCCATTACATTAATTCATAATTTATATTATTTAGTGAGCTCAGCTAAAAAAAAAAAGTGCACTTCTGTTTTGCCTATTGGGGTCTTTTCACTGCTTTTTTTGAAACATTTCCAACTGTGCTTACAAAGTCAACTAGTTAAATGAAGATTTATTGACTTTTTAATGTAATGTCCTGTTATGTCTCAGGTACTGAAATTGACAAAGTACGTGAACTGTGTCAAAAATGCTTGAAATGCGAAGTGTGGTGAAGAATTTGCAGAAACAGGAAAAACTGTATTTAAAAAACAGCACTTCCCTCAACTTCACAGTCATCAATATTTCACATAAAGTGCACGTAACTGTTGATAACATCACGACAAATCTATATAAGGAAAAGATGCATTAACCTCTTATTGAAAGGACTTTCTCCAGGTATAACATGGGTGCTATCAGATCCTATAAGAAAACTGATTCGATCATAGAAGGATTTGGCAGCTTGCTGAGAAGGTGACTGAAGGCTTTGGCTAATGATGTCCTGAGGATCCGGTAGGCCCCGGCAGTAGGGCTGATTCTGGCAGGAACTCTGTAGGCAGCAATCGGGATCCATGCAGTCAATGAGTCCATCTGTAGAAAGAAGTGTTCCCCAGTAAGATAATTTTTCTTTTGATGCCATAATGTAGAATCAGTTTTGTTACTTGTTTTTTTTTCCACATTAAGTGATTTCCCACTGCCTATCTGATGGTAATGTCTATAAGGCATACTTTTTAAAATCAGAAGACATAACAAACACAATACAGACATGCATCACATAATGACAGACCACATACACAAGGGTGGTCCCGTAAGATAATGATACCATATTTTTTCGGTACCTTTTCTATGTTTAGATACACAAATACCACTGTGTTACAACTGCCTCAGTATTCAGTAGAGTAACACACTGTACAGATATATAGTCTAGGAGTGTAGTAGGCTGTGCCATCTAGATTTGCGTTAAGTACACACCATGATGCTCCGGCCAGGATGAAATTGTCTAGCGACACCTATCTCAGAACACATCCCCATCATTACATGACACATACATCTACTTGAATCTGCCTTCACAGAGAGTAAATATTTAGACTAGAGACAATTGAAAAGAATCATTTAATGTTTGTTCTGAGTAAGAAATAAAAAATTAGTGATTAGAACACTCAGTAATAATGTGAAGGAATATGAATTAGTTGTAAGTAAAACTATTCAAATATCCTGTATTTTAGAGAAAATGCATTAGGAGTTAGCACAGTAAGTGTATATGGTAAACAGGATTCTACATAGGGTGAAGCTCTAAAATTTGGGAGAAGGTCAGTAAATGGAAGTTTATGAAGTGTAGCAAACACAAATCAATATAAAATGGGTGAAATTAGCCAACCACCTTTCAAGAAAATAGCTCTTCTGGCTGGGCGCAATGGTTCACACCTGTAATCACAGCACTTTGGAAGGCTGAGGCAGGCATATCACCTGAGGTCAGCAGTTCGAGACCAGCCTTGCTAACATGGTGAAACCAATATAAAAATTAGCCAGGCATGGTGGCAGATGCCTATATTCCCAGCTACCTGGGAGGCTGAGACATGAGAATCACTTGAATCTGGGAGGTGGTAGTTGCAGTGAGCCGAGATCATGCCACTGCACTCCAGCCTGGGCAACAACAGAGTGAGACTCTGTCTCAAAAAAAAAAAAAAAAAAAAAAAAGACAAATAAAACAACTCTTCTAAGGAAGGTGAAGTGTGTTCCAGATAAAATCAGGCATTTCCCAAATTTTAAACAAGAGCCTGGACTCCTAGAATACATGCACTAAAATGGAGGTAGTAATTAAAATGCAGTAAATGTAAATCAGCCATACTATTATAAATTATAAGAACTCCATCATGAAAACCTGACCTATAGTATTGACGATATAAATAGAATAATAATGAGAAGAATCTGCCAGCGCATTCTCTGGGAACATCGAAAGGAAACTATACTCAATGGCTCATGTAAGCATTCTGTTTAAAACCTATAACCAATCCATTAGTGGATGAGTGTTTGAGATTATGATCGTTTGATAAAATTATTCTTTAACGTCAGGTTTTACTGACTAGTTGAAAATATAATTTTTTTTTTCTGAGACTGAATCTTGCTCTGTCACCCATGCTAGAGTGCAGTGGAGTGATCTCAGCTTACTGCAACCTCTGCCTAGCATGTTCAAGTGATTCTCCTGCCTCAGCCTCCTAAGTAGCTGAGACTACAGATGCCTGCCACCATGCCCGGCTACTTTTTGCATTTTTAGTAGAGATGGGGTTTTACCACGTTGGCCAGGCTGGCGTTGAACTCCAGGCCTTAAGTCAGGCATCCCCAAACTACAGCCCGCAGGCCGCATGCGGCCCCCTGAGGCCATTTATCCAGCCCCCTTCCGCACTTCAGGAAGGGGCACCTCTTTCATTGGTGGTCAGTAAGAGGAGCACAGTATGTGGTAGCCCTCCAGTGGTCTGAGGGACAGTGAACTGGCCCCCTGTGTAAAAAGTCTGGGGACGCCTGCCTTAAGTGATCCACCCGCCTAGGCCTCCCAAAGTGCTGGCATTACAGGCGTGAGCCACTGAGCCCAGCCAAAAACATGAATTTTTCTCTCCTTGGTAATTACATTTATTGGCATAGGGTTAATAAAATACTAGTTTCTGGCTGGGCACAGAGGCTCACACCTGTAATCCCAGCACTTTGGGAGGCCGAGGCAGGCGGATCACCAGGTCAGAAGATCGAGACCAGCCTGGCTAACATGGTAAAACCCCGTCTCTACTAAAAATACAAAAATTTGCTGGGCGTGGTGGTGCGTGTCTGTAATACCAGCTGCTCAGGAGGCTGAGGCAGGAGAATTGCTTGAAACAGGGAGTCAGAGGTTGCAGTGAGCCGAGATCACACCACTGCACTCCAGCCTGGTGACTGAGACTCCATCTCAAAAAAAAAAAAAAGTTTCTGAAGAGTTTAGTCACTTAGGAGAACCGACAAAACAGTTTTAAAATCTTCAAACTTAAGTATGAAGTCTTGGTGCGACCCTAAGATAGCAAGCTCAGCTGAAAATATCTAGATGATCCCTATGTTTTATTTACACAATGAAAATAAAGTCTTTCACTTTGTTTAACAACTATACTAGCCACTGATTTATGTTAGGCTATTCTTATTAACAGAATATTAGTGGCTGGGAACGGTGGCTCAAGCCTGTAATCCCAGCACTTTGGGAGGCTGAGGCAGGTGGATCATGAGGTCAGGAGATTGAGATCATCCTGGCCAACATGATGAAACCCCATCTCCACTAAAAACACAAAAAAATTAGCTGGCCATGGTGGCACATGCCTGTAATCCCAGCTACTTGAGAGGCTGAGGCAGGAGAACTGCTTGAACCCAGGAGGTGGAGACTGCAGTGAGCCGAGACTGAGCCACTGCACTACAGCCTGGCCAACAGTGTGAGACTCCATCTCAAAAAAAAAAAAAAAAAAAAAAAAATTAGCTTGCCCCTTCATTATCTGACAGCAAACTGAGATAAAAGAAAGCAGACAAAGTTGAAGTAAACTGCCCAGTCTAAAAGCCAGGTCAGCAACAACACAGGTAAGGTAAGAAACCAGACGTGAGGAGCCTGGCTCAGTGCCCTCAAGTCATTTTGCCCATGGGAAGAAGAAATGTAGTGAGCACCTGTGGTTCCCGGACCCATTTCCCTTTCTTTGGGCAACAGCTCTAACTTTTCATTTGGGTATCTGGCCTTCCCCACCTCTCAGTCCATGTGCGTAACCCTCCCTTTGTGTTTGCATCAGAAACCTACAGGCGCTCGAACATGTCTAATAAGAGTGAATTTCAGGAACAATCTAAAAAGAGATTCTTACCCCTCAACCAGGCTTGCTCGGTGAGGCTGCGTGGCTGGGACTGATGCAGCCACCTTGCTGTCATGATAGAAGCTGCTGGAAATGGAGCCATCCCTGGGCAAGCAGAGCCAAGGGATGGAGCGAAAACTAACAGGTCAGACAGAGACACAAAACCTTTGAGGTTTTTGCCATAAGCTGCACTTGACCTCTGGGTTTTGAAACTAAGGCATTCCCTTTTTCCTTAAGTCTGTTTGAATTAAATTTTCTGTCACCTGAAATGGACAGAGACTTTCTGTCACCTGAAATGGACAGTCACTTATCCAGAGACAGTAACTAAAAATCTCTTGACTATTTCTTTTGTAGGTGGGGGATTGGGGGAAGGCTTAATAAGTGAATACCTGAATTAAATAAAGGAAGTTGGACTCTTTTCGCACTAATAAGTTTTTGTCACCATAATTTCTATACACATGAAAATATGTGCGTCAGAATTTCTGATAAGCAGATCTGATTATATACAGTTTCCTTATGACAGTATGTATTTTCATGACTATTATATTTCTAAGATGATGAGTTGTAAGTCATTTTAAACTGCATGTTTATTTCTCTGAAAAAACCCCTAAAATCATGTTTTAAGAAAATCAAATGAAAAGAGTTTGGAAATTTTACATACATTTATCAAAGCATTACTTTCCTAGGCAAAAGGGCATGAAGATGAAAAATTTATAAATATTTCTCAATATTTCTAGGGGAAGAAAGATGACACAATGCTAGTCTTATTTTTCACGAGGATATATAATAATAATAATAATGTAAAACATTTTTTCTCCCTCTCTCATAGAAATAGAAGCATAGATTGTTAAGATTCAGACTTCTAAAGCAGTAGACTGTTGACCTACTGCCCCAGTAGCATTTCTGGCTTCACACAAAAAAACAATTAGCCAGGCACAGTGACTCATGCCTGTAATCCCAGCACTTTGGGAGGCCAAGATGGGAGGATCACTTGAGCCCAGTAATTCAAGACAGGCCTGGGCAACTGGGCAACATAGCGAGACCCTATCTCTACAAAAAGTTATAAAAATTAGCCAGGTATGGTGGTGTGCACCTGCAGTCCCAGCTACTTGGGAGGCTGGGGTGGGAGGATCACTTGAGCCCAGGAGTTCACGGCTGCAGTGAGGGATGATCCCACCACTGTGCTTCAGCCTCGGTGACAGGGACAGACCCTGTTTCAAAACAACAACAAAAACAAAACCAAAATAACAAATGAACAATTTAAAAAAAAAACAAAAAAACCTCAACCTTTCCATCCCAATTCTTAAGATATTGTTGACATTTTATGAGGAATCTTTAAAATTTGTTTTATGATATAGCACCTTTATTTCTCGATGGATTTAGAATGCGTACATATGCTTGGGAGAATAACACCACAAATATCTGATATTCTTGCAGGTTTTTCCCTTGTTGCCATTCTTCAACGAAAGTAGAAATGACTCAATAGGAAAAGTACTTCCAAATATTCTATTTTATCTCCATTAATCTGGTAAATTAAGGGTTAAGTGCTCCTTACCCTCTTCTCCCCACCAATAATACTCCCACAGTGTCTTCTCTTAGGGAATGGATAGCACAGTTGCCAAAGAGGAATGCTCAAATGTAGCCATTCATCTTTGTTAGTTTGTAAAAAGCAAATGTACATTTGGCATGTAGTCTGCAGGTCATAAAACTGCATGAGATTGACACCTTCTGAACTAATCAGTTGGAAATGCATTTTTACAAGCCTCTCTGCTAACATCAATCAGAGAAAGAATCTCATTTTCAACAGCCAAGGTGCAGGGACACACTGTTTGTTATTTTTCTGCAGACTTTATCAGTAACTTGCCCAAGCAACTGACGGATGGTTATGAATCTGGCTTCCTATAACTTGAGAAAACATTTTTCATTTTTTTGGTCTGTATTTATATAGCAGCTAAGGCTATCTAGTACAACGAAGTTGATTACTCACTTGCCCAAATGTCTAGTGTAGTAAAATTGTCTTTGTGGAATAAAGCTGCTGAAAAATCATCGAGATTCCCTTTTAGTTTCAGAAATAGTAGGTTGGCTTAAATTTATATTGGTTTAGAAGCCATATCTAATAGCATTAATCATAAAAAAATCTACATAAATCAGAAATGCTCAAAACCCACTGAGTAACAACTTCAATGATCAGTTAAGAGCCTGCCTTCCTTCATTTCAGGCTTTGCAATCTACGTGGCACTCCGATGAAAAGTAGAGAATACCGTTGACGCTTCCCTTTGCTCAGTCCGTAATGTTAATATTATCGTTAGCTTTTCTGTCCATTATTTTTAAACATGCTCTTGTCCTTCTTTGGGCACTTTCACTGGTCTTTTACAGTGGCTGGCAAACTTATTTTGTAGAGCCAAAGTAAATACATTCGGCTTTGTGGATCATATAGTCTCTATAGCAACTGTTCAGCTCTGCCTTCACGGACAATATGTAAATGAATGGGCGTGAATGTGTTCCGATAAAACTATTAAGAAAATCAGGCTGTGACTCAGGGGCCATGGTTTGCCAATCCCTGGTCTTGCTTCAAGTCTCTATCCTGTCCTATTTCCTATTCTTTATATCACTCTTGATTTTTTTTTCTGACCAATTTAAACAATACAGATTTTGTTGATTATGAAAACTCTTGACAGCAGGTCTGTTCCTAGGTTACCATCTATGTGTGCTGGCTTTACTTTGCTTGTCAGTCCTCTCACTTTCTTCTTTTAAGGAACTATGGATACTCTTGTTTTTCAAAACCTTGGTTTACAGACTGGATAAAAAGTCACGAATTTTCTTTTTTACACAAAAGATAACTGATGCCCACTGTCCTTCCCCACAGCATTTGGTGGTTCCCCCCGACTCCTCAACCTCCAAGTTTCAAATGTGAGTTAGAAATTACCATGTAATATTTTATTTGTGGGATTCAGAATCTTAAAGGTGTACAGGTGTGGCTTTTGTTATTCTTTTCAGTCACATGCTGTAATATGCACGAAACTCACTTGCTTGGTTCTGGACTGGGATCATGCTTGGTTTTCTGTGCATTCTTGCTGTTCTCCATCAGTGTTCTCCTGGTGGCTTTGCTCCCCCTGTTCACACCATTTCAATGCGAATGACTCCATGCTGGTCATTCTCCTGAACTACAAAGCCACAAAGTGCCTTCTAGATATTTGGCTTGGATACTACACAGGAATCTAAAACCTGACATGTGTAATATGATTTAACATGTCCATATATGATCTTCTCCTTCAAACATGCTGCTGCTGCTCAGTTTCCTATTTCAATGAATGGTTATGCCACCCACCCCACTGAGCTTATCAAAGTCGAAATCTGAATGTTATTCTTGACCCCCTCGTCTCTTCCTTTTTCTCTGCACTTAATCAATCACCAGTTGCGTCTTTTCTTTATCTCAAATCTCTCTTGAATCAGTCTATTTCTTTCTCTTTTCCTGAAACTACCCATCAGGCCACCATGGTCCTCTCTTGACAAATTCTTAACAATAGTTTGTTTTTCCAGGTTCCAGGCTTGCCCCAACTATTCATTCTCTACATGTTAACCAGAGTAACTTTATAGAAACCAAATTTGATTATTTCACTTCTCTGGCTAAAATGCTTCCTTTACTTGGTCTCCATTGCCTTCTGAGCAAAGTCACAACTCCTTAACATGGCTCATAGGACCTTTCACTATTACTGCTTCCTCTGCCTGGAGATTGCTAACCTTCTCTCTGACTTCTCCGCATTGCCCTCAATTCCTTCAGCAATCATCTCAGACAACTGTCTCATTAAGCTCCTAGAGGGCTCATCCGGTTCACTATCCAACCCTGCTGTCGTATTCCCAGAGCCTTGCACACTTGCTGGCACCAAGTAGGCATTCAATACATTTGCTAAATGAAAGAAAAAATGAATTAAGTTCCTAAAGACTGTGAATTCTCAACAGGTCAAAATGTCTTAGAAGCACATGAGAGATGCCCTGTTTTTTTTTTCTTTCACGCTTTCTCTACCCTCAGACACTATGTGCTAATCCTTGAATTCTTATTTCTTTTTTACTCCAATAGGTACTTGAAAATGTTCTTGACTAATTGAATATTAAGCAATCCACAGAATTAAAAAAAGTATTAGAAGAAATTATATAAAATCCTATGTACAATACTGTGGCTAATCTCAGAAAGACTCTACTTAGGAAGACACACAGCCCAGAGGTCACGAGTAAAAAGACAAACCCCAGAAAAATTTATTTCATATCAACTGAAAACTTCTGCATGCGCCATAAATTACAAAGTTAAACGGTAAGTGAAAACCTGGGATAAAATATTTGTAACAGGTGCCTAACAAAGAATAAGTGTAATATAGAAAGAAGCCCTAAGAGTTACAAAGAAAATATCAAGCAGCTCAATAGAAAAAAAAGAAGGGAAATAAATAAGCTATAAAAAATACGAAGATCATCAATCTAACTAGTAATTAGGAAAGTGCAAATTAAAGTGATAAAAATGGGATCATTTTCATTCATTAGACAAAATTGATATTTTTCATTTTGTTGAACATTTTTGTTTACTGACAATGATTACACATAGGCTATAAACACCCTCAAATTGATGAAGTGTACAGTGGTGGAACCTACTTTCAAGGCAATCCAGCAGTAGCTATCAAAATTAAAAATTAAAATACCTTTTGAACCAGCAACTTCATCTCTAAAAATCCATCCTGAAGAAATAGTTGACATTTACACAAAGATGTATATGCAGATACATACACACACAAATTTGCTACAGATTTGTCTCTATACTGACAGCAAAAAGATGAGAACCAATTCAATTATTATCAGTGTAGCAGTGGTGAAATTAATTAGTATGCCATATTTCTGTTGTACAGAATGAGATGGGCCTATATGCATCGGCATTAAAAAAAAAACTCTAAGACATTGTCGTTGGAAGAATCAAATTTAGAACAGTATTTAAGTATAAACACATGGATGTGCATATGAATTCAGTGAGGGAGAAGCAGAAAGATACCCATCAAGTTACAGATGGTGGCTAACTCTTCTGACAGTGAGAGTGTAGTATCTGTGTACCACGACTACTAAAAATAGCCCTTGCCTTAATGCAGGAGGTCTTAACCTGGAGACACAGGTAGCCTGGAGGCCCATTTCTAAAGAGGTGCCACACAATGCCCACGTCTACACTCTTAAGCTTCAGGTGGCAGCTGATGGGCATGGGTATAAAAGAGAAGGGAGACTTTTAGGCCAGGCGTGGTAGCTCATGCCTGTAATCCCAGCACTTTAGCAGGCCAAGGCAGGTGGATCACCCGAGGTCAGGAGTTCAAGACCAGCCTGCCCAATGTGGTAAAACCCTGTCTCTACTAAAAAAACACAAATTAGATGGGCATGGTGGTGAGCGCCTGTAATTCCAGCTATGTGGAGCTGAGGCAGGAGAACTGCTTGAACCCAGGAGGTGGAGGTTACAGTGAGCTGAGACTGCAGCATTGCACTCCAGCCTGGGCAACAAGAGTGAGACTTTGTCTCAAAAAAAAGGTGGGGAGACTTTTAGTGCCAACCCATGTAGCTCTGATTTTCCTCTTCTTCTAAAACACATTAAAATGCAGTGGTTAAACCTTATGTTCCTTGAGTCCTAGCAGGAAGTACTGAAGTCCTTTGCTTTGTAGGGCACAAGCTGGATTTCTTTCCTCAGAATGGGACTCACTATCCTCTAAAAATTCTGTGGATAGCCAAAGGGTTCAGAGTAACCTGAATCTCCTCCCTACTTTAGGTAGGATTCAGTAGAGTTTTTCAAACTAATAGTAATCTCCCCTCAAACCATCAACTACCTGAATAATACAGTGTAATGCTCTAAGATTCTAAGCACCACTCTTATGTCTGATAGTATCTGAATTCATTTTGGGAAATACTTGTGACCTCTTGTAATTCTTTCTTTTTTTAAAAAAAACTCTCCCTCCCCGCTTCCTTTCCAGTGTTGTTTCCTGCCATTTCGTTATTTTTATTTTTAAATCTGTTTTTAGAGAACATAACAGTCTCATCATTCTGCCAGATATTTAAAAATTCTATTTTCAAACATTTCCTTATTTTCATTTAGTAATCTATAAATATAGACCTCTCCATTCGTTATGCTCATTCGGATGTTTATATTCAATTCCATCCATTTGTTTTCAATCCTCTTTTCTACTGACAGCACATTCCTATGTCTTCTTGCAGGGTTTTTGTTTTTTGTTGTTTTGTTTTTTTGGTGAGATAGGGTCTCACTCTTTTACCCAGGCTGGAATGCAGTGACGCAATCATGGTTCACTGCAGGCTTGACCTCCCCAGGCTCAGGTGATCCTGCCCCGTCAACCTCCTGAGTAGCTGGGACTATAGGCGTGTGCCACCACACCTGGATGATTTTTATATTTTTTTGTAGACATGAGGTCTTGCTTTGTTGGCCAGGCTGATCTCAAACTCCTGGGCTCAAGTAATCCATCCACCTCAGCCTCCCTAAAAGGTAGGATTACAGGTAGGAGCCACTGCAAGCAGCTTTCTTGCAGTTTGAATTGTATTTTTGCTTCTTTTGCTTCTTTAATAATTTATTTATTATCATTTCTATCTTATTTTTTGAATAACCTCAGTTGGCTTGTGCTTTCTTCTCAACTGTAATCAGCCCCTAAGGACATGAAAAAATTGCCTGTTTTAGGTACAACTTCCTGATATACCCCCACCAAAGGAATAATTCTAAGCGACAAAAGATAAGTCTATTGGTTTACTGGTAAGATGTATTCTTCTCGGCAGGAGTTATGCTTTGTTATTTCACCATTCTTGCACAAACTTTAGTACGAATCTTTTAAAGTCATTCTTGTGCTCTCAACAAGCCAGCCTCCAGGACAGGGCTTGAGTCTCATGCCTCAGGTACCCTCAGAGGAGCTGGCCACTGGAGGACCAGACAGGAATGCAAGGTCTCAAAGGAAACTGACTAGATTTCCCTCTGGAGAAGATGGGAGAAGCATGCTAACATATTTTGGAGAAATCATCCTGTTAAAAAGTATCTTAAGTTTCCATACAGATAGAATTATCTCTGGTAAGCTATTGCCTTTTGGTGCTTGCATAGTGAGACCATCATTTGGGGAGCTATTTAAAGCCAGGCAACCCCTTGCTGAATGAGAGTCTTCCCAGCAGGCTAAATAAAAGCAATGATGCTTTTTAAAGTATACGGAGAGAATTAGATAGCTACCTCACCAATCTTAGGCACAGAAAGCACATCAGAGGTTCAGCACTGATATTCTTGTTATGTCAAAAGGTTATACTTTGGCAGGGAGGGAGGAGATGAGAGAAGAAGATTCTTTCTGAAAGTGGCAGTCCATGAGCATATGAACTAGTTACTGCAGTACATGGTCTGACTGTACTAAAACTGAATGGAGAGCTATTCTTATTCCTACAGTACTCTGTTTTTCTGCCTGCCCAATATCCAAGCCCCTTTCTTCTGGGGACAGCACTTCAGTTTTCCTTTAGGCAGGTGACCTAATTCAGACCAGTGAAAGTGAGGCCCAGGCCTCACATAACCATGAAGAAAGATGTCTTCTTTGTGGTGGGGTTGTTATGAAGTGAAATGTAAACTCAGAGCTGGCAGTGGCCTTTTTGGGGGAAGAGATGGCCTCACAATGATTCTAGCTTCTGTGGAAGAAAGCTGTTAACAGAGGAATACACTGAAGTTTCTGGTGTCATCATTTGACACCTGAGTGCCACTATGTCTGAATTTTTCAGTTATATAAGCTAATAATTTTTTTTTTTTTTACATGTAATAATGTTTGAGTTGAACTTCTCACATTGCAACCAGGGTCTTTCCAGGAAAGAATTGTTAAGTTAAACCTTCATAAAAGTAAGGGTTTTCCTGTTGAGGGGGAGTGGAAGTCTGAGGTAGGGGTCACCGTGAGACAAGGCAGACTTCAGTGCAGATGGCTGGTGAGGAGAGCAGGTCGCGGTGGCTCACGCCTGTAATCCCAGCACTTTGGGAGGCCAAAGTTGGCAGAACACCTGGGGTTAGGAGTTCAAGACCAGCCTGGCCAACACAATGAAACCCTGTCTCTACTAAAAATACAAAAATTAGCCAGGCATGGTCGTGGGCACCCGTAATCTCAGCTACTTGGGAGGCTGATGCTGGAGAATGGCTTGAACTCAGGAGGCGTAGGTTGCAGTGAGAGGAGATCGCACCATTGTACTCAAACCTGGGCAATAAGAGCAATACTCCATCTCAAAAAAAAAAAAAAAAAAAAAAAAAAAGAGGTACTAAAGACTGTGGTGAACAGAGTCACTGTCTGAAACCCCATACCAGATCCCACATCTTTCAGGAGTAGGCAGCTCCCATCTCTTCACCTTTCTATTTTCTAGTCTTAGCAACTTCCTGATGAGAGTGTTTTGGGATATGAGCAACAAATGGCTCAATTTAGAGGATTACTGTCTTTATAAGTAAAGTTGGAGTTGAAGAAGACATATTTATAAGCCATGTGTAGGTACTGGTGATCATGTGCTCTAAAAGCTTTCTCAACTAGGATAGGACAGCAACTAGTTGCTCCTAAAGTGTCTGCATGCCCCGACTGGAGATGTTATCCACAATTATCTGGCCCAGTGAGCACTGTTTCTGATTACCACTGTGTGATGTGATTTAAAAATCCAGTAATCCACTGCTTGCCTTTGTCAAAACGATCTGCTCCAAAAGCCTCTATTTAGTACCTGGAACAGGATTTGAGAAGCAGATAAGGGGGACACTTTGTTGATTCCACAGAGAGTGGAGATCTTTGTCGGGGACCTTATTATGGGTAACAGATTTCCCTTAGCCCTGAAAAGCTACAGACAGCTGTTTGAACCTTAAAGAAACAAGCGCCTCGTGGAAAGTGGCACAGGTGTTAAAAGGTTGGCTAAAGATACGTTACTCCCATCCATATTCTTAGTCGTACATTCTTCCTATTCCTCATAAAGAATTCCCCTCTAAAGCTTCTTTTTAGAGATAAAGGGGAATGGATATACATAAAGGCGAGGAGGAACACCTATTTAGTGAGGTTCAGATGTTTCAAATCTTTAGCATTCAACAGTGGTGATGAGGCAAACGGGACTGGTTGAAGAAAAACAAATTCTGCAGGGGAAGAAAGACGCTTGGCTTAGGAAGGTATTTTAAGATCTCCCTTCATGATGGATGTCTTTTCTAAAATTTTTTGATGCTTCTTTTTTAGTTCTGGGAATGGTATGCAACTTCCTTTGCTCTTCTTCTACTAAGACTGTCTTTTCTACAAAATTGCTCAACTATAGTAGCTATTTATTGGAAGTGTTTGATTTCTGATTAGGGCCACATCAGGCTCTCCAGCCTCTCCTCCGCCTCCTCAGTTACTTAATATGCGAAATCAAGTTACTTAGCTACTCTCTGGATAAGTAACCATTTTGAAACTAAACTTATTTAGACAGTGGATCTGTAACACTACAGGCAGTCATCATATATCCTAGAATTTCAGTACAATAAAATCCAGTCTAGTCCTAAATCAGGACTTGATTTATAGTTCTTAAACATTCTGTTCGACTGTCTTCATATAACTGACATCCTTCTTCGCCATCTTATGTGTCTTGATTTGGGGTCTGGTGTGAAAAGTACTGTCTTTATAGACGTAGCTTATGCTTAAGTTCTTATGCTTAAGAATCCTCTGGCTTAGGTTATAAAGCATCCAGGTTACAATCTTAGGGCATAAGAAGGGTGGCACTGAGATTCCTTCTTAGAAGATGAGCAAAATTAGGTTAGGGGCAGGAATACAAATTATGTGAGATAAGTAGAGAATCCACAGGAGCTCTTCTACCAGCTCAGATTTCCCCTCAGAGGGGGAAACCTAGAGATAGCATAGTTTCATGCTAATAAGAATAAACAAGGGGGAATGAGGCCAATTCACAGTTGATAAATTTTGAGGAAAAGGAAAAACCTCTTTAGCTGATAACAATACTAAAGAGTTGATTAGCCCTTAAATTACTCGGCAGGGTCTCTGCAGACAGGGTCCTGCAGCTCGCTTCCCTTGGAGAGAGTCTGTAACCTCCTCAATCCAAGCTCCTCTTACAAGACAAAATCTGAAATGTATGATCAAGGAGAAAGAGAAGTGCTCCTTCCTCCCTAGGCAATAGCAGCAATGGAGTAGGGGGTTCTTTGGGGAAAAGTAACGAAGAATGCCATCTGTGCTGTGGTTTTCAGAGGATTAATGCTGCCATGTCTATAAAGCACACAGTTAAGAGGAGTCAGGGGCAACGAGGTATTATGAGGCAGGAGAAGGTGTGAAGGCTAAGGACTGCCTAAATCTATCAGGAGTGGAAAGGAAAGGCTTTAGCTCAGAATCTGTGGCTCAAGTTTCTTGACAGTCCAAGTTAAAAGAGAACAGTGAACAGTTTGCTAGAAACTAAAGGAGGGAATTGCAGCACCTTGTCAGAAGGATAAGGCACAAATAACACTGACTTTGAGAATGACTACTGGCCCAGGCAGGCGTGTGTGTGTGTGTGTGTGTGTGTGTGTGTGTGTGTGTGTGTTGGGGTAGAAGGGAGGTTGAAGGGTTGGTTCTGTTCACTCTGTTTCCCAGAGAATAGTAGTTTAGGCCCCCTGTAGGTACAGTCAGGTAAAGGCTATTCGGTCTTGACGACCTGTGAAGTTCACTTAGTGAAGATGAGCACTTTTGAAAGCAAAAGAAGGAAAATGGGATATTAATAGCTGCTAGTTAGAGCAGGCTCTGTGCCAGGCATATGCTACATACTTCGCATGCATTTTCTCACTTAATCCTTTCAAACACTTTTTTTATTCCTATTTCATAGATGTGGCACTTGAGGTTAAAACAGATTAAAAATTTTGTGTGAGGTTACATAATTACTACGTGGTTCAGTGAAATCTGTGTGCTCCAAAACTTACACTCGAACCAGCGCTTCACTGTCTGTGTGTACAGTCTCAAAAGAGCAGGGAGAATGGCCGGGGCTGGTGGAGCGGAAGAGAAACACAATCTAACCCGCAGGGCAAGTGTCCACAGAGGTCTGGATGAGGATGGCAGCCCTCCTAAAAACAGCGCTAAAGGTATGTTGCAACTGAGCAGCTGTCAGGGCCAACTATTCCATCACTGGAGAGACAATCACCAACTCTCACTCTATTCTCTGAAATTCAAAGACAGAATACGGAGGCTGAGCTCAATGGGAAAAATAATTATTCTTACCAAGAGCTTCAGCTGGGTGGAATCTCACCATCTTTTTAACCAAGTAGAAAGTTAAGAATAAAAAGTCACCAGAGTACAGCTTCCAAGGGACTGTTCTCTGTTACTGTTTTGTTTTTTTCCACCCATGCCTTTCAACAGAAGAGCCTGGAAAATGCTTTGCGTCTTTTGGAATGTTAGTTATTAAAATACCACTTTGGAGCTCCCAATTCACAGAGCCCTAAATACTGTGGTTGAGGAGAAGAGTCACCTGGGGATTAGGAAAAGGAACTGAGAACAATGGACATTATGCAGTAGCTTGCTTCCTTACCTTCTCCCTGAACGATAATAATCTTGCATTTGTTTCAAGAAAAATAGAGAGCAAAATCATTCTATCAGCACTCATACAGTTTTCAATCAATCTAATCTACGGGGATTGGGTTTTTTTTTTTGGCAACAGATATCTATGTACTCACTGTCACTTATAAACCTGTGCTCTGGCACAGACTCGTGTTCATGCTCCGCGTTTCTTACCTCCTTCATTGTCCTTGCTATCTGTGCAGAGAGTCTCCATGGCTACGTCACACCCCGCTCCTCTCCACCCAGGCTGGCAGACACAATGCCAGCCATTTTGGTCCAGGGTACATCTTCCATTGCTGTTGCACAGACCAGGACAACCCTCTGTCGAGACAAAGAAGGAAAACACCAGTAATTTGAGTATTGAGTTTCTGCACCTAAAATAAACAGATAAGGGACACTTAGTGGGAACAGGCCTTTATAAACAGCACAAATACTGTAATTGCACATGGATAGAAACAGCAACGTTATCTACGGAATCTAATTCTTATCCAAGTGGCATCTTTGATTGGCCTGACCCTTGAGACACCACTTACCTGTGCAGGACAGAAATATATGCAACGATCCACTAAATAGCTGCAGGCCAGACAAAATTAACTTAAATGTCTTTCCTTTAGCAAAGCAACAAGGTATATTGTATGGTGTGAAAAAGCATTTCAACAAAGTAATTTCAGGTTCCCTAGTCTAGATTTGTAATCTGTTTTAAACATTACTGGTCTTTTATTAGTACGTGCCTTCTTAAAGCACCTTGTTGCTTAAAAAAAATTCCCTCAAAATCCAAAAGCATGAAAGTGGGTATGAGGATATGAATGATGTTAAAAACAGAACATTAATTTTATCTGGCCTCAGAGTTGCCGTATATTCATGTGAAATTACAGTGCATTAAATAGTTGCACAAAGTATAGGCCAATATTAATGACTATACTTTATGCCAAGAGTACATTCCTTGTCACAGAATAAGCAAAGCCCGGGAAATAGTGAAGCAGCTGAGCGTCTATTCTAACAAACATTAGGATTCAGGCTGCATACGGATGGGACAGGACCGACAGGATTTCCAACTAAATGTAATAGCTGTGCATATTGGATTACTTAGGACGGACAAAATGAAATACCATAAGGACCACAATAAAACATTGATAGACTGAACAAAAACACGGTAGTGACGTGCTTCAAGACAGATAGCGAAGAGTGATATTTTGTGACAATCTCCCTAAGGCTTTTATGCTTTTACCTTTATATCCTATCTTGTCTGCTTTTATGGGCAAGGAGGGAAAATTTGGGAAACAATTAAAATAATTTAGTATATCAAAAATCTATAATTGTTTCAGTCTAACATGACATTTTTAAAAGACAATTTTTGCCACTTCCTACTGATGATATCTGGCATGCAGCCAACATGAGCTGTTTATGAGGATGACACTTGGGTAGATTCTGGTGTCCTTGTTTATGAGTGTGATATGACGTTGACAGAAGCAGGGAGAGAAATACCCTAAAATTCTAAGACGAACTGGCTATGCGTTAGATCTCTGTGGACAGAGCTATTTATGATTTGGTAGAAAACATATGAATAAAAATACTTGCTATAGCAATTGGGGTTTGTTTTACAGCTTCTTATCATTTGAATGCCGCTCCTGTTTGAGTGACACAATTTAAGGGAAAGATCTGTTTTTAAAGATGTTTATTTTAAGTCTGTGTTAGAATTATTCATATATTGATTTCCCCTCCTCCACAGTGAAACTTGAAAATATTGCAAAGAGACGTTTTGTCTCTTACGATTAGAATTAACAGAAAAAAGACTATTTTGACAGTCTCTTGTGGAAGAGTATAATGAAATTATGCTTATGGATACCATCAGGTCAGGAAGAGATTAATTTTGCTGCTGCTTTTCATTCAGACAATTACCGTCTGTATTTAGGATCATTCAGTAGATAAAAGGTGAATCTTCCTTATGGATGTGATTTTTTTTGTTTCGTTTTGTTTTGTTTTGTGTTTAATGAAAACGAAAGATTGAATGGCCCTACTGACAAGGGTACGGCTGCTGACTATCTGCACGTGAGAGTTGGTATATGAAAGCCTGGATATTGCCATGAATATTTTCATATTCTAATGAAAAGCACAAACAAGGAATAGAAAGTAGGTAATCTAAGGAGAAAGGGAAAGGGCATTTTCTCTTCTGAAAAAACTTTTTCCATCTATTTCTATGATAACTGAAGACGTGAGAATCTGCTGTTTTCTGCTGAACAAGGTTATCAGTTATTTTTATTTTAAATAGAACGCACAATACTTTTTAAAGCTTTTAAAAAATAACAAAACATAAATTATGATATCACATATATTTTGAAACATTTAGAAAAAGCCAAAGAAGTTTCCATATGAAATCAATGAGATTTCTCTCAACATGTTAACCAGAATCTTCTTTAGATTGACAGTTCCTTATTCTGTGATAAGAGTCTTTGTGATTCTTTAGTTTAGAATTTAAAGCTCATTAAGCTGAATTGCCAACAATGAAGAGCTTAAAGCAAAAAAACCAAAAACCAAAAAACAAAGGAAAAGAAAAGAAAAACCCCAAAACCAAAAAACAGCAAATGTACCATTATCTTCAGTTTCTGGTTCTAGAGAAAACTAACGCTTTTACATAGGAATGAAATCTGTGATAACCCCAAATTATAAAAATGAGACACAGACATTTAAGTCTCAATGCTTTAAATCCAAGGCATTTTACATAATTTAAGTGTGATTTATAATTTACAAAAATATGCATGGAAAACGGTCTGTTGTCAAACCTAGTGAAACACGGTTATATATAGATACATATGCAGATATGTCAACAAAGAGCAAGTATACAGTACCTTTAACTATCTTATCCAAATAGTGAGCTTGGGAAATTAAAAAGGAAAAAGAACAGACAGACATTTCAGAAGTGTCACATGGGACAAGAAAATTTTCAGAATTTACATGCAAATTGAGTAGCTGCAGCTGACATAAGACTCACATCACATGACAGAGATGTACTTCGTATCTCCTAGAAATGCAGGATATTCACGTTTTTAGCAAATGGAGTCATAATTCCAAGAAATACTCAGCATTTTCAGCTAGCTGAACTAACACTACTTTTCACAGATTATATGGAATGCTCTCCACTCTCATCATTCTCAACATTCTCCTTTATAATAACTGAACAGAACAAATTGAATCAATTCTTTATTCTTAAAGAACTTTGGAAGTTTATGAGATCCACAAATAATGAAACTTTAAAAGTTAATAAGCAAAAAGAAACAGAGACTCTTGAGCAAATGTAATATATTGGCGTTATATTTGGAAAAGGCTCATGTGAGTTCTATAGAAAATGATTACCCAGTATCTCTTGACTGCAAGCCAGATAGTGAATGATGTATCAGATAAATAGTCCATTAGGAAATAGGGACTATTCTAAGAACCTGTTTATTTTCAAAAACCTACTGGAATAGGCTCTTTTTCTCACAAAAGGTGTGTAGGAACAGTTAGGACCAAGACTGAATCTTTTTCTGTACCTGTACCCGCCCCGTCCACTTGTTTCATGAGGCTACAATTAGGCTATACCTTTCCCCTTGAACTGAGACATAAATGCCTTCCTCAGTGTAGAGACCTAATATATTAAGAAGCCTCAAATCTCCTTGCTTTGTCAAAATTCATACATCTTTAATGATCTAAAATTGCTTTTCAAAGATGCTTATGTTGACTGTTTTTCACTATGACATATGCAAGTGGCAGCAGAACTCCTAGCAGAATGATTGAATCTGCAACTTTCAGTTGGGCCACTCAGGTGTGATGGTTCTGTCATGTGTATAAACAAAACTGTATACAGTTTTGACACATCTGTATTGTGTATATAAAAGGATTCTTCACTTTGCCACAGGATTCTATTAGAGGCTTTGAATTGCATTTAAAAATAAGCATGTTTACAGCTAATTAATAATATGATGCAAGAAAAATTAAGGTGAAGAAGATAGGTGATAGGTACTATTCTGAAATTACAATAATAAAAATAATTTACCTTTTAAACATTAAAATAAAAATTATTACATAACATTCATATAATTTCTTTATAATTCCTTCTATATGCTATATAAACTAGTAGAGCCCTATAATAGCTCAATTGATGATTTGAACATAAAGAAAGTACCATCAAAACTTCTGGAGTTTCTGATTCTCACAGGGTAGTATTTCTACGGCAATTCCTAGTTTACAAAAATTACTAACACTGATCACAGTTAGAGAGTAAGCCTTTTGCTTTTACATTAGGTCTACACAACCAAAATAAAGAACACAACTTAATTCTGATCTGGATTCGCAGTTTTAAAGATGGACAAAATTATTTCTAATTAGGCAATCAGATTATTTTTGCAAACAGAATCAATTATGCAAAATAGTAGATTGATTCACAGGTAAAGGTACATCTTTGGGTCACCAGAACATCAGAAGCAGAACTATAAGTAAAAAATATATTTAAAATATATAGCAGGTCAACATTCACATCATACTTTAAATATTTGCAACACTTAACACAAGATTTACAAAAAGCTGAAAACCAACTGTAAGAAAAATATCTCTATTGAGAAAGATATCAAGATTTTTCATTTGCATTTTATATCATAGAGAATCGTGAAGCTGAGAGCTTAAAACTAAGAGAGAAAGAGGGAAAAACAACAAGGAATATTTTGGTATGGAAGAATAAAATTTCTGATAACACCACAAAAGCCTAGTTCTAAATAATGAAGAAGTTAAAAGGAGATGTCAATGTATGAGGTTCAAATAATAATTAAAAGTAGTAATTGCAACAATGTAAACATTATATAAACTACAACAGGAAAGAATAAAAAAATGCAGACATGTAAGAAGCCATCAGAAACAACAATCACAAAAATAACACAGTATATAAAAATTAATATACCTAACAATTGCTGAATGCGTATTAGGTTGCAAAAAATTACTTTGAAAACTAATGATTATGTTCTGACACCGAAGGAAAGTCATTGCTATTCGATCTACTAAGATGTTTAAATTTGTTTTATAGAATAAAATTCTTATAAAAATGGGTGCTAGACATAAAATGGGGCCCATTAAAAAACTGTTTTCTGGGGCTGGGTTCAGTGGCTCATGCCTGTAACCCCAGCGCTTTGGCAGGCTGAGGCGGAAGGATCACTTGAGGTCAGGAGTTCGAGAGCAGCCTGGCCAACATTGCGAAACCCCATCTCTACTAAAAATACAAAAATTAGCCAGGTGTGGTGGCGTATGCCTGTAGTCCCAGCTACTTGGGAGGCTAAGGCAGGAGAATGGCTTGAACCTGGGAGGCGGAGGCAGCAGTGAGCTGAGATTGTGCCACTGCACTCCAGCCTGGAAGACAAAGTAAGACTCTGTCTCAAAAAAAAAAAAAAAAAAAAAAAAAAAAAGAAAAAAAAAGAAACCCAAAAAACAAACAAATAAACAAACAAAAAACTGTTTTCTGTTAAAACGTTGCAGTCCTAAAATACTTTCTCTGGAGTTTCAATTATTTATCTTGGAAGAAGACTCACGTGGGACACACGGTATGCGTAGTACCACACTTCCCGTGAGACGGCAAGCCTTAATCATTTTTGGGTCTTAGATTTTTGAGTAAACTGGTGAATGCGTTGGATTCTCCTCCCAGAAAAATTCATATATGCTCACAAACACGAAATGCTGCCTATGACCCAGGGACACATATGAGGCACTCTGCTCCCAGCCTTGCTCACTGAGGGTAAGAACGAAGGCTTCCTTTGTGCCAAATACCGTTCTAAGTGCTTATATTATTCTCTCATTTCACCTTGATCACAACCCTATGATGTAGTAACAGTTGAGACAGTAAATACAGATGAAGAAACAGAGGAGAAGAGAGATGAACTTGGGCAAGGTAACGCGCTGGCCCCTAGGCTGGCTCCAGAGCCTGCTCTGAACCGCTCTGCTGCAATGCCGTCTCGTGGAGATTTAGGGAAAAAAAATTTTTTTTTTTCCTAGAAAAAAACTAAAGAAAGGTCAGACGTGCTGTGCAATTCCTGACCCCACATGAATTTAACGGACACTTCATTCTCCAAAGCCAGCAGGCAGTTCCACCTTCTTTTACACGTCTTCCACATGGATTTCATAGGAAAGTACAATGTAGATCTACAGGTCTACTTTAAATGCCAAGGCTAATTCTTGGCCTTAACTGTCTGTCTTTCAAAACACATTCAGATACACAAGCATCCCTGGAACACGACAAATGAAGCAACTATTCAGGTTTCAAGCCTATGGCCCGGAGGTCCTTGGTCTACTCGCTGGTACAGACAGGCAAAGACTCATGAGAGTTTTAAATGTGAAAGAAAACTGTGACTCACTGAAAGTATTTTTATTATGGAATTAGTCCATAAGTTTTTAATGTCAACAAAGCAAATGATTACTCCTGTATTCTTTTCACACATCCCCCGTCTAGGTGTTTCTTTTTAAGGATTCCTTCTTTTTGTAAAGCCCCTCATTACCACATTTCCCCCTTCGTACTTTGGGAAAGATGAGTGGAGGAGGACACAGATAATTTGCTCTTGTCTGCACCCCTTAGCGATGGACCTGGGCTCTCAGGCCTCTGAGGACTTATTTATACATAGTATTGTTGTATGCTTCATTCCTCCCATGTAGATCAGGAAGGAATAGCATCTTTTTGGAATTCTGTCTTCATGCTGTTGTCTCATCTGCTTATCTATCGAAATTCTGGGCATCCCTCCATTTCTTCTGTTATCTTTTTCTTCCTTTTTCCTCCCCCTACCCCAACACCTCTCTTGGATGCACACCAGAGTACATGTAACAGGAAAAGAGGACAATAAAGAACTAGCTGTGATGCATTCACTTCCACTAAGAGATGCCAGGAAAATTCAAGACTTCAATGAACTTTCTAGGCATAGGTGGCTTAAGGTGTACACTGTCCCCATTAGAAATGTAAATTCTTGGCCATGCAAATCACTGCATTCCCATTGCCTGGCACATAGCACAATCTTTGTTTGTTTGTTTGTTTGTTTGTTTGTTTTTTTGATACAGGGTCTCACTGTGTCACCCAGGCTGGAGAGCACTGGCACAATCACAGCTTGGCTCAACGCAGCCTCAACTTCCTGGGCTTGGGTGATCCTCCCACCTCAGCCTTCCAAGTAGCTGGGACTACAGGTGCCTGCAACCACACCCAGATAAGTTTTGCATTTTTTGTAGAGATGGGGTTTCACCATGTTGCCCAGGATGGTTTTGAACTCCTGACCTAAGGATGATCCGACCACATTGGTCTCCCAATGTGCTGGTATTACAGGCATGAGTCACTGTGCCACTAAGCTGAACCACAGCAGAGTCTTAATATCTACTATATAAATGATCAAATGTACTTTTGGTGGCCTTCGTATGTCTTCTATGTGTTTGTAGCTTTTGAATAAATTTTATAAATAATACAGATTGTCTTTCGAGAAAGAAGCAAAAGTGGGCAAAACCTCGTTTACAACATCCGTCCCATCCTTGCTCATTTTTGTTCCTCTCCCCTTACCCCATGTGTTCTAGCTATGGACAGTAGTATTCACAGCAACTACCATTTATGAAAACTGCTAAGCATTTAATGTGAATAACTGGTTTAATTTTCATCACCTTGTGGGTAACAGGTACCTTTACTGTCTTCCCCTACTTCACAAATGAGGAAATTGAGGCACAAGAAATTAGATAACTTTTCTAAGATCAAATTGCTAGCAGTGGCAAAGACTAAGTCCCAACCAGGTAGTCTGACACCAAAATCCATATTCTAAATAAATGTTACAGTTACAACTCAGAAGAACCAGAACTGTGTACCTGTGTAAGGTGCACTAGAAGCATCATCTGTTTATAGATTGGTCAAGAAATTTACATGAATAAAAAAATCAGACTAAACAATGTGGAAATCCTTAGTTCCAACATTGACAGTTAAAGGAAATAAGATTAAAACTCAATTGAATTTAAAACATTTATCTGATGACACAGCTTCATAAATGAGAGTACCTTATATAAACTAAGGAAACCTTGAATGCTGCCATCTGTTCTAAAAATTCCAAGTTTGGAAAACCAGTGGGCAAGATAGTAGAACTAGGGATAAAACCAGGAAAAATAAAAACAAGTACATTTGAAAACAACAGAAACAAAAAACCCCAGGACAGAAGCAGTTGAGCGGATGTACAAATGTTGGACAAGAAACACCGCCTGAGTAGTAGTTCCCAAGAAGGCTGCTCATTTAAAAATGAGCTCTAAGGAGTACATGTGCCTGTTTGGCTGAGACATAGAACAAGACTAATTCCAAGTTTGCTTTCCTTTTACCACCAGGCTGACTCTCATACACACAGAGAAGCAACAAAGGCAATGCAAGCTGGTTATATAGACATCAGGTAGCTCACAAGGGAAGGTCAAGCTGGTTTCACTGCATATAAGCAGTTGCTGATGTGTACGGCTATGAACTATTCACATTGTTTCTGTTGTCAACAATGCACTTTGGTGGGAGCATATTAAATAGTACAGTATAATATTTTCACAGGGTTACTGGCTTGAATCCTGGGTATAGCATAGACAACAGATGTGTACATCATAAAATACAGACATATTCTTCACTATGATTGTTACTGTGAGGTCCTTGGCGTAGAGGGCAGATTTTTAATTAGCACTGTGCATTTCATAATACTTCAGAAGATGGACTTAAAAAATGATTCACATTAGTATCTCATTAAAGCTGTAAGTAGGTATCATTCTTAGATTAGTCAAGTACCAATAATTCCTGTAGGATGACAGAAAAGCTATAGTTTGCAAATAAGAAGGTATTAAATCCATTTATTCCAATCAGCAACTGTTTAAATCAGTGTGCAAGCTGCATACCCATTGATTTGACGTTGCTTAATTGGTACTCATTGCACTGTTTTATTACTGATTACCACATCATTAACCATATAATAAAGGATTATGACAGTGATGTAATTTTAAACACCATAAAACTATTATATATTATTAAGAGTTTACTCATGACTCCTTAAAATATGTTCTCTTTTTGCCACAGAATTATCAGATTATGGGCAAACATCAAAAATACTCTTTCCTATTTGGGAAAGTCAATTAATTTGTGTTTTACCAATTAGTGAGGTGGTGTCAGAAAAAGAAAAAGTGTGTGTGTGTGCGCACACACACACGTGTGGTTTAAAAGCATCTGCTCCCCTACAATTGGCAATACATTTTCAAAAATTTGTTTCAAATAGTCTTTGAAAGTTTGCATATTTTATTCTTTTTACAGTTTAAGAACTTGGTGTAAAAATTATCTGAATAAATACATTCCTTCTTACATGCACCTACACAAGCAAAATATCATACTTCAATTTGGAACAGTATTTATGCCAAGGCATTCCAAACGAGTGAAATAAGACTTTTCCTGATTTAAGTCAGCCCAGAAAAATCCAGATTCTATGGAAAAGGTGCTCTGAGATAAATCACATTTATAAAGTCAGCACTGCTGAAAGAGTTTCATCATAAGCTGCACAGCCGTATAGAGACGACTGGTAGAACAGAATTTGGTATTTTCTTTCAGTTTAGGATTTCATGCCTTACCATGGACTACATAAACATAACGGAAGTAACAATGGGACACTCAAGGTGCAGATGGCAGACTCACTGATGCTAGGATGTGCACAGACTACGCAAAGAGATGCCTTGTGTGGTGTGTGATGTATGAGTTTTGTGGTAGCCTTTGCATGTGGCATGATTTCATCCCCTGAACCACAAACATACATACGTTAGCAATCTCCTTTAGTTTTTACTCCTTGTGTGAGTTTATTGAATGACATAAGCAATAAATACATTTTAGGATTTCCTAGATAAAAGAAATCACGTATATTTTAGTACTCCGATTTGATAATGAAAGTAGTCAGAGACAGTTTTTAACATTAATAAATACAAATTATAGGCCAGGCACGGTGGCTCACGCCTGTAATGCCAGCACTTCAGGAGGCTGAGACGGGTGGATCATGAGATCAGGAGATAGAGACCATCCTGGACATGGTGAAACCCCATGTCTACTAAAACACAAAAAATTAGTGGCGTGGTGGTATGTGTCCGTAGTCCCAGCTACTTTCAGGAGGTTACTCAGCTACTCAGGAGGCTACTCTCAGCTACAAGTTCACGCCTGTAGTCTCTGCCACTCTCAGGAGGCTACAGCTACTCATGAGGCTGAGGCAGGGAAATCACTTGAATCCAGGAGGCAGAGACCACAGGGAGATGAGGTTGCATCACTGCACTCCAGCTTGGGCAACAGAGTGAGACTCGATCCCCCCCAAAAAGATTATAATACAATTACTTATACTAGGTGAATATCTGGCTATTTAAGATTTTGGAAAAATGTTGATTATAACAATTATTACAGTGGTGTCTGCATAGTGTTAACAAATCCAATCACAGGAAACCACAACAATGATCTACAGATTTGGTCAATATCAATGGCTATAATTTCTTGTCTATAATTGCCACTTTTGTTGATTCACAAAATTTAATATTCAAGATTTTTTTTTTTTTTTTGAGACAGAATCTTGCTCTGTTGCCCAGGCTAGAGTGCAGTGGCGTGACTTCAGCTAAAAAAAATTTATAGAATAAAACTTATAAGTAGCATAATGGGCCTTTCTCATGTCCGTTTGCTTGACCGTATCTGGAAACCAATAAACAACAAAGCTGAACAATCCTTTTAACTTACCTAGGATACATTATATTTTATGAGAATATTAGACAAAGGGCTGTTTTCAAGGTGATTTATATGGAAAGTAATTTTCCTGTATTTGTAGGTGAGAGTATGCAAAGCTGTTTACCACATGTATGATGGGTACTACAGTTGTCTCAGCCATTTTTCATGAGCTGATGCTGGTGACACAAATCATCTACCCACTTTCTAGGAGTGTTTTCCATTGGCCGATGTCTACATAGTATCCAGCCCGCTAATTTCCGATGACAGAGAAACGGGACATTCAGTTAAATTTTGAAAGGAGATGTGCAGAGTGCTCAATAGTTCACAATATTCCGAAACCTTTCATAGTACAAACTGATTTTCCTCAAACTATTTTTTTGTTGTTATCTTTTATTTTGGCACACCAGTTCTGTTATTAGCTATAATTTAAATTTTTCTGTTTAAAAAATGTGGTACTTTAGGAAGACATCTCTGCCATTATCGTTTCTGCATCTGTTTCTATGAGAACTCAATCTTTTGTGACAGGGACATAGATATTAATTTATTTTCATCACATAAAAATTAATTTCCATCTATTCTACTATATGCATACACATAAGAACAATTAAGAAATAATTTAGGAGGCAGCATAGTCTATCTAGTGCTTAAGAGCATGGGCTTGGGAATTGCTCATATGCATCTGGAGTCCGATTTTGTTGCTTACTAGCTGTGGGTCCACAGAAAAGTTACATAACCTTTCGGAGCCTCAGTTTCTTTAATAGAGATTTTATTAGCTCCCACCTGAGGATTAAATACGACAATTAATGTAGAACAGTGTGCACTGTGCCTTAGCACACAATAAACACTCAATAAATATTAAGTATTATTAATTCATCTTATAAATAGGAATAACTTAAAAAGGACAAACTCATGAGACAACTGGTATTTTTTAAATGACTATGAAGAAAGGAAAAAGTCTGACTTTGAGCAAAGAAATGTGGGATTGGCAATGATTTGTTTTCATAAGCCTCAGGGTCCATTCTGCCCCAGAACAGCAGGATAAGCCCCTCATACTCTGCTTCCCCAAGTTGTCCTCCTTTTGCTGAGGACATTCTTTATATGAACTGGCTTATTCCCAGCGTAGGGACAACTCCATTTTGGGGCAGGAAGTTTTCTTCTTCCATATCTGCTGGTTAGACGCAGAGTTCCTGGTCAACATGGAGTTCAGCTTTTTGGAATAAAGAACAAACACACCACAACTTGCCCTTATATATTCTGTGCTCCCTCATTAGTAATTTTATTTGAGCAAGATAAATCAGTATTTTCTAAAAAAGTATAGATACCCACGCAAACATTCATATAGTCCACTCACAAATTCAGAAATACAAGTCATTTTACAGTAACTATTTGGAAACGAAGACATTTCAATATCACACTTTACATGCATATCCCTATTCTTACATCGTGAGTTTGCTAAAGACCAGGCGTCCCCAAACTTTTTACACAGGGGGCCAGTTCACTGTCCCTCAGACCATTGGAGGGCCGCCACATACTGTGCTCCTCTCACTGACCACCAATGAAAGAGGTGCCCCTTCCTGAAGTGCGGCAGGGGGGCCAGATAAATGGCCTCAGGGGGCCGCATGCGGCCCGCGGGCCGTAGTTTGGGGACACCTGCTAAAGACTTTTCATTACGAAATGTGCTGAGCAGACAGGATGTGTACTAACTTTTCATAGCGGAATGGTGTAAGTTTAGATGTCACCATTCTTAAACAGAGGAGGAAGCCCACCCTTAGCTGAGACAATCCTTTCCAGTACTGTGGGTGGCACACAGACATGCAGTCCCAACTGCATAGCTAGACTCTCACTACGCGGTTTGTTGTTGCACTGGTCACAAGTCAGAGGATAATGCTTCTAGGGGCAGGAGAGAGTTAAGAGTAAGTGAAATAACCATATAGATAGTTTCCGATTTGCCTTTTATGGCAGTTATACGGTGATATTTTTTTCTTATGTATACCAATGTATTGCAGTGGATTACTCACATACATAATAATTACTACTGGGGACTTATCTTAAAAGTCAAGAGTTGGACTTTACATGAAAAACATTATTTCACACCTTATTGTTCCTGTGGGGACTAATTAATGAATACCTTATATCATTAATTCACAATTAGATCGCTTATGTTTAACCACATGCTTACTACAAACACATATATAAATATTAATTTTGGACAGAATAGTAATCGTTCAGCACCGTAACAATTAAGCTGCTGTAACCTGTCTCATGCACTAAGCGATGGAGCTGCCGGAGAGCTCCACAAGCAGATGGTCTTACCCACCCATGCTTAAAGTTAAAGACTTTTTTAAATAGAGGTGTTGACAAATCAGAACAACTAGGCATACTTTTAATGCAAATCGACCGATTTGCAATGTAGATTACTCTAAAAACTAATTTAGTATATAGGAAAAAATAAGCTCTGTTGTTAAAGGAAGACATTATATCAAATTTAGATGTAGTAGATTCCCCACCAACATAATTATTTACTAATTTCATTCAACCAACAGAGTTTAATGGAAAAGCAGCTGGCAAAGTATTCAAATTTATGGACCTCCTTTGACTACTCCTTAATTTATCCAAGGCACATGCCTGTTAAATCCCAGAAATGATAGTCATATTTCAGACAGCTGGTTTCCAGCTTCATTAAAGAGGCACTCAAAAAAGAGAGGGTCACTGAACTTATCATGAAGAGCCACAGAAAAAAAACTGGCTTGAGTCATGCCACAATCTGTGAATATGTTAAATATGAAGGCTGTGGGAAGACCATGCCTCTGTATGGGCCGACACCATAGCCAAACTTGCACTTTAAAATAGGGCAGTGGAAAAGGAACTGTTTGAAGATGAAAAGAGGCTATTTTCAACTTGTCATATTCAAGAAATGGCAAAGATAAATTCTGCCACTGAAAGGATACCAATATACCATGTGGGAAGGGATAATCATACTTCCTAAAATTGTGGGCTTAATTTTTTTTTTACGCTTACATTAAACTGAATGAAAAGTTGCAACTTTTTACGTACTCCATTAGGTAATAAGGATCTCAGCATATAAGGAAAATGACTTCAAATCCTCATGAACACCTCACTATCTGCCTTTCACTCTCCAGTTACCTGGATTACTTTTGGGAAGGATGTGACATCCTTATAATCTGGCACTGGAGATAATCTTTTTCTTCCTTGCTGATATTGTGAAATAGCTGACAACCTATTATTTTGCACCTGGTTTCACTCTAAATGCCTTGAATCTAAACTTTTCAATAAGAGGCTTCTGATGAACATGGCAAGAAGGTGCAGTTTCCATCTTCATTTCTGGTTAAATTGTAATTCCTGTCAATTGAGCTTTAAAACCTCTGATGTACTAGGTTTTGGTGGTAATTAAGATCTCAGATGGTTTAATGAGGTGTTCCAAATGGAAAAAGATACTCTAGTATATTACTAAAGAAACCAAATGTCAGGTTTCTAATGAAACAGTGTAGTACAAATTTGACATATAACTTACTTGGCTTTTATTCGGATAACATGTCTCTCCATAAACTTTTTAAAAAACAACTTGAATTGGCTTAAGATGAGACATGTGGTTTAAGAAAGAAAAATGGAAACCATAGGCATGAATATATTCACATTTTTAAATGTCTGGCCTGGCATATAACCGTAATTAAAATTAATGGATTCAAAAATTTCCTTGAGATCATAATTATAATTTATAAGTTGTTTCCCTAAGACACAGAGTAAGACACAGTAAACTCTTTCGAGACTTAAAAGAACTAGTTAGCAAACCACTAAGTTCATGGTGGGATACAAACATGAGAAGGAAAGAAGGAACCGGTTTGCCAAGCCTAAGGAAACAGGCATATTTCAATGACATCTAACTTATCACAAAACAATACAAACCCCCAACCTTTTCTCATGTATTGCTCTCAATTGAGAAAAATCACAACAGGTTTTGACTTTCCATTCTTTCTGAAAAAGCTGCTTCTAATGCCAGTGGGCCCTGAAGGAGAAAGCTTAATTTAGCAGTAGCTATTGGGACTCAAGGTAGACCACAGGACGTAGACTGGAAAGAAATTCCCGCGAAGTAAACACCACAGTACAGAATTCATTTACCATATGACCCTAAACAAGCATGTGAAGAGTATGGGAGGCATATTTCTTTTAAAGAACTCTAAATTCTCATCCTCATAAGCTATGTGTACATCATTTCAGCGGAAAACGTATGTGAAATCCAGATGTGTTCACCCACAAAGCAATTATTTACATTCAGAATTGAGTTTCAGAAGGCCCCCAACATCCTCCTTTTCTAATGTATGGAAAAACACATTTAACATTTCCCAAAACACCACACCTGTTCTAGAAATTTACCTCTCAGTAGCACCGGCACTGCCATCTGACATGAAACCACACAGCTTTAGTTGATGACTATGATGTTGCCTCTCTTTTTTGTGAGGATAAATTACGGTATGAAGGATAGGGTGGAGAAAACGGGAACTCAAGGCCTGATGTCAACAGTGAGAGCTGTTTATCCCTACACTTACTCCCATTCTTAGGGACAGAAACCGAGGCCTTGGGAAATTATTCAGTGGAAAACAAATCATCAACGTGATTGGAAAACATGTATCCACATGGCCCTCGGGACTACGACTTTTACTGACAGTTACACAGCAAGTCTGGTACAGAAGATGGTGAAGAGTCTCATCCATTTTTTTGAGGATGTCATCTGTAATCTGAGTTGAGGATGTAATTCTAATGGGACTTTTGGGGACACTGTATGACTTACACAGGAAGGAGAAAGAGAGAAGGAAGGAGGCATACTATAAGGTTAAATCTGCAACACACTTCACAAGAAGTTGGTAGGAGAGTCCAAATTAGTAACACCTTTGAGGCCTGATAGTATGCGGATTGTTACAGGAGAAACTGAATGATTTGATAAAACCTTGGCATGTAGTATGTAAGACTAAACTATTACAGAAGCACAGAGTCAAACTTACTAAAGTTTCAGATTTGGACCACTGCATTGATTTTTGCTGGTTGACGACTCTCACTCAACAGGCTGTGGGACACTGAGTGAAAGACTTAATTTGGCTTAAAGTGCAGAGCGGCCATTGCTCTCAATGCTGGCTGCAGGCAAGCAGAACCCAGGGCTCCCTGCCCTTCGTTGATGAAACTGGTATATGTAAAGAAAAGCAAATACGAAAGAATGACTGGAAGGACAGACAAACTGCAGCAACAAAATACATTACAACATCAAAATAAACATCATCTTTGTAGTAGTTTTAAAAATATTAAAACGGTAGAGAACGCTGGCAACCAAACAAAATGGGGCTTCCATCTTTTAGAAAGGTCAGAGAAACTAGGTTTAAGTTTGCAGGAAAAAGTTTAAGTGAACTCTGCTTTAAAAAATTACAAGTCTGAGAGGATTACAGAGGCTGAAGTACGGCATGTAAAACTGTTAACTGAATAAACTAGACTAAAATGAGAAAACAGTATTGCCACCCCCAGTGGATACTGTTATCTCAATGGAAGAAACAGACACCTAAATCAGCCCGGTTCTCAGCACACGGGTGATACACTCCTGAGCTCTGCAGGGGGGCTTTCCATGGCTCTCTCAGGGATCTCTGTTCCCTCTGTCCATCAAATTTCTTATTACTGAGAATCACTGGGAGTGGGAGAGACCTCAAGAAGTTCCCGTTCTGCGTGCTTCGCAGGTTTTTCAGCCTGTTAATTTAGGAGAATTTACCCTAGCTTTTCACTGCCAATCAGGTCAGTTTAGAAAACTCTCCCCCTCAACTCCGCACCTCCTGCCTCCTTGGTGACCCACTCTCCACTGTGAATGACAGATCAGGAGGCATCTATGTCCAGACTATTCATGTGTCAGGAAGTAGAGGGGATTAGTTCTCCTTGTATCCAGCGTGCACTCCTGTTTTTCTGGAGAAATTAGCCGAGGCTAATTCCTCTGCCTAGAGACAAGCTTTAGCAGGGAGGAATTAGTCACAGTCAGCTTGTTATGAATTTCAGTCCAAAGACTAGCAACAACAAGAAGAAACATCTCTAGGGTGTTTACTTTGTGCCAGGCACTGTGCTAAGTGCTTTCCCACATGACCTAACTCATTTAATACTCTCAGGAACTTTACAAGGTAGTTATTATTTTCATTTCCACTTTATAGATGAGAAAACTGAGGCACAGGGGGCTTAGGTAATTTCCCAAGATCATATACATATGCAGTGACAGAGTTAGAATCAGGATGGAAATCCAGGGTTTGTGAATCTAAATCTTACATAATTTGGGAGGCCATCTTTCAGAAAAAGAATATGAAAATATAAATACGAAATTAGGTATAAAAGTATTTAGAATGAGAAACATCACAAAACATTATTTTTCAGTTAATACCACAGATACCAGAAAAGCCATATACATTTTTTATTAAGTGCTTATCATGTCTCTAATGAGCATTTTTCCTGTATTTTTGGGCTATATTTACTCTTTGTCTGCCTCTTTATATGACTATGACTTTTGTAATATTTTCTAAAGAGAGAACAGAAAGGTAATTCAGTCTATATTCTATGTGATAGTTTAAAATACTTTTCATTATTGAAAAACTATCAGCCAGGTGTGGTGGCTCAAGCCTGTAATCCCAGCACTTTGGGAGGCTGAGGCAGGTGGATCACGAGGTCAGGAGACTGAGACCATCCTGGCCAACATGGTGAAACCCTGTCTCTACTAACAATACAAAAAATTAGCTGGGCGCGGCAGTGTGCACCTGTAGTCCCAGCTACTTGGGAGGCTGAGGCAGGAGAATTGCTTGAATCCAAGAGGCAGAGACTGCAGTGAGCCAAGATTGCACCACTGCACTCCAGCCTAGGTGACAGAGACAGACTCCATCTCAAAAAAAAAAAAAAAAAAGAGGAAAAACTATCAACGATAGTTCATTTGGCTTCAAAATTTGTTATTGGTAGTGTCATGTAAATTTATGCCATTATTGTCCAGTTTGGAGAGACTTTTTTAAAATTGTGTAATAAACTGATCTTAAATATGCTCTGAGTTGTTAATACTCATTAACTATTTTGTTGTGATGTCGCACAGTAGAATATTTTGAGATTTATGCTAACTTTGCCAATGTCCGTATTTCATGTCACATAAACAAGAAGTCTTTTTCTGGTGCACTCATGTGATTCAGTCATACACTGGGAGGTGTAACACGTGTGATTTCACACACTGTTGAATTCAGTATCTGCAGTACTGCTATGGACGTATGCCCTACAAATACAGGAATTCTGATAAATTATTTAAAAAAGAAATACTCATCTAAAAGAAAAAGTTATGGCATGTTTATAATTGTGTAAATTCCATTATTAAGTACACACCTGGTAGGAGAACACTTCTGTTTTGATTAGACATTTTAGGTATTTGATGCCAAGAGGAATTTTCCAGATTAGCTTCTGTTTCCATACATCTCAAGTCTTATTTCTTCTCCAGTACCTACTTGCTTCTGGTGCAGAGTTCCACAGGACAAAGTCATATCTCCATCTAATTAACCCCTGGCCCTGCACTTTCATGTCACCGAGTCAGCGGAAGATAGGAAAATTCCTACTGTGGCTAGCAATAACAACCACACATAGAAGTGACTTCAGGCCGGACGTGGTGGCTCACGCCTGTAATCCCAGCACTGTGGGAGGCCGAGGTGGGTGGATCACAAGGTCAAGAGATTGAGACCATCCTGGCCAACGTGATGAAACCCTGCCTCTACTAAAAATACAAAACTTGGCCGGGTGTGGTGGCATGCACTTGTAGTCCCAGCTACTTGGGAGGCTGAGGCAGGAGAATCACTTGAACCCAGGAGGCGGAAGTTGCAGTGATCTTAGATGGTACCACCATACCCAGCCTGGAGACAGAGCAAGACTCCATCTCAAAAAAAAAAAAAAAAGTGATTTCATATCTCATGATCATTAAATCTAAACTAAATGTACCCCCAGATCAAATGATCCTTATTGGAATTCTCAAAATGCCCGCAGCCACCCCAATGCCACCCTGCACGAGGAAAAGTGTGGTGGAAGGGAAGTTGGAGTGTGAAGAGACAGAAGTCAACTGATTTGCAAGTTTTATATTAACATACAATACCTGAACCCATAGGTGGCCCGCTGTGGGATCTGAAGAGGGGCCAGTGCAAGTGAAGGACCTTGATGACATTCAAGCTTTACCAGCTTCACAGTAAACCTGTCTCTGGCCAGGTCAGGGACCCTGGTAGTTTGGCACAGGGTTGCCTTTCGTCACCACTACAAATCACTGGCTGATGTGAAGCCAAATGCCTCCCACAAACAGTCATTTGTGGGTGTAATGTGGTGCCCTATATCCACTGTTACCAGAAATCATAAACAAAATGTGTATAAAAATCTAAAAAGATTATTTTTAGAATTACATATTGTTTTATTTTGGATATGATCAATTTGGGAAACATTACAGAAGTTCCAAAGAATATTGAGTTGTGTAATTTAAATGAAGCATTTATCAGAGTGGTCTTTTTTTTTTTTTCAAAATTGTCACCTGCTTTTTAACTTAACAATTAAAACACTATTCTTTTACCATTATCTGAGACAAGAATTAGAACACCAAGCCTAAGCTTGTCTACATCAATAACAGTTTTGATCTTTCTTTCTCTCCACCCCATATTGTTTCCGAAATACCTCCCCAGCCATGTGCATTTCATTTTCAATTTCTAATCTTCAGCATTCCAAAGCCCAAGAACAACCCTGGTGTTTCACAGAAGATGCTGAGTACTGCATGCGTAAGTTTTGTCTGAGCAAATAAAGCATGCATTTGTGATCATTAATGATCTTGTTTCCCAATGTACTAAGAATTAGAATAAAAACAAATAGCTGGTCTTTTGTAGTTTAAAGAAATTAGGATTTCCCCGAGGCCAAATTTCCATTTGAATTGCCTAAAAGTACATGAAAATCAATGTAGCTCAATACACAACTCTGTGTTTGAGACATTAGTAGCAGAAAAATACTACAATATCCTCTATCTTTCGACATCATGATTTTAAAAAACAACACTCTGCCAGGTACAGTGGCTCATGCTTACAATCCCAGCACCTTGGGAGGCCGAGGCAGGAGAAGTGCAAGACCAGCCTCCCTGGGCAACATGAAGAAACCCCTTTTCTACAAAATACAAAAAATTAGCCAGGCGTGACGGCATACACCTGTGGTCCCAGCTATTCAGGAGGCTAAGGTGGGAGAATCACCTGGGCTCAGGAGGCAGAGGTTGCAGTGAGCCGTGATTGTACCACTGCAGTCCAGCCTGGACAACAGAGTGAGACCCTGTCTCAATAATAAATACATAAAAATATAAAAAAACCAAAACTAACTCTCAAACCCCTAACCCAAACATACAAATTTCTTGTTAAACAATATCCATTAGGCGACTAGATTAGATATTATAATAATAAAATTGAAATGTCATTCATTCTTTAAAGTAAATTTTCTGGACAGGAGTTTTGTCTTATTGTTTTTGTTTTTGAAGGCTGGCACTCAAAACATTTTCTGGGTTGTAGTTTGTCTAACTTATACTTAGTAACAAAATTAAAACTTGAATTTATTGAACATTATTTGCTAAATACTTTACATTCTACTATTCCATTTAATTCTAATAATCCCATGAAGTATATAATATTCACATTTCACATAGAACAGGTTAAATGGCTTGCCCAAGATAACTCAAAGGTACAGCATGAATTTGAATTCCCAAAGCTCTTAAACATTACAGCATTCTGCATCAAAATCTCATATAAGTACTTTTATAGTCATTTTACATTTAGGAAAAATCCCAACTGAGGCTAAGAACAGTTAAGATACAAGTTATAGGCTGGGTGCAGTGGCTCACACCTGTAACCCCAGCACTTTGAGAGGCCAAAGTGGACGGATTGCCTGAGGTCAGGAGTTTGAGACCAGCCTGGCCAACACGGTGAAACCCCATGGCTATTAAAAAAATAAAAAAATTAGCTGGGTATGGTGGTGGTCTTCTGCAATCCCAGCTGTTTGGGAGACTGAGGAAGGAGAATCACTGGAACCCAGGAGGCTGAGGTTGCAGTCATCCGAGATCGTGCACTCTAGCCTGGGTGACAGAATGAGACTCCATCTCAAAATAAAAAAAGAAAAGAAAAGAAAAAGATACAAGTAATAGTGAGTAAATTGTAAAACTGACTTAAAAACGTATTTTAACCTTTCTTATTATGTTACACAGACTTTTATAAGAAATAATTCTCAGTAAGTATCACAGAAGAGATGTTCAGTAATTGCTTAATGGACAAATAAATGAATTAACAAATAAAAAGTAATTGAGGCATGCAACGTACAGCATCCTACAAAATAAACCCCAAGTGACCTGAAAAAGTGAAGATGGTTTCTTGCTGTGTTTCAATGCCATAGGAAAAACAAAAACAAAAGATAAATGACATAGAGATAAAACGGGAACCCCATGTTTAAATCTAGTAATTTTCCAAATAAAGCAGAAGTTAACAACAGTGAAAAAATTCTAGAACTGCAAGAGACCTCGAGGTGTTCTTCAAATAGGGCTACTGTCCAAGAGACTTGATCTTTTAGGATAATAGATGGAAGTAAGTTAAAAAAAAAAACCCCACAAAACTCCCATTCTAAAAACACTCCTTAAGTTAACAAAAACAACTGACAAAACCCACCAGTGTTTCACAGCTAAGCAATCATGGCCTTAAGCTTTAACAATACTATTACGATTTAGAAGGTTCAAAAATTTCTTGAGTAGCATGTTCCAGGACTTAAAAATGCTTTCTGACCCGAGGTTCTTCGTTATATCTAACAGACATTTAAACAATGTAAACCCACATTCTCTATTTCTGTCTGGATAAATGGAAAATGCCAATCAGACTCCAGAAGACAACGTGCCTGTCTACAGACAGCTGAGCCTTCTTTTCCTTCACAACAACCCTCCATAGTAGATAACAATCAAATACAGTGTTCAATCATTTCCCCCCTGTGGTCTCAATCTCATCTACAGCTTCCAATTTTCTGAGATACAAATGGATGACTTCTGGGGCAAATCTCTTCAACAAATGCTAAAAAGAATGGTTCATCTGAAAGTGATAGGTTAGCCAAAATCCAAATTTGGTATTTAGGACTTATCATTACCCAGGTTATTTACTTACTATTAACTTAAAAGTTATTGATTCTGCCTATAACTATCTGTTCAGCAGAGCCTACCACTGCATTTGGATTGCCTCTATGGCCAACTAGCTGCATCCACAGGTCACTACCGCAGGAGTGTTTCCCTTTTTTTCTAAGCAAGCAGCAACCTAATTTCTCTGACCTACCTCGACTCTCACATTACAGAACCATTTAAGCTTTTTTACAGAGAGATAGCCATGTAATATTCTATCAACTATTATTTAAAAAACACTTCATTATATTTAATATATTTTTAACTTGTTTCTGAATCCTCTAAATAATTTTACATATTCCCTACCTCATGAAAACCAATGACAGTACATGAGCATAATCCTTTGCAGCTCATATGGAATGGTCACATATAAGAGAGAATATTATTGGAGTAGAGCATCTGTATCAGTGTTATGACTATTAAAGCATTTTAGCAGTCAGTACTGCTACTTATTTGATGTGGTTTAATCACATAACTTCTCTATTTCTTTATTTATAAAAGAGTCCAATAATCATGAAGGCTTTCTGGGGAGGAAAGGAGAAATATCTATTTTAATCACAATATTGCTAAAAGTAGATTTCTCCTGGTTTCTTTTGCCGCATGCATCACAAATCAAAGGAAAACCCAAGAAAGGAGGACTTGGGACGATGAGCCTGCAGATGAATATCACTAATTTGCTGAACGCAGGATTCATGATGAGAGGAAAATATGAATATTCTAACAAAAATATCAGAATGGGATCCTTTCAGGCAGATAGGGCATTCAATGAACACTCCAAATTCATAACCTATTTTACTATCAAAATGCCTGTGGTTTTAGGAAAGCATGGACAGACTTTATGACGACAGTAAGATGACTAATGAAGAACATCCTTTGCCTTCTAGTGGGAACTTCTGTTTGCTTCTGTTTACTTTCTCCTCCATTTTTTTTCAATTAGCCTCCCTGTTTGGTATTCAATGAGATGGCACATAATATGGAGAAAGAAAAAAAATCTTGCTGATTTATGAGCATTCTTTCATAAAGTGGCAGCTTCTTTCAGCTAGATAAATAAAGGTTGAAATTAAGAGGAAATGCACAGAAAAGAAACCAACCCAAGTGAGAAAACACACCAAAGTTTCCTGGGTGTTTAACTGTGGCTCACAAATGGCTGCTTAGGACCCTAACCAGGAAACTATGGTGGGCATATACACAGGCAGTAAGGAGAGATGGGAAAGACAATTGGATCTTTGGACAGCTAAATTCAAAATAACTTATCTTATTAGTATAAAAGAACAGAAAATGCTTTAAAGGTTCTCTCCATCTTTTAAAAGGTTCACAGCCAAGATTTATTTTTAAATGAAGCAGGTCCTTTATTTCCCACACTGTTATTCATATGGAGTATAAAAGCAACAGAATAAATAAGAGTAATAGCAAATGAAATTGACAGGATTTATTAAATTATAATACAAAGAACCACTACTAACAAAAATCCTGCTTGCTTCTAAACAACTGGAAATTTGTTCAAGAACAGCTCATCTGTGGGAAACTATTCTCAATGTAATAATACCAAGGTCACTAAAGATGACATTAAATGATATGTTGAGTAACTACTGGTTGATAAGTTAAATCTGCCTCTGGATAACTTTTGGTATACTTCCTGGTTTTTCTTTTCTTTTTTTTTTTGAGACGGAGTTTCGCTCTTGTTACCCAGGCTGGAGTACAATGGCGCGATCTCGGCTCACCGCAACCTCCGCCTCCTGGGCGCAGGCAATTCTCCTGCCTCAGCCTCCTGAGTAGCTGGGATTACAGGCACGTGCCACCATACCCAGCTAATTTTTTTGTATTTTTAGTAGAGACGGGGTTTCACCATGTTGACCAGGATGGTCTCGATCTCTCGACCTTGTGATCCACCCGCCTCGGCCTCCCAAAATGCTGGGATTACAGGCTTGAGCCACCGCGCCCGGCCCTTCCTGGTTTTTCAAAGCTATCCACATGTGTTTGTTGTACTTCCTAAGATGCATACAGTCACGTCATAATTTTTCTCTCTCAGCTACACTCAATTCACTTCTTTTGATTGGGTATCGGTTAGTGGGGTCACAAAGGAAGAGGGAATAGGATCAGAGGTGTATTTTTCCTTTCCTGCCTCTAGTATACTGGCATTCTGGGACCTGGGGCATGGAGCTGTTTGGTTATAGAGGTATTGCACTGTCCCTTGTATGGCCACAAAAGGATACACAAATCCTGCTCAACTTTTTTCTGCCTTAATGCAGTTCGCATGAACAACCTGCTGCCACTGCCCTACAAAGCTTCTCTTTGGGAGGAGGAAGCCACATCAGTGGGGACGAGCCCTGTGTAAGTGCTATGAGTGTGGGCACCTGTGGTTGATTTCAGCAGAAATGATACATGTTTCCCAGCTGTAGGCATGAAGCTCCAATTCAACAAGCGAAGCTCCAAGGATGTGTAAGAGCTAACAGCGGGCGTCACCTGCAGGATTTTGGTGGGCTAGCCCTTGGCTAGCATCTGGAAATCTGGATGTTCCCTATACTGATAAGGCTATTTTGTCCACACCTACACTTCTTAGGAGTTGGAATTTTGGTGGTTTGGCAGATAGAGGATACCTCCTGGAGCAGCCCCAATAAAAACCTTAGACTCTAAGTCCAATCTTTAGGCTTCCCTGAGTTAACTGGAAGAATAAAAATCATTTCGGACCACACATAAAATACATTAACACTAACAATAGCTGATGAGCTAAAAAAATTGCAAAAAAAACCACCTCATAATGTTTTAAGAGGGTTTATGAATTTGTGTTGGGGCTCATTCAAAGCTGCCCACAGGCCACAGGTTGGACAAGCTTGCTCTGTGTCTGGAACAGGCTTCCCTGGGAAGAAATACTACACACATGTTGAGTCATTTTGCTGCTGGGGAAAGAGCATGCTACATGTGACCTCTCCCAGTGGGAGAGAAAGAAGATAGGAAGCCTGGGCATGGATTTCTGCAGACTCTGCCAGATGTGTCTTTTTTCCTTCTGGTCATGATAAATTATAGCCATGATACAACTACCTCTGGGTCTTGAGTTCTTGCAGATCACCAGCGTGGGGGTGTGGTGAGACCCTTGAAAAAGATGTCAAGGATGTCGATAGGATCAGAAAACCTTACATGAGGTTTATAAAGACACATCTGTACCTGTGTGTCTTTATAAGACGTATGTGATTTCCATTTTCCCATGACAAAGTTCCTGGCTAACCAATTCCTGTGAGCAAAAAAGTGAACTACATAATACTTACAGATACACTGGAAGAAGAAATCTTTAAAAGCTACTGACACTCCCCACACAGATTTATCAAATTTCACCCTAAGCACGTAAAACAAAGTGGAGAAAAGACTATACCACAAATTCTGAAATTTTGGTAGGGCTGTGTGATTTATAATTAATATTGTATACTTTCACTGAAGTGATACAGAAATTTATTACTTGCTTTTGTTGTGTTTTTAAAACTGGACACTTTTAGTGACAAATGGTAAATGACACCGAGTATCCTGAATACTTTTGTATCTATGCTAAATATTGTTTATGTACTAACATTTTGATTTGAAACATCTATCTGATTGTTTTATTTAACGTACAGATATTCACAAATGTCATCATATATGAAAAAGTGTAAACCATACAAGAGCAGCGAGATTTATGCATTTTATTCTACTGCATTTCTCATGGTACTACAAAATGAAGTCATAAAAAATCCAACCTCTTTTGTAGAGACTCAAGATACGGACAAGCCTACGCTGTGCGATTCTGGAAACTATAGAGGCCAACAAGGCCACATATTTTAAAAAATTTAAAGTCTTTTTTTTTTCTTTTTAAAGTGGAAACTCTGCTATTAAGAAATGCAATGACACTGTGGAACATCAAGAAGTAATATTCGATAAAACTTCACTTATAATCAAATCATTTAGTCTGTTTCATGTGAGTCCATTTTTGTGGCCATCACAAAAACCAATGAATGAAAAGTTTAGATCTCATTCTTATGACAGCTGGTCTGAAAAGAACTGAATTGCCATGATAAATGAAAACCATATTTAAAAAATAATTTCGTGTTAAGAAAGACAAGTAAAATATAATGTAAAGACTGGGCTTTCTCCAACTTGGAAAGAGCTAACAACCAGGGCTCTTCTGTGGGAGGAAGGGGTCAGACACAGACAGACGCGCAGGGAGCCTACCGATGGTGCAGTGCTCCCCGTTCCAGCCCTGGCTGCATTCACACTTGCCATCCTTGCAGGTCCCGTGCTCGGCACAGCGGGGGTGGCAGGCTCTCTGATTACACGCTGGGCCCGTCCAGCCTTCTTCACAGCGACACGTCCCCCCCATGCAAACGCCATGGGAGCCGCAGTCCACAGAACATATTTCTGCGTGGAAAGAAGAGGAGGCAAAACAGGAGAGATGAGTAGCGGGAGGGAGAAGGAGAATTCATAAGCAGTGCTCCATCTTCCACTCAAGTTTGTTCAAGTGAAACCCAAAATCACCAAAAATAAATCAAAAGTGTTTGTATGCTAAGTAAATTTCAGCATTGACTACTAGGAAATTATCAGTGGTGGAATTCCACTTCTTTATTTGTCATTTAATGTTACATGTTGCTATAATCATGTATAAAATACACATGACAATTGTTAGAAATAATTTCTTTATATATATTTCATGTAGAAAACATTACATATATAGAGTGTAGTCATATTTATACATACCTATCACCAAGAAAACACATACCCCACCCCCAAATTAATGAAATATTTCAGCAATCTAAGCATCTCAGGCATCCAGCAGGACTTGAGTTTCATACACACAACGAGAATTTCAAAAGGGGTTATTTCTAATGCCACATTTAAATGTTTTGAATATTCAGAAACTTTCACTAAGAGGAAGCTACTTTAGTAAGTAAATTAGATTGCTTCTGACACAGACATGCAAGTAAAAAGAAACTGTTTTGCCTATTCAGTAAATTTGTACTGTGGACAGATACAAATTTCTTAGTCCACAGTACAAAACCAGTTAGTAATGCATACAATTGACTCTCCTTCGAAAAACAAGGTTTTTAGACTCTTAGAATTACTGAAAAGAAGCCAGGCGCAGTGGCTCACGCCTGTAATCCCAGCACTTTGGGAGGCTGGGGCGGGTGGATTAAGAGGTCAACAGATCGAGAACATCCTGGTCAATATGGTGAAACCCCGTCTCTACTAAAAATACAAAACATTAGCTGGGCATGATGGCGTGTGCCTGTAATCCCAGCTACTCAGGAGGCTGAGGCAGGAGGATTGCCTGAACCCAGGAGGCAGAGGTTGGGGTGAGTCGAGATCGCGCCATTGCATTCCAGCCTGGGTAACAAGAGCGAAACTCCGTCTCAAAAAAAAAAAAAAAAAAAAAAAAAAAAGAATTACTGAAAAGAGCATGAGTGACCAAATGACTTCAAATGCTGTAATACTAGGTCTTGAAAAAGAATCAGATATCTAAGAAACAAATTTTAAGTTTTCTTAAAAGCTTTGTTTAATTAGTTCCAATTGAGAGATAGGGAGAGGGAGAGGTAAAAGAAACTTCGAAGGTTATTTTATTTTTATTCTTTACACATAAGGTTAAAGTTAGCTATAGTTTTTTTCCCCTAAAATTCTAAGACTATTGATTAGCTTTGGTTTTCTTGCAAAAATAAAGCACTGAACAATAAAACCTGAAATCATTTCTAACAAATAGAAAACGTACTAAACCATTTTAAAAATTAAAAAACAGTAACTGCTTATGTAGTCACATGTTCTGTTATCCCTATTCAGTTCCCAAATAACATTTTTCAGACACGCAATTCTCTCACAGGCTAACTTTAAACACCATATCAAGGCACTATGAGAGTTGTAATATTTCTTATAAACAACACCCAGGACTGTTAACTGAAAGATGGTAGCACAAGGGTTTTTTCATGCAACATTTTTTTTAATCTCCTTTGAATTAAAATTTTGATTAAGAGATCCAAGATAGTTGATTAACTTCAGAGCAACATAACATCAACCCAGCCCCAGAAGCGAGAGGTTTCTTTCTGAGGCACCCTTTTTATTCAATCTAATCAATTTTTCATTAGGGTGAAGGTGTTTATCAGCATTTAGCACACTAGCTTTGAGCAAGGTGCGTCAATCTTTGTAATGAACTTATTAATTAGAGTTAATTTAATTGAAGTGGAATTGAAGGGCTAATTAATGGACAAACTGCTGATGAAGATAGAGGAAAGCTCCGTTGCTTTCAAACCTATAAACTTTCAGATGGAAATAATTCATTTCTTCTCTTTAAGCAGCTTAACCAAATGTTTCTTTGGGTGTCAAGTCTACTCTCTTACTGAATTTAGGTATCTGAAGGTCATTTCCACAACAAAAGAGGTAGTGAGCAAAGTATTTTCCTTTAGGATTCACTTAGAAATTCAGAATTATACTGCTTGTAAACTTTAAGCCACAAAGGTAAATTAACAATGCTTTTATAAGCTTTACATGAGAACTGTGCAACAACCAGACACATTTGAGGCACACAAGACCAGATATTTTCACAGCGTGATTGGAAGCACATTTGAGATCTTTACTATTAATTCTAAGTAAGTTTTCTGTCGTTCTGCAGCTAATAGCAAAGTTTAATAAAGATTTTTTCCTATACTTATTATAATTACTTCCTTCAAAAAAAGAGTATTGCATTCATTATGCTACTCTATTTATTGAGAGTTGAATACATGTGAAGTTTCTTTTTTGCACTGAGGATATCAAGATGAATAGGATAAAGATCTCTGCTCACTGTGACTAAATAGTCATTTAGTATACAGGTAAAATTAGATTTCAACTACCAAAATCATTACAGCAGCATAAAAAAATTCAGTCTAAATATGTAAAATAATGATATGTGATTTTGGCAGCCAATTTAATCTTTAAATTAACCTATATATATATATTTTCCAATTCATAGCAATATCATTTTATGAAGAGGGCTGAATTAACTTTTGAGTTATATAGTATCAGTTACAAACTACCCTTTATAAAATAATTCAGGTAATATACTATAATAACTTTATATGAAAAAAGGGGCTATTGTGCTTGTTCCTTTCCGACTTGGCTAATTGTAGGAAGCAAATCTGAATGACAGTATTTCAAGTAAGTATTATTCTACAGCTAGTCTTAATATGCCTGTTTTATTGACGGAGGCATAAGAGACCTGAACCAAAGAGCTTTACTATAGAAGTAATTATCTCTATAATATTTAATTGGATATTTTTTGTGGAAAGGGTTTTTTAGTATAGGTTAAAAACTCAGCAGAAAACACTAAATGCTTATTTTATATGTAAATTACATGTAATTACAAAATATATTTTACGAATAGAGGACAAAACAAGTTAACGTGTTATTTAAAATAATACCACTCACTCATGCTGGATAAGTGTTGGTTGGTGGTAATATCCTTAAAACTCTTTAGTGAGATATTCAAGGCTCTTTTTAACCTAGACCCCAATTTGTGTTTTGACTCTTATTTATTCTATGCATGTGTTTTTGCTCTAGCAGATGTGAATTTTCTCACCAAAGTTTCTGGTTCGTCAAATTATCCAGAGGTGTATGGGCCAAAAGATGAGGGAGAATGAATAAAATAGAAAGGAAGGGAAGAGGAGGAGGAGGGAGAAAGGATAAAGAGGCAGGAAGGAAGGAGCGATAAGAGAGGAAGAGGAGGAGGAAGAAAACTCATCTCATACAAAAATCCGAATGGGAGGGAGAAAGGATGAAAACTTGTCTCTAACTAGCATGTGAGTTCAAAATAAAATTTTCATCAACAGTGTAAGTTATCTGAGAGGAAACATTTGTTAGTCTGGGCTTCCAGGATTTAATTTATGGTAGGTAAAGAGTAGCAGATAAATCTGTCATACTGATACGGACTCGCAGGGCAGCAGAGATGTTACCTAAGTTTCTCAAAAGGCCAGGAAAGAGCAATTCATAAAAATTACCAGCCTTTTTTCTTCTTGCTAAATATAAACATGTGAATTAGCTTCTTAGCACAAGATTTCATGTAGTCTTATGCCATAGAATGTACTAATAGAGAAAACAATTTGCATTTCATAAATTTCACATTTGGGGAAGCATATCCAATCACTACTTTTATGTGGAAGCTCCTCTGAATTGATGAGAAATTAGGTATGAAAAACTGCAATTAGCTTTTAGAATATTTCTACCACAGTAACTACTATCACCACCCTCCGCTATGTCTATTAATAGTTAACACTTACCGATTGCTTACTGTATAAGGCACTATTCTAAGTGCTTTTCACATATTAACTCCTTTAAACCTTACCTCAACTGTATAAAGTAGTCCTGTAATTATCTCCATTTTATATATATAAAGAAACAGAGGCACAGAGATATTAAATGACTTGTACAACGTCATATTGCTAGTGAACGGCCAGTCCAAAATTTGAACCCAGGCAATTCAGTGTCTGAGTTCAGGTTCTCAGCCACTTACTGTTAAACAGGTGGGCGGGAGACTAGATAGACCCCATCACTGAATCCAAGCCTTATGTTTAATCTGAGCAGGATGTTTTTATTCACTCAACACTGCTAGTAAAATCCATTTTCCTTCTCATGTCTTCTCCTTGTCTTTCCTCCTCTGTCATCTTCCTCCTCTCTTCCTTGCTTCTCTTTCTCACTTTTCCTTTTTTTTTTTGTTGAATTGTGTAATTTTGCCGAGTTCGAGTATTCAAACAGAATTCATCTGGTTTTCCATTTCTCACTTGTCTTCCATTGGCTTCCCTACGTCCTGCCTCTTCAATCAGGCTCACCCTGTCCCAACTTTCTGCTTCATTCACAGACATTAACATTAGCACCAATTTTCCTTGCTTCACACTTACAGCTCTTCTCAACATGCTTCTCTATTGTGGTTTTTCAGCAGGTCCTGTCTGCTTTTCCTTTCAAACGTCCCTCAGATTTGTCTATTTCATGTCTACTGACTTCCAACAAATTCATGCTCTCACCACATCAGGCTTGTGGGAAGGCCCTCCAGCCTGTCTCCTTGCCATCAAAGTCTCACAATTCACGCTCTCTGACTCATTATCTACAGGATAGTTTTCCAAAAATGATGCTCTCATTGTCTTAGTGGGCAAATTATTGCTATTGGCAAATCTACCATTGCCTAAAACTATCATTTCTAAACCGTACTCCCCATAATTGAGCCCAACCCAATTTTTTTTTGCCTCCAAATACTTTTCTTTTTCACTGTCCCTTGAATATAATGGTATTTCTCACAATTGCATCTTTGCTAATCTTTTGTTTGAATTGCTTGGAATCAGAAGTGATCTCGATTTTAGACTTTTTCTGATGCTATAATATTTATAGAATACATACCTCTGGAGCATCCCTAATCTGAAAATACAAAATCTGAAATGCTGCAATGAGCATTCCCCTGAGCTTCATGTTGGTGCTGAAAAACTTTTGAATTTGGAGCATTCTGAATTTCAGGTTAGGGATGTTCACTCTATGGTAGTGGTGACGGTGGTAGAAGCTATCTTTAGAATGTATTATCAGCCAAGCTTTGTACTAAGTACTTTATGTACATGATTCCCAGTAATTCCCATAGCATCTTTGTGAAGAGTGTCCCATGATTTTATAGATGAATAAACTGAGGCATATAGCAACTTGCCTAAGGTAACATAGCTATTAAGGGGTACAGATTGGATATGAATTCACACATCTGATTTCACAGTCCATGCTTTAAGTATTTTCTAATACTGTTCACCTAGCCAAAAATTATACCTTTACCCAGACTGCCATCATCATTAAATAAATGTTAATACAAGTCTCCTTGAAAACTTTGAATACTCATTAAGTTAGAATCACTCTTCTGAATGTCTACTGAATTTAGCATAATATTCCACGTAACACTCAATATAATATTAAACTAGAATGTATTGATTTCTAATTATTTCATATGTATTCATCTTATCTCCCCAATTAAACCGTAATCTTCCACACTAGAATGGCCATCTTCTCAAGCCGTAACATATGAGTCACGGAATTAGCTCGAGTTGCAACCAACATTTGAACAAAAAATAAAATAGACTTGAAAAAAGTCAGTGTCACTTTATAAAATGTTTATTTCAATCATGTGAGTATGTGCATGTGTACTTACACTAGGTCATAATGTCAAAATGTATTTAAGATGATTGTCCAAGTTTAAAAAATGAGAAAGCCATTGTTGTAGAGGGCAGACACGATTTGCTGGTCTTTTATTCTTACAGGGCCCATTGCAATGCCATGCACACAGTAAGTGCCCAATAACAACTTGGCTGATTGACTAAAATTACCTTGCACCATTTTTATTAGAATCATATTAATATGACCAAAAACTCAGTGTTGAACCATTTATACACATCATAATATCTATACATGTATACTCTTTGTCTATCATGTTTAGCCTTATATTGTCAAATGATTTTTTTAAATTGAGGCTTCTCTGTTTATAAGATAATGTGCTTAAATCCCCAAGCTATACTTAAGATTTTAGAGAGGTTAGTTTTGATTAGTAGTTCCATAAAATGAGAGTTAAGAAGATATTGTATCTTATACGAATTAAAGATTACTCTTCCCCATAATACTAAATTTTAATGACAAATTGGCTAAGCCTGGTTCTTTTTTTAATAAGGCAACTACGTATCATTACTTTTAATATTTATTTCTATAAAGAATCACTTTAATAAAATGTGCATTGGGCTTAAACAGGGGGTTTTAAAAATTAAAATATCATCTTTAGCTAAATCATATTAAGCAACTCGATGGTAGTACATTTGTTAACCTCACCGTTTGAGCAGTCTGGGCCAGTCCAATTAGGGTCACATGTGCAGGAGCCACTTTCTTGAAGGTATGTTCCGTGACCAGAGCACTGGTCTGGACACATGGTCTTGAGTATTTCACAATTGCTACCTCCCCATCCTGGATTGCAATGACATTCCCCATGGATACACACACCGTGATTAGAACACCCAGGGTCTAGACAGTCAGCTGGTGTAAAGAAAAAAACAATTTTATTAAATCCAGAAGATATCAAAGTGCATGCAGAAAAAAGAATTAAATCCTAGTCTAATTTATATCATCATTTTGGATAATCAAATATTTATCTACCATTTCGAAGAACTTGTTTCTGAAAATGCAAAGAATTATAATACAATAAAGCATTAAGAACCAGCCTAATGCCATTTAGGTAACTGAGACTCTTGCAAGGATTTGTAATCTTCCTGAATTACACACACAGGCTCTTGAGGTTTCAGACTATTGCTCTCTGTTCTGCCTAATCACGGAGTAATAAGTATTGCTTTCTCTATAACAAAATCTGTATCAGCTGACCTAATCCATGACCACTGAGTACTGACAGCTGTATGGGAGCCTCACAGTGTTTGAGAAAGAAATGAGTTGCATACTCTCTAGCCTTCTTAATTCACTTTAATGTGCTTTAGATGACGAGATTTAATTTAGCGATTTGACTCAATAAAACTTTACACTTGTAGGGTCAATGGCCTGAAAATTTAATTCCAGAGACTTAATTGCATTACTTTGTGTGTGCAGATCAATAAAATCAATTTGATTGAAGAACGGAAATGGTGCTTTTTTGCTTTTTGAAAAAACAATTCACCTGCACTTTACAGTATGGTATCTCGACTCTCATCATTATACGTACACAGCTATGCAACAAATCCACGATGTCATACTTCTTTTCAGTAGAAGATTCTGTGTACTATTCTGTCTTTCTAGAGATGTCAAAATGCTAGATTTAGAAGCTGGCATCAATGTAAAATATGATTAAAAATAAAATCAACAGTCTGCTGTGGGGTTCAAGGCATAAAGATTTGCTTGCTTTCTCAGAGTGAAGAAAAGGAACAATTCACACTACTGAAGAAGAGCAAAGAGGCCCTTTGGTGTTTGTTCTTTTCATTAGTTAAAATGTTAATAAAACGATGCATTCACAAATATGGATTTTCACAATCGCTTTCAAAAGGAAGCCTGTAACAAGAGATCTGCCAAACTAAAGATGACAGACATAATCTGTTTCTTTATGAAGATAACAACAGACTTCTGTAAATATTGACATGTTTACCTTCTTCACAATTTTCTCCTTTGTATCCTGCGTTGCAAGCACAAGAGCCCATGATACAAATCCCACGACCCCCACACTGCGGGTCAATACACTGGGTAGTCGGCACATCACACTCGGTGCCCTTCCAGCCGCTGAAACAGAGGCAGCGGCCCTTCGAGTACTGCCCGTTGCCACTACACAACACTGGACAGGCCGCTGTGAAACAAGACACGACAGAAGAATTACAGCCACATTCACCATCAAGCTTCCGAAAGAAAAGGCACATCGCTGGAACAAGCAACGTGCCAGTTTCCCCTCCTTTCTTTCCTGTCTTGGTAGTTTTCAGAATTACTTGTGTTTCTACAGCTTATTTATATCGGCTTAAGAAAAGAATCTAACTTGCATACCTCTTGAACAATCCGGACCCAGAAATCCCGGAAAACAATGGCAAGTTCCAGAAACGCATTCTCCATTTCCATGGCAATTTCGGGGGCACTCCACCACAGACTCTGAAGAAAAGAGAAAGAAGGAACACTTTTGTATAGCCTGCCTCTTGCAAAAGATAAACGGTGTCACTTTGATCTTCATTTATGCTAGATAATTTGAACAGTAATGCAAAGCACTGTCACTTCAAACGCAGATTTGAAAGTGTTCCTGATGTACTCTTCTCTCCCAAGGTAATTCCAGATAATATCTTCTCCCAGTACTTCAAAGTTTGTCACATATTCACAAATAAAGGGTTTAAAAATAATTCTCACATTTTACCTGGGCTTTAATACCCTAGGAATTACCCCAAATTGGTACGGATAATTTAGTTTCCATTAAACACGGCGTTTAGGCTGCAGCCTGGAAAATGCTGCTTTGAAGACTATTCTTACCTATAACAATGGTATTAAAAGACACCTGCTCTGCATTTTTCCCATCATTATAAAAAGCCAGATGCCAGATTCCAGAATCCAAGTACTGGATAAAGCCGGCCTCGTGAACGCTGACGGATCTCGCCTGCCGCCCGGCTCTCTCTGTCTCGAGCAGGCTCCGCTGCTCTCTGGCAATCAGCCTGCTGCCATCCAGGAGCTCTACGAAGTCGTACTGGGGGGAGGATGGGGAAAAATAGTCAGCAATATAAAGAGCAGATTACTTCTCTCTCTCTTTTTTTTTTCTTCAAGCTGTCTTCCTTTGCTCTAACAAATACAATATTAGATAGAAGTTCCTGACTGACAGGTCCAAATGGTAGAAGTCTCCTATGCATAGCATTTACAAGGAGGACCAAACTACCCACCACATAAGGCTGGGTTCAAACATCAGGGACCATGTTTTCCCTTATTGGGCAATATGGTTTCCAGATTTACTTAATTCTACAGACTGATCAAAAGTTTGATGAGTTTAGACAGTTTGGGGATACAAACATAAAATCTACATGAACTTACATTTCCCATCCAGAAGACTTATTTTATTTTAAATCCATGAATTCAGTAATTAATATATATATATAATAGTCGTACATATTTTGAGGGTACATGTGCTATTTTAATTAACATGTATACAATGTATAGTGATCAAATCAGAGTAATTGGGGTACCCGTCACCTCAAACATCTTATCTTTTGTGTTGGGAAGATTACAGGTCTTCTAGTTTTGAAATATACAATAAATCGTTAACCATAATTTTCCTACTGTACCGCTGACTGCTAGAACTTTTCTTCTTCTTTCTAGCTGTACTTTTTGTACCTCTTGGCCAACCCCTTTTCATGCCCAGTCCCCACTGCCCTTCCCAGCCTCTGGTATCCATCATTCTACTCATTCTACTCATTCACTTTTTCAGCTTCCACATATAAGCAAGAACATGCAGCATTTGACTTTCTGTGCTTGGCTTATTTCACTTCACACAATGACCTCCAGTTCCATCCATGTTGCCAGCAATCTTCTTTTAGTTAGACCACAAGATAACCCTGTATGGTCTTCTTCTGATTTAACATTCATGTAGCAACAACTATGGCTGAATACTTACTCTGCACTGGTCCCTCATAGAAACCTTGGGAGGAAGGCTTTAACATTTGCACCTTACAGACGAAGGAATCTGAATCTTGAGGAACTGTAGCGGGCTCTCAGGCAGGTGGGAATGGTGGGGCTGGTGTGTGAACTCGCGAGCACTTTGCTCCAAGTGCGGTCATTCCCCCCACCCTGCTCCACCTCTCTCTTGTGATCCTGATGTGACCATCTCAAGCACCATGGAGAACTCCATGGGTTTTTACTTAGTTACAGTTAGATTTTACTTAGTTACTTAGATGTAACAAGATGCCTTTACATCTTTGATCTAAACCAGGCGTCCCCAAACTTTTTACACAGGAGGCCAGTTTACTGTCCCTCAGACCGTTGGAGGGTCGCCACATACTGTGCTCCTCTCACTGACCACCAATGAACGAGGTGCCCCTTCCTGAAGTGTGGCGGGGGGCCGGATAAATGGCCTCAGGGGGCCGCATGTGGCCCGCCGGCCGGCCGTAGTTTGGGGACACCTGGTCTAAACAGTTAAACAAGGGGAGAGGTGCTGAAGGGATGGCAATAACAGTAAATGGACCTTATAATTCTTATAAATAGATCATCATCAAATCTAAGTTTCATTTTAGTAAAATTAGACATAAACATGGGTGACTGGAGAGTTTAAAAAAGAATTAAAAATATAAAATGTGATTGTTAATATAGTGGGGTAAAATTTTGTAACGAGATAATACAGGGAATTTGAAAGACACTGAAAAGACTTTCCAATGTAGTTTCAAGAAATTTTTTAGATAACAGCTGTTAAAAGTAGAGTGATTCAGTGTCTATAGACTGTTATCTAGTTTTGTTCTATTCCTGAGATGTGTTTATGGTGAAACATATGCTATAGTATGACATATAAAAATCATTATTAATATAATACTGCATATGTAAATCACAAATATTCTACTTTCTGATAGATTTCTTAAATGAAATTTAAGAAAAAGATTATTATAAGAATCTGTTAATCTAATAAAGCTGGAATCAAATCAGCTGTTGGAATTTCTGAGAAACACAGTTAAACAGATTGCATTTTACTGATCATAGACCGCTATTGTTAATATTGGAGAGAATTTAGAATATTCAGTTTCTGACTTATCAAAATTTTTATTTATAAGTAAAAACAGTTTTTTGTTCTTTTGTGTAGTAAAACTGCATTAAAACAGATTTCAGCTGTGAGAGGGATATAAAAACAGTTTAACCTGATCAGCAGTCCAAAATGCTTATTTTCATTTATACCTTACAAGGATGAAAATAATGACTGGTGTGGACACTTGGCCTGCAAACATTTGACTGGATTCTATTCCCAAATCATCGAAGGAGAATTAATTCAGCAGTTTTGAAAGGTGTCTCTGTCTCAAATAAGCCACTCATTTCCTCGTCAGGTTTAAATATTTACATTTGCATGGCAAAGAGACAGGAAAAAGTTTCTTTTTATGACCCAATGCATATAAATATTTTTCTCCCCTAACATTAAACACAGTAACTGAAAAAGTGAAAGGGAGGAATTTAGAGTTTTAGCTGGTCTTTCAAGGCAAAATCACAGCCATCACCTTTATCACAGAAATCACCACTTATATCACACTATGAACAATAAAATAAGGCTGGGGTAGTAGGCATGATGGTTGCGGGGGAGGAGCTGACAGGTTTTGAGTATCCAATTCTAGGCTCTTCTGCAGGGGTGTTTCACACACGATTTCAGAAGGGCGATTCAAATACCTAAAGAAACATTTCCTACTTTAACACTAAAACCATCTGTGTCAAAAATTACCAAATTACATGGAATGGAAATACTTAATAACCTTTGTTCTTAAGGCATAAAGTGGTCACTTAGGGCAAATGTGAATTGTGCTTTGCAATACTTCTAAGATAAAGACACAGACACATTTTTAGGGAGAAGAGGAGTCTTAGGATCTTATGCTCTTTTTAGAATAAAATTCTTGGGGCTTACTCTTTAATTGCACTACTCCTGGGGAGCCATCATGAAACAAAGCTTATTCTTGATAAAGGTTTCATATAAAGTTAGACAATTTTAGTGTGAAGCCCTTTAAAAGTCATTTTCTTATGATTTAATATTACCAAATATACACACTTTAAAATTCCTAATTTAAAGTTGCTTTAAACTACAATGCATTAACAAGGTCTTTTGGATAATCAGTGGAAGAAAAGTTTGCCCATGTTTCTTGTATTTATGCTGATTATCTAACAGACCATTTAAAAACAAATAAACATTATTTCAGGTATCTTGGTGGTTCACTTCTGAACAGTTAGATTATATGTTTAATTCAATTCTGTTACTAAAACGATGAGTTCTTAGAATCTATGAATACTTAACTGTGTCCTTACATCAACTCTTTGGTAGTGGCACAGTCTTGATGTAAATCATTGGATTATGAAGAATAAATAGATTTTACAGATCATCTGATCCAACTCTTTCATTTCACCAATCGACACTAAGGCTCAGAGAAGTGACTTATGCAAGGTTACAAAGTCAAAAAGTGGTAAAGCTATGCTTAGATCCCAGGTTTCCAGCTCCTATTCTAAAAGAGCCTTCATGCGAATGCACTAAAATGCTACAGTATACTTAACCATAAGGCTCTGAATTGCTTCCTTAGGCCACTAACTGACCAAGAGAATGAACTGGCCTCAGGGAGAAGAAAGCCCAGTGATTCTTGGCAGTAATCAAACAGAGAGTTTTACAAAGGGTCACAAAGACTGTGAAGGCTCAAGCAACTATTCTGAATGGCTGGCCAATTTTAATTATTTCAGGTTGATTTATTTAATGTCCCCCAGAAACAGAGAAATGTTCAATTTGGGCTGCTTTATAGAATATTTAGTGTTTAAACACTGAACTCAGAAACAGTTGATTGCTCTGCTGATCTTGAATAAACCACAGGAAGAAACTATAATAACTGTGAAGCTTAAGAAAATGCATAACCTACTTAAACACATATATTGTGGTAGAAAAGAAAAGTGGATATCACATGTATTGTGTTTAAATAGTAGAAGAATTACGAGAAAACCTGAAACTGTCCGTTTTATTTCTCTAATCTTAAGTGTTACATACAACTTGCAGAGTAAACTAAATCTTCAAATAAACCTTTCAAGTACACAACACAATAGACAATTCTTATCTGAAATTATTTTCTGGAATTTACAAGTTAACATGTTCACTACTGTGCTCAGCTTAGAGGTGTACTTCTTGAATTATACACAAATAATCACATATGTGGTTTCAGTGGGAAAATATTTTTCGTATTTCACTGGAAATTGCTATAAATACAACCTGTCTACTATAATTGAAGTTACAGAGGACTTCAATTTAAGAAAATTTGGTTATTATATCCTAGTCAGTATCACCTATAACATGAACTGGAGTCAAATCTAAAATTTAAAATGGTCCAGACTGGCTGGGTGCGGAGGCTCATGCCTATAATCTTAGCACTTTAGGAGGCTGAGGCGGGCAGATCACCTGAGGTCGGGAGTTCAGGACCAGCCTGACCAACATGGAGAAACCTCGTCTCTACTAAAAATACAAAATTAGCTGGGCATGGTGGTGCATGCCTGTGATCCAGCTACTTGGGAGGGTAAGGCAGAAGAGCTTGAACCCAGGAGTCGGAGACTGTGGTGAGTTGAGATTACGCTATTGCATTCCAGCATGGACAACAAGAGCAAAACTCCTTCTCAAAATAAATAAATAAAATAAAATGGTCATGCTGGGAAGATGGCCGCCTAAGAACAGCTCAGGACTTCAGCTCCCAGTGAAAGTGCAGAGGGTGAGTGGACGCCGCATTTCCAGACGAACTCTTATTGCCCACAGACCAGGAGATACCCAGGCAGAGGGGTCGCCAGCGTCGCAGTCCCAGCCGGTGCGGCTGTTTTGGCTCCCGCGGGGCTGATTCCGCCTGCGCGGCTGCTGTGACAACTCCCTGTTGCTGCGGTTCTCCGTACAAAAGCCAATGGTCTGGGAGCCCTCTTAGCTGGCGAGCAGAGCCCTGAGACGGCAGAATAGCCCATTCATCTGAAATAGCGAGTCAGGCCAGGAGATTCCTAGGGAAAAAATCCGCCAGGAGCCGGCGCCGCAGTTCGAGCGGACTCCGTGAGTCGCAGCACGGGAGATCCCGGCGCCTTTTCAACAAGCGACCGGAACGCGGGGTCGTTCAACTTAAAAGAAAAGACTCTGAGTCAGGGAGCCAGGTGATCAGGCTCGGTTGGTCCCACCCCTCCACCCCCAACAACAACCAAAACAAAAACAGTAATTGGAAACCCTCTGGGTTGAGCCCTTCAAACCAAGCACAGCTGAACCAGGACGGTCCCGCTCCGTGGGGGAGGGGCTTCCGCCATTACTGAGACTCTCCACCACTACGTAGGCAGGCTGCCGTTGCCGAGGCAACCTGCCACAACAGAGAGAGTCCAACACAACAGAGGCGGGGCCACCATTGCGAGACAGTTCTAACTACGCCCATATAAAAAGGACTACAGGGAAGAGCTCAGGGCAGCTGGGCGGAGCCCACAGCAGCTCAGCAAAGCCCCTGCGGACAGGCAGAGGCTAGGCATGCTGCTACCTGGACGGGTCAGACCTGAAAGAAAAATCAAAAAAGGCAGTAGTGCAACGGAAACTCATAAAGCTCCAACTCCCTGGGACAGAGACAGACAACAGGTGGATAAACCCACAAAAATGGGAAGAAATCAGCGCAAAAAGGATGAAAACTCCCGAAACCAGAACACCTCTCCTCCTAAAAGTGATCACAACTCCTCACCAGCAAGGGAACCAGACCGGATGGAGAAGGAGGGTGATGAAATGACAGAATCAGACTTCAGAAGGTGGGTAGTAAGAAACTACAATGAGCTAAAAGAACATGTTCTAACCCATCGCAAAGAAAATAGGAACCTTGAAAAAAGATTGGACGAACTGCTGACGAGAATGGACAGCATAGAGAGGAGTGTAAGTGAATTGATGGAGCTGAAAAACGCAACACAAGAACTTCGTGAAGCATGCACAAGCTTCAACAGCCGAATTGACCAAGCAGAAGAAAGGATATCAGAGGTCGAAGATCAACTCAATGAAATAAAAAGAGAAGGCAAGAACAGAGAAAAAAGCGCAAAAAGGAATGAACAAAATCTTCAAGAAATGTGGGACTATGTGAAAAGACCTAATCTACGTCTGATAGGTGTACCTGAATGTGATGAAGAGAATGAATCCAAGCTGGAAAATACTCTTCAGGATATTATCCAGGAAAACTTCCCTAACCTAGCAAGGCAGACCAATATTCAAATCCAGGAAATACAGAGAACACCACAGAGATATTCCTCAAGAAGAGCAACCCCAAGGCACATAATCGTCAGATTCACCAGGGTTGAAATGAAAGAGAAAATGCTAAGGGCAGCCAGAGAGAAAGGTCGGGTTACCCACAAAGGGAAGCCCATTAGACTCACAGCAGATCTCTCAGCAGAAACCCTACAAGCCAGAAGAGATTGGGGGCCAATATTCAACATCCTTAAAGAAAAGAACTTTCAACCCAGAATCTCCTATCCAGCCAAACTAAGCTTCATAAGTGAAGGAAAAATAAAATCCTTTGTGAACAAGCAAGCACTCAGAGATTTCATCACCACCAAACCTGCTCTACAAGAACTCCTGAAAGAGGCTCTACACATATAAAGGAACAACCAGTACCAGCCACTCCAAAAACACACCAAATGGTAAAAAAGCATCAACACAATCAAGAATCTGCATCAACTAACCAACAAAACAGCCAGGTAGCATCAAAATGACAGCATCAAATTCACACATAACAATACTATCCCTAAATGTCAATGGACTAAATGCCCCAATCAAAAGACACAGACTGGCAAATTGGATAAAAAGCCAAAACCCATCAGTGTGCTGTATCCAGGAAACCCATCTTACATGCAAGGATACACAAAGGCTCAAAATAAAGGGATGGAGGAAGATCTACCAAGCAAATGGAGAGCAAAAAAAGGCAGGAGTTGCAATTCTCATCTCTGATAAAATAGACTTTAAAGCAACAAAGATCAAAAGAGACAAAGAAGGACATTACATAATGGTAAAAGGATCACTGCAACAAGAAGAGCTAACGATCCTAAATATATATGCACCCAATACAGGAGCACCCAGATACATAAGGCAAGTTCTTAATGACTTACAAAGAGACTTAGACTCCCACACAATAATAGTGGGAGACTTTAACACCCCATTGTCAATATTAGACAGATCAACCAGACAGAAAATCAACAAGGATATCCAGGACCTGAATACAGACCTGGAACAAGCAAACCTAATAGACATTTACAGAACTCTCCACCCCAAATCCACAGAATATACATTCTTCTCAGCACCACATCACACCTACTCTAAAATTGACCACATAATTGGCAATAAATCACTCCTCAGCAAATGCAAAAGAACAGAAATCATAACAAACAGTCTCTCAGACCACAGTGCAATCGAGTTAGAACTCAGAATGCAGAAACTAACTCAGAACTGCACAGCTTCATGGAAACTGAACAACTTGCTCTTGAATGTTGGCTGGATAAACAATGAAATGAAGGCAGAAATAAAGATGTTCTTTGAAACCAATGAGAACGAAGACACAACATACCAGAACCTCTGGGACACATTTAAAGCAGTCTCTAGAGGAAAATATATAGCAATGAGTGCCCACATGAGAAGAAAGGAGAGGTCTAAAATTGACACTCTATCATCAAAATTGAAAGAGCTAGAGAAGCAAGATCAAAAAAACTCAAAACCTAGCAGAAGACAGGAAATAACTAAGATCAGAGCAGAACTGAAGGAAATAGAGACACAAAAAACTCTTCAAAAAATCAATTAATCCAGGAGCTGGTTTTTTGAAAAGATCAACAAAATAGACAGACCACTAGCCAGATTAATAAAAAAAGAAAAGAGAGAATAACCAAATTGATGCAATAAAAAACGATAAAGGGGATATCACCACAGATTCCACAGAAATCCAAACCATCATCAGAGATTATTACAAACAACTCTATGCACATAAACTAGTAAACCTGGAAGAAATGGATAAATTCCTGGACACCTGCAACCTCCCAAGCCTAAACCTGGAAGAAGCCGAAACCCTGAATAGACCAATAACATGGTCTGAAGTCGAGGCAGCAATAAAGAGCCTACCACCCAAAAAAAGCCCAGGTCCAGATGGGTTCACAGCTGAATTCTACCAGACATACAAGGAGGAGCTGATACCATTCCTTCTGAAACTATTCCAGACAATCCAAAAAGAGGGAATCCTTCCCAAATCATTTTACGAGACAAACATCATCCTGATACCAAAACCCGGCAGAGACTCAACAAGAAAAGAAAATTTCAGGCCAATATCCATGATGAACATAGATGCAAAAATCTTCAATAAAATACTGGCAAACCGATTGCAACAGCATATCAAAAAGCTCATCCACCGTGATCAAGTAGGATTCATCCCGGGGATGCAAGGCTGGTTCAACATACGCAAGTCCATAAACGTAATTCACCACATAAACAGAACCAAAGACAAAAACCACATGATTATCTCAATTGATGCAGAGAAGGCTTTTGACAAAATTCAACAACCCTTTATGCTAAAAACCCTCAATAAACTAGGTATTGACGGAACGTATCTCAAAACAATAAAAGCTATTTACGACAAACCAACAGCCAATATCATACTGAATGGGCAAAAACTGGAAGCATTCCCTTTGAAATCTGGCACTAGACAAGGATGCCCTCTCTCACCACTCCTATTCAATATAGTACTGGAAGTTCTAGCCAGAGCAATCAGGCAAGAAAAAGAAATAAAGGGTATCCAAATTGGAAAGGAGGAAATCAAATTGTCTCTATTTGCAGATGACATGATTGTATATCTGGAAGACCCCATCATCTCAGCCCAAAATCTCCTGAAACTGATAAACAACTTCAGCAAAGTCTCAGGATACAAAATCAACGTGCAAAAATCACAAGCATTCCTATACACCAGTAATAGACTTCAAGAGAGCCAAATCAAGAACGAACTGCCATTCACAATTGCTACAAAGAGAATAAAGTACCTAGGAATACAACTAACAAGGAACGTAAAGGACCTCTTCAAGGAGAACTACAAGCCATTGCTCAACGAAATAAGAGAGGATACAAACAGATGGAGAAACATTCCATGTTCATGGTTAGGAAGAATCAACATCGTGAAAATGGCCATACTGCCCAAAGTAATTTACAGATTCAACGCTATTCCCATCAAGCTACCAATGACCTTCTTCACAGAACTGGAGAAAAACACCTTAAACTTCATATGGAACCAAAAGAGAGCCCGCATAGCCAAGTCAATTCTAAGCAAAAAGAACAAAGCAGGAGGCATCACACTACTGGACTTCAAACTATACTACAAGGCTACAGTAATCAAAACAGCATGGTACTGGTACCAAAACAGAGATATAGACCAATGGAACAGAACAGAGGCCTCAGAGGAAATACAACATACCCACAACCATCTGATCTTCGACAAACCTGACAAAAACAAGCAATGGGGAAAGGACTCCCTGTTTAATAAATGGTGTTGGGAAAACTGGCTAGCCATGTGCAGAAAGCAGAAACAGGACCCCTTCCTGACACCTTACACCAAAATTAACTCCAGATGGATTAAAGACTTAAACATCAGACCTAATACCATAAAAACCTTACAAGAAAATCTAGGCAAAACCATTCAGGACATAGGTGTAGGCAAGGACTTCATGACCAAAACGCCAAAAGCAATGGCAACAAAAGCCAAAATAGACAAATGGGACCTAATCAAACTCCACAGCTTCTGCACGGCAAAAGAAACAGTCAGTAGAGTGAATCGGCAACCAACAGAATGGGAAAAAATTTTTGCAGTCTACCCATCTGACAAGGGGCTGATATCCAGAATTTACAAAGAACTAAAGCAGATCTACAAGAAAAAAACAAACAAGCCCATTCAAAAATGGGCGAAGGATATGAACAGATACTTTACAAAAGAAGACATACAGGAGGCCAACAAACATATGAAAAAATGCTCATCATCACTGGTCATCAGAGAAATGCAAATCAAAACCACATTGAGATACCATCTCACACCAGTTAGAATGGCGATCATTAAAAAATCGGGAAACAACAGATGCTGGAGAGGATGTGGAGAAATAGGAACACTTTTACACTGTTGGTGGGAATGTAAATTAATTCAACCATTGTGGAAGACAGTGTGGCGATTCCTCAAGGACCTAAAAATAGAAATCCCATTTGACCCAGCAATCCCATTACTGGGTATATATCCAAAGGATTATAAATCATTCTACTACAAGGACACGTGCACACGAATGTTCATTGCAGCACTGTTTACAATAGCAAAGACCTGGAACCAACCCAAATGCCCAACGATGATAGACTGGATAGGGAAAATGTGGTACATATACACCATGGAATATTACGCAGCCATCAAAAACGATGAGTTCACGTCCTTTGTAGGGACATGGATGAACCTGGAAACCATCATTCTCAGCAAACTGACACAAGAGCAGAAAATCAAACACCGTATATTCTCGCTCATAGGCGGGTGTTGAACAATGAGAACACATGGACACAGGGAGGGGAGCACTACACACTGGGGTCCGTTGGGGGGAAATGGGGGAGGGGCGGGGGGGTGGGGAGGTGGGAAGAGATAGCATGGGGAGAAATGACAGATACAGGTGAGGGGACGGAAGGCAGCAAAGCACACTGCCATGTGTGTACCTATGCATCAATCTTGCATGTTCATCACATGTACCCCAAAACCTAAAATGCAATAAAAAAAATAAATTATAAAAAAAAAATAAATAAAAATAAAATAAAATAAAATAAAATGGTCCAGATATGGTGGCTCACACCTATAATCCCAGCCCTTTGGGAAGTTGAGGTGGGCAGATTGCTTGAGCCCAGGAGTTCAAGACCAGCCTGGGCAATATGGTAAAACTTCATCTCTACAAAAAATACAAAAATTAGCTGGGTAAGGTGACACGTATCTGTAGTCCCAGCTACCCAAGAGGCTGAGGTGGGAGGATCACCTGAGCCACAGAGGTTGAGGCTGCGGTGAGATGAGATTGTGCCATTGCACTCCAGCCTGCATGATGGAGTGAGACCCTGTCTCAAACAAAAACAAAAACCCCAACAAACAAACAAAAATATAAAATTAAAATTGTGCATTAGTACATTATAAGAAGCATACAATGCATAAGAACCAAATTTACTTTAATAATATAGATATTAAAAATTTTAAATAGAAAAATAAATTACTAAAGCCTGATATTCAAAAATTTCACAGCCAAAAAATCATATATGTATATGTACTAAATCCACAATTACATTAGAAAAAGCATGTTAAAATCTTCTTACTCATTTTTCTTTAAAGATATAAATACTTTATTAATATGTGATAACTTTTCTTCATAATTTATGTGCCTAGGTTATAGAAAACATATTTCTCACAAAATTATATGATATAAAGCATGAATAAAAACTCTCCAGTCTTTATTTTATAAATCACACTAAATCAGCAGGAAATCCCCTGGGTAAATAAACTGATTATCAAATATCACTTTAGGCTCATCCAATTGTCAATTTTAATTAACCAATTATTACATATTTGAAATTCCTCTATTTACTAACATAACAGTTGATCTTGGGGAAAGTCTCAGTTCCAGTTTTACAGTAGGTAATTTACATAACTTCTCTTAGACGTGATGAAACCTATATTAAGCGACAATATCCAATTTACATACCATGACCCGGTACTGTATTAGATTATGAAAAAGCCTGTGGAATTGACAGTAGTTCTCCATCTCTGACTGCTGTTGTGAGGGAATTTTTATGCCAGGAAAATGACTTTAAAGTTCTCTGATATTAAGGAAATTTGAACTGTTTTGTGTACCACACTAATGTGATCATACTTGGTTATCTCTGAAAGTTCTCTTGCCTCTTTATTTCCACATTCATCATTTTAGATTAGGAACAGTGCTTGAGTTGATAAAGTTCCTGCCATCATATTTATGTTGATGTTCCCATAATTTCTCTACTAAGAGTAAATCTGGCATAAACTAAAAAATACATTTTGAACAGAATGAATACATGTTTGAGATGAATATGTTATGCATCTACTACATGAAAGGAATAAGATCATCTGAAATTATCATAGAATCATCGTAAAACACTTGGAAAATCCATGATGTTTTATTGGGTGCTCAGATGATGCTCAATATTCATTAAGTTGCTCACAAAATTCAGTACATTTTTAAACAGTCAAATCAGAAAGAAAATATTGTTCTTCCCACTACTGATTCAAAAACCTCAGAATATAAGTAACCTCCATTCAAAATTCTTTCTACTGTAGAAAGTCAATTCAAAAGTGGTCAAATAGTTAACCAAACAGCTGAGCTTAAGAAAGAGAATAACTTCAAAATATGCAACCAGCAGTTTTTATTTTATTGATGAGAAAGCCTAGTCTTACCTGAGTATGGGAAGGTGGTAAGCCTTTTCGGCCATATACTCCGATCAATGCATCCTTCTGAAGAGAGATATTGAATTTAAGAAACTGTGGCTGATCAATAAAGAGCTGTGATCTCCAGAAGATCCCAGGAGGAACCTCTTGAATTGCTCTTCGGCCAATATCAAGTTCTCCGGAATCTATGGTGTTATTTTCTGGTGTAAATCCACCTAATTTTCCTGAATGTAAGAGATCCATTGATGAAGAAAAAAAAATTCTTTTTAAACAGAACAAAAATGGTTTTAAAACTTTTTGAAACAGTTATTTTTACTAAATGCTCAAGCCATTTCATCTGATAAAGTACTCTGATAAAATTTTCACTGTAAAAGCTTCCATTGTTAGATATTGGTATTTTACTAATTATTGTTTAGTTAATAAGATATTTAAGTTAAAATCCTTTAGACTTCACCCAAGGTATACCTGTTACTAAAGCTGTTTTCACACTGACAGTCTTTCTGTTCACTTAAAAAATAATTATTTTACGATTATGTGTCTTGCTATCTCTTGGGAGAGATTAGGTCTGGTACTTATCAGTCATTCTAAACATACTATAACACAGAAAAGTGTAAATTAAGGCAAATGAATTGTGGAGATTTCTAAATCAATCCTTAAGCAAACGGTAAGACCAATCAATGGCTCAGATTCAGGTAGTTCTATCTAAACTATGTATTAGGATGAATGAAAAACATCAGATGCTGGCAGAGAGGTAGGGAAGGGGCTGGGGACATTGTGAGGGGAAAGGAAGGAGGGGTAAGCTTAAGTGCTCACATGGTTTTTGATGTAGGCTGTTGTACCCTTTCCTCTTTGTTTGGACCCCCATTTCAAACTTACTTGCAGCCTCAGTGGACATACGTTCCTCCTGACTACACTGATCTTTGATCCATAGAAACAAAACCTCCTTGCTCCCTGGATCTCTGCCACCTGTTAAGAGACACCCTCTCTTCTCTTCCTGCATGGCTTCCTTCTAGAAAACAGATCCAAGAATCCTCTTTTTGGTACGGTGTTCCCCCTTTCCACTTTTGCCAAGGTTCTTTCTCAGTTATTCTGATGGGGGTCATGATAGAAGTTGTGCAATTTGCCGTAAGTGGAAATACAACCACACTGTCTCTTATGCAGATGGGTCCGTGAAGGCTGAGGCACAGAATGAAACTGGTCAAATGATCTTCTATCAATTCAGCCTTTTTACAGTGATGACACCAGGAGAGTGAGGGGGGAGGAACACTTGAGCTCGGGAGTTAAAGTTCAGCCTGGGCAACATAGTGAGACCCCCGCCTCTTAAAAAAAAAAGTGGCAACAATGTTGGCTTACTACCAACTTTGTCTTTTTTTTTTTTGAGACGGAGTTTCGCTCTTGTTACCCAGGCTGGAGTGCAATGGCGCGATCTCGGCTCACCGCAACCTCCGCCTCCTGGGTTCAGGCAATTCTCCTGCCTCAGCCTCCTGAGTAACTGGGATTACAGGCATGCGCCACCATGCCCAGCTAATGTTTTGTATTTTTAGTAGAGACGGGGTTTTACCATGTTGACCAGGATGGTCTCGATCTCTTGACCTTGTGATCCACCCGCCGTGGCCTCCCAAAGTGCTGGGATTACAGGCTTGAGCCACCGCGCCTGGCCTTGTCTTTTTTTTTAAACATTAAACTGTTAATTCAAAATGTAGAGGATGCAATTTTAAGTCTGAGAGCTGTAAACTATCTTATCTTAGTGATGGAGGAGAGAGTCTTCTGACTATCTTGAAGAGTCACTAGTTTAACACTGAGTTCATTTTTACTGAGAGTTTGCTAGGGGCAGAATGTAGGTGATTTAAAAAAGTATAAACCAGAGAGTAGAATCTTAGAGATGATCTAATGTGACTTCCACAGCTTCCACCATCAAGTAGTAATTACCTGGCTGGGAGACAACACCCACAAACTGATAAATTAAGTGAGACCCTAAAGCAACATATGAATAGAGGTCAGAGAAAGGCACTGTCACTGCAGGGGGGAGGTTGAGAGATTTCACAGGAGTTAAGTTTTTGTGGTAAACTTTGAGGGACAGGTAGGATACAGTTTCTGAGCTGGGATAAACATCACCATCACAAGCATGGCAGTAGAACTTGACAGGTGTTAGGCTGATGCTCAACAGAGAAATTCATCTGGCCAGAAAAGAAGACAAAGAAAACTGGTTTTGGAGTCAGACAAACCTGGGTTTGAATCCTGGCTCTGCCAACAATTAGCTGTGTGACCTTAAGGAAGTTACTAAGCCTCGTCTAGAAAAGAGTAATGTAATCACTGCACTGTTAAAAGGATTACATGAGGTTTGACACATCTAGTGCAGGTTGCAATGTTTGGCTCTCAGGAGGTATTGAATGGATTTTTCACAGGAGTGATGGGGGATAGGGTTGGGAAGGGAAATGGGATCCGTTTGTGGAGGGTCTTGAATACTAGGTTAAAGAATATAGTCTTTATACTTTATGCTAGTGTTTTTTTTTTGTATTTTTACTCTATCAAAGAGTGTTATTACACCTTTTCCCTGAAGATGTGTATATTTATTAGCATTCTGTTGCTATGCATGTCATTTATGGTATGTTTTTAAAATAGATACTTGAAGATTTATTATGAGTAAATTGCATTGCAATGCCACAAACACACTTATTCTTGTGTGGTGGTGGGGTGTGTGCATAACCAAGAGAAACAGAATTGAAGATTACTAAGAAACATGACCTGCAATCACAGACCCAGTTTATGGATGGTAGGATCTGCAGCAATTCACAAAAAATTCACACTTACAGATAAATGTGGGGTTCGAGGGAGAGTATATGTTAGAATTGCTTTCCACCTGGACTACTACAGCCTACAGGACACATGTACCGTCAGTTGCAAAGGACAGCTATAGCTAAATGGAGACCCATTAAAGGTTCTGAGCAGGCTAAACGTGAAATGCAATCACTGTTTCAAGCGCGTTACTGTGCAGTAACTGTGGGAAGCCTGGAAATGGAGAGATGAGTGGGGACACAGTTGCAATAACCCAGGCATGAGGCCGAAGAGGGTTGTACAAGGAAACTCAATAAAAAGGTATTACTTATAATCTCACTTCCTCTCTTCTTTACCAGTGTTCACAATCACGCCCGCTATCAGGTCTATTTTTCTTGAACCAATTCAGTAATACAAAATGATCTTAGGAATAAAATTTCCACACTGAGTTATAGTAGTCCTTGTAGTTTTTCACGCATCAACTCTTAGATTATAAACTGTGCACAACTCATAGGACTCAAAATATTTTACTATAATAATACTTGTTCATTTCAGCAAAATTAGAACATACAAATAAAAAGAGAAAAAATATATAACATTACTACTCAGAGATTATTTTGCTTTCTATCTAAACAGACATCTTGCTTTCCTCAGAAATTTTTAAATATTTGAGACCAGTTTCTACTTTGCATTTAGGAAGCTTCTGCAAAGGAACCTGCATTTGTTATCAAGTAGTTTTTATTGAGAAGATTCAGGGGAGAAAGAAATAGAAACTATTCTTTACTGAGAGCCTAAAATATGACAAGTAGTTTCATCTATGAGGTTGGTGTCATTTTGAGATGAGGAAACTAAGGCTCAGACAAGTAACCAATGTGGTCAAAGTGAGTGGGGGAGTCACGACTGAAATCAAGGGCTGCAGAATTCCAATGTCATCTGTTGTATAATCTTCAACAAAATCTTTGCTTTTTATTAAAACAAATATATTATTTTAAATTACTAAGTTTTAAATTTATTTGTCTCTTTCATATAAAATCAGATATATTAAGTCACTGAACCACCCTAGAGGATATACTTACGATTTCAGAACATAAATATATACTTATAAGTTTTATACTAACAAAACTTATAAAACTGCCATGGATACTATAACGTAATATTCTTTGTAATTTGTGGTAAGTTCCTCAGAAGTCTTTGTCTTTTGGTTAACTTCTACATGAAACTAATTTTCAAATACTGAGTAGAGTAGCTGTTCTTTTCCCCTCTAAGATCTGCTAGTACACATATCATATTTTAATACGGATATAATTTATATTTAGACTCATTCATCAAGTTTATACATTTCTAAGGCTATTATGCTTGATTATCATTAACAAGTTCTGTCTACTATCTGAAGCATGTATCATTTAATCTACTCTCTTGTGTTGACCCTACTGCTGCTCTTGATGGTTTTCTGAGTTTTAACAGCATAACTGTGCATTGAATACTGTTAAGTGTAAATTTCTAAACTGGTGCTAATTTCAGATTTTTTTCCAAAACTTGCATTTACCCAAAACATTAGCTGTGGTAATGGTAACCAAGTTCAGATTTCTAGGGTTTCGGGTTTCAGTATGTCAAAGCAGTTTAATAAGCTAGGTATTCTTGCCCTGTTGCCTTCTCCACATATTAACTTTGAGGGGTTAAAATCTTTCTCATGGAAATGTTAGGTGGATATATTGTTGTGTTGAGAAGTATATTAATTCTCCTATTAGTCCCATACATAGCGAATTTAACGGGTGGTTCTTTTTCAGAAAAAGAGGGTTCTTTATTTGTAAAACAAAAGAACCAAGAGCGTACTTGAATGGGATAGTAGTAGTTGTGATGATCTTTTTTGCCTTCTGTAATGAAAAAAACTTAATTAATTGTAACACCATAGAATCTGAGAGTTCAAGTATCCATGGGGGTTACTGAGTCCAGGGATATTTAAACAAGGGTAGTTATATCCTAGGAAACATTAAGACTTTTCAATAAGGAAAGGGGTAGGAAATTAATTTCTATTAATAGAACCTCAATAACATTCACATGTTGACTTTCTTTATGAAAGAAAGGCATACCTTTCACATACCCAAAATATTACTATGACTCATTGTCTTGGAGCATAAAACTTCCAGTGTGCCAAAGAAAGGCAAAATTAAAAGTATTTTTATTGGTGAAGCCTCCTTTATTTAACCCAAGGTAGAGCTATATAAACCCAAGGTGGGCTTCAGAGACTTTTCCTCCTTAATATATTTCCATTAACAGCAAAATGTGGGGTTAAAAATGGGTATTCAGAACTGGCATGTTTTGATGTCAAATATATCGAGAGAGAGAGAGAACCTTTTTAATGACCTTGTCACCCAGCCCAACCATTGTCAAAGAATGCTTTTCAACTGTAGAAGAGTTTCATGACAATCAGATAAGAAATGTGAAATGTAGTGATGCTTTATTTATTCCAATTGTCAAGCTCAGGACAAAGATTTGTGCTTTATCTTGCTACCTATCTACCTAGAGCAGGGATTCAGAACTGAATGGTTCTAACAAAATGGAGATTAATTTATTTGAACTGAAAAAGTAAGTCAGACTTTTTCTGACAAGAGATAAATTTGGGCCGGGTGCAGTGGCTCATGCCTGTAATCCCAGTACTTTGGGAGGCCAAGGCAGGTGGATCATGTGGTCAGGAGTTTGAGACTGGCCTGGCTAAGATGGTGAAACCCCGTCTCTACTAAAAATACAGAAATTAGCTGGGTGTGGTGGCAGGTGCCTGTAATTCCAACTACTCAGGAGGCTGAAGCAGGAGAATCACTGGAATCCAGGAGGTAGAGGTTGCAGTGATCCCAGATCACACCACTGCACTCTAGCCTGGGCAACAGAGCAAGACTCTGTCTCAAACAAACAAACAAAAACAGGTAAATTTGATTCTGATGAGTAGTGGCTCTGACGATGAAATTATATAGTGGGTATTTCCCATAAATTAAATGAGCTAATGGAATAGATATATTTAAAGTATATATCTACAGACATACATGTTGCACATTATTTTCCAGACCACCACAATAAAGCAGATATCTCAATAAAGCGAATCACACAGATTTTTTGGTTTACCAGTGCATATAAAAGTTATGTTTACACTATATTGCAGTCTATTAAGTGTGCGATAGCATTCCTTTGTCACCACAATAAAGCAGATATCTCAATAAAGCGAATTACACAGATTTTTTGGTTTACCAGTGCATATAAAAGTTATGTTTACACTATACTGCAGTCGATTAAGTGTGCGATAACATTCCTTTGTTTGTCACCCAGGCTGGAGTGCAGTGGCCCAATCTCAGCTCACTGCAGCATCGATCTCCCTGGGTTCAGGTGATCCACCTACCTCATCTTCCCAAGTACCTGGGATTACAGGCACACAGCACCAAGTCCAGCTAATTTTTTTTTTTTTTTTTTTTTTTTTGTAGAAACAGGGTTTCAGCATGTTGCCTAGGCTGGTCTCAAACTCTTGGACTCAAGTGATCCACCCAGCCTAGGCCACCCAAAATGCTGGAATTACAGGCATGAGCCACTGCAGCCAGCCAATTGGTTTCTACAAAGCAATTTATCACCTTAATTTAAAAATATTTTATTGCTAAAAAATGCTAACGATCATCTGATCAAGCCATAATCTTTTCGCTGGTGGAGGATCTTGCCTCAGTGTAGATGGCGGCTGACTAATCAAGCTGGTAGTTGCTGAAGGTTGGGGTGTCTGTGGCAATTTCTTAAAATAAGACAATAATTAAGTTTGTCACATTGATTGACTCTTCCTTTCATGAAAGATTTCTCTGAAGGATGTGACGCTATTTGGTATCTTTTTATCCACAGCAGAACTTTCAGAATTGGAGTCAACCCTCTCAAACCCTGCCACTGCTTTATCAACTAAGTTTATGATATTCTACATCCTTTGTCATTATTTCAATGATGTTCACAGCTTCTTCACCAGGAGTAAATTCTATCTCAAATATCCATTTTCTTCGCTCATCCATAAAAAGCAACTCCTCATCCATTAAAGTTTCACTATGACATTGCAGCAATTCAGTCACATCTTCGGGCTCTGCTTCTAATTCTAGTTTTCTTGCTATTTCTACCAGATCTGCAATTACTTCCGCCACTGAAGTTTGATCCCTTGAATTCATCTATGAGGGTTGGAATCGACTTCCAAACTCTTGTTAATGTTGATGTTTTGACCTCTTCCCATGAATCATAAATGTTTTTAATAGCATCTAGAATCCTAAATCCTTTCCATAAAGTTTTTAATTGACTTTGCCCAGATCTATCACAGGAATCACTATTATGATAGCCTTACAAAATGCACTGCTTAAATGTGACTTGAAAGTTGACGTTACCCTTGATCCATGGGCTGCAGAACAGATGTTGTGTTAGCAGGCATGAAAACGTTAACCTCCTCATACATCTCCATCAGAGCTCTTGGGGTGATAGGTACACTGTCAGTGAGAAGTAGTATTTTGAAAGCAATCTTTTGCTGTGAGCAGTAGATCTTAACAGTGGGCTTAAAATATTTACTAATCATGTTATAAACAGATGTGCTGTCATCCAGGGTTTATTGTTTCATTTATAGAGCACAGGCAGGGTAGATTTAGCATAATTCTTAGGGGCCCTAAGATTTTAGGAATGGTAGATAAGCATGGGCTTCAACTTCAACTCACCAGTTGCATTACTCCCTGACAGAGTCAGCCTGTCCTTGGAAGCTTTGAAGCCAGACCTTGACTTCTTTCTAGCTATGAAAATCCTAGATGGCATCTTCTTCCAGTATAAAGCTCTTTCATCTACACTGAAAATCTGTTCTTTAGTGTAGCCACATTCATCAATGATCTTAGCCAGATCTTTTGGATAACTTGCTGCAGGTTCCACATCAGTGCTTGCTGCTTCACCTTGCATTTTTATGTTGCAGAGATGATTTATTTCCTTAAACCTCATGAATCGATCTTTGCTAACTTCAAACTTCATTCTGCAGCTTCCTCACCTCTCTCGCCTTCACAGAATTGAAGAGAGCCTTGCTCTGGAGTAGGCTTTAGCTTAAAAGAATGTTATATCTGGTTTGGTCTTCTATCCAGGCCACTCAAATGTTCTCTTTATCAGTAATAAGGCTGTTCTGCTTTTTTAAATCATTCATGTGCTCACTGGAGTCATGCTTTTATAATTGCCTTTAAAAACTTTTCCTTTGCACTCATCAACCTGGCCAACTGTTTAGTGCAGGAGGCATAGCTTTCAGCCTGTCTCATCTTTTGTCATGCCTTCCCCACTAAGTTTAATCATTTATAGCTTTTGACTTAAACCGAGAGATGTGTGATTCTTCCTTTCACTTGAATACTTAGAGGCCACTGTAGTTATTGATTGGCCTAATTTCAATACTGTTGTGTCTCAGGAAATAAGGAGGCCCAAGGAGAGAAAGATGGTGGGGATGCTGGTCACGGAGCAGTGAGAACACACACATTTATTAAGTTCGCTGTCTTATGTGGGTGTGGTTTTTGGCATCCCAAAATGATTATAAGAGTAACATCAAAAATCACTGATCAAAGGTACTGTAACAGATCTGATAATAAATAAAAAGCCTGAAATACTGTGACAATTACCAAAACGCAATACAGAGACATGAAGTGAGCAATGCTATTGGGAAAATGGTGCCAACAGACTTGCTTGACGCAGGGCTGCCACAAACACCCAGTTTGTAAAAAAAAAAAAAAAAAACGCAGTATCTGCAAGGTACGGTAAAGTGTGATATAATGATCTTCCTGTAATACGATGAAAGCATTATAAAATTTTCATATCAAAAGTGAATTAATATGAACAACAGTTCCATTTTCCACCCCATTCTGAGTATATCAAACTAAACAAAGTACCACTAAGTAGGAAAATAACAGTTAAAATTAGCAGTATTTTGCTAAGCCTTAGTAAAGTCTTTTTTGGTATCCTACACAGAAACTGGGTAAAGGATTAGTTCTAAAAACAGTGTAATAAATCTTTTTCAAAGTAGGTAGTTGCTGATTCTTTGCTTTCAGTAACACTAGAAGAGAAACATGATAGATCTGCAGCTTATAGGCTATTCAACATATTTTTTAGAAATAGATCACAATGTGATTTTTGACATACGACTAATAAGAATGTCAAATAATTGAACAACATCACTTAAAAAAATCCTTCCACTGTCATTTACTTATTTTGTAGCAAGATTTCTTTTGTTTATATTCATAAGAAAGGAAAACAAGATTAGAATTAAAACTGAATTTTGTTTTATCCCTGTAAGGAATATTCAACTATGAATATATAAACTATTTGAAAAAGGTCCCCATTCATCTCAGAGAGGTATATTCAAGACATTTTCACTTTTTATCTTTCATATTATCAAAATGTTTAACACATTTATATTTCAGTACATTTTCACTTTTTATATTTCAAATTATCAAAATGTTCAACACATATAATAATTAGGTTGTTTTCAGTCAAATGTGTACAACTAATCATTGTAAGCATTATTCAATATAGGAAAAAAACAGGTTTTTAAAAACATTATATGATCTCAAAAAATGAAAAAATAATTTAAATTTGTGGAGCCATTTTAAGGAGTCACAAAAACAAAATATTTTGAAGCTCACTCATCTATTCCAGCTTTTCCCACGAAATATGAATCTCATCTTTAAAGTGCCTGTCAACTTCCATTTGCTTCAAGTTATTACACTATTTAGAATGAATTTATCTTGAATTAGTCGTAGAATGTGTCTTTTCTAAAAGGTAGTTGCAGACCTGACCTCTCATTCTAATCAGTGATGTAGAGATAGATATAAGGACATCACTGATTTTTCTCTGCAAAATCCACTGAAAGGGCAGCTTAGATTAGTATAGCCTTTCTGGGTAAGACTCTAGTTTGAATATCAGGGGACTAGGGTTTTGTGAAGGGGCTTTGTCTTGAACTTCTGCACGGCTGCTTTCCAAGCCACAGCCCTTCTCTCATTTGACCAAGTCAACTGTGTTCATTCCTGTTAGCATTTCCAAATGCTCCTTATTGATGGTAAACTCACCTGGAAGTCAGTGAGCCATTAACACAGTTTGATAAACTTGTAAATACTTGTACATCCTTTTCCTCTGAAGCTCATCAGTCCTCTTAACATAAAAGCCTGGACACAGAAGTCTTTCATCATGTCCTGAATTCCAGAAAACTTTGGCTTCAGAAGAAATAAAAAAAGAAGGCCAGTTCTAGGGCTCTCTATCCTCCCTTACTGAGATCACTACATCCATAAAGCCCTAGACCCTGAACCTGGGAATGATCATAGGAAACACTAAGGTTGTCTGTAGGTTTTACTAAAAGAAAAAGGAGGAAAACTGGAGGAAAAAATAGAGACAGGGCAACAGAGTGCCCTGTAGTTATTCTAAACTCAAAGCTTGGGGGTTAGGAATCAAACCAATTAAAGCCTTCACAGTAAGAGTGAAATGTACCACGTCTTCAAACACAATAGGGTATCATCTTGAAGGTTTTTTTTTCAACATGTCCTGTTGTGCCTGAATGTGGGAGCCACTAGCAGTCTTTTCACCTCCTAACAGTGATTTTTTTTTCTTTCATCAGTAAGTATGTGTCACAACAGTCTTAATGTCTTAAAATACAGTTGTCAGGATGTGAAAACATAGAGACCACATATGCAAAGCTATTGTTATTCCTCTCCTTCTTATGTGATACCCAGTTCATAGGAAAACACATCAGTGAAGTGACATTTTTTCAGATAATGCCTTTTAAAAAGCACTTTGAACTGAAAAACATTTTATAAATAATAGTTTACCATCCATAGATGCTATAAGGACAAAACAGAAGATTTAAAGTCATATTGGTAATTAGGAGATTTGAAGAATCTGTTTGAAAATTATTTTGCGATATTGGAAAATCAGTGAAAATTAAAAAATGCTAAGTTTTCAGCCATACATATCATGAATTTGCCACCTGCCTATGATGTGAGTAAACAAGCCTATAATGACAGAAATGGAAAGGCAGAAAAGAAGTTCACTGTCAAAGTCTAACTGCAATTGTTGCAGAAGGTAAATGATAATATCATCTTAAATCCTACAGAGGCACTAATAATTAAGACGTCAAGAAGCAAGGTTAAGCATTTATAGACAATCAATAGCCCACCTTCCAATTCTGTGACCTAACCTTGGATTCATACCCTGACTTTGAGATCTCTGAGAGAACATATCTTTTTATAAACAACCACATGCCATAATTTAGTATTGTGGATACAGTGTTATATCACAAGCTAAGTGAAATAAGACATAACTACTTTGCAAACATAGTTTAATGGACAAAATCAATATAGCATCTAATTAAGGAACTATTACACATCGTAATAATACAAATACTACGAACGATATTGACCAAAACTCAGTGCCCTTGCAGCCATCAGCTCCATTTCTCTAATTCACAGGTAATCTTTAACCTGCTATAAAATCTAACTCCCTAAAGTTGTCTAGTGCTTGAGAAACTTGATACACGATGATCACAAATGTAAAATTTAAAAGCAACTGGAATTGTTTTGTTTGAGCACAAATCATATGCATATATACTCACACACACCTATTTGTAGTTTTTCAATTTGTACCCATACAAAAAGAGTTCTTTTGATTGGAGACGTCACTTACACGGAGACTACAGTGACGCCACAGTTAAATTAACTGAAATGGTGTAGCCTTTTACTTTAGTCTTTATTATCCTAAGCTAAAATCTGGAATTTGTCTTATTGCCCCTTTAGAAATACAGCTGGTGTTGAAATGTTCTGTCTGGGTACACTCCACTCTTCCCTAAGGAATATTTTCTAATTCATTGTAATAACTCGCTCGATTTCTGACTAGCCTAGAATTCATATGCTCTGGAAACAACAGCTATGACCACCTTGCTTTTACTGCTATTTCCCCAGATGCTTTCTCAGTGAATGGCACATAGTAAATGCTCATTAAATAAATGTAAAATGAATGAATTCTATACATTCAAAAAAAGATGACACTATTTCTTTCATAAAATCCAAATAACTAAAAATATAAATAATGAACAATAGGGATTCTGCTTTAGGGAAGCAGATAGAGTTACTGCTTTAGAGAATACTACTGATGCTGATTTAGAGAAGTGTCTTCTTAAAATTTTGCTATGAATTACAAGTGCATTACCTTGAATTGCAGAGTGAAGAGCAATCACTGATACGCATTGAATAGCTATCATGTTCAAATCATTGCTTGGCACCCTGCATGTATTATCTGATTTAAACCTCATTGTAAACCTTTACACTACCCTATAAAGAAACAGGACGTGAGAGTGGTAATTTGCTTAAAGGCACCCAGTGAGTGGCACAGCTTTAGTTCTCAGTCATTATTCTATACTAGTACTTTGCATATACTTGATGCATGGGCCTTTGTATACTTTACATCATATCCTTTGGTTGTACTATTTTCACTCATTCGTTCAACAAATACTTTGTGAGCAACTATTATGTGCCAAAACTGTGCCAAGAGCTTATTATATAGCAGGGAGAGAACAGACAGGATCCTTGCCTTATAGGCTAGTAAAGATGACATACATTAAATAGTAATAGTGATAACCATAAACATTTTTCAAGCGTTTACTATGTACTACACAGCATTGTATGTTTACAGCTTTGCATATTTACATTGAATACTCAAGACCAAAGACCACTCTATGAAGCAAATTAGTCCATTTTCTTCTAGACAGAATCTCACTCTGTTGCCCAGGCTGGAGTGCAGTGGCGCAATCTTGGCTCACTGCAACCTCTGCTTCCTGGGTTCAAGCGATTCTCCTGCCTCAGCCTCCTGAGTAGCTGGGACTACAGGTGCAGGCTACCACAGCCCAGCTAATTTTTGTATTTTTATTAGAGATGGGGTTTCACCATGTTGGCCAGGCTGGTCTCGACCTCCTGATCTCGTGATCCACCTGCCTCAGCATCCCAAAGTGCTGGGATTACAAGCATGAGCCACCGTGCCTGGCCAACTAGTCCCTTTTAACTGATGAGATAACTTAGGCATCAGTTAAAATGAGATGAGATAACGTGTTATAAAAGAAGCCGTACAACCTGTACTAAGTAACACAGACATTAATGATCAGAGCTAGGACACAAAACCAGGTGGTTAGGCTCAGAAGTCTACACTCTTTATCTCTGTGTGATATTGTTTCTATATTACAGCATGGTGTGATGCACAACCAGACTGTGGGGAACCCTGTATGTCATTTAAAGGCTTCTGACTAGAATCTAGGTCACTGAAGGGGGTTAGGCAAGGAATTGGTATCTCATGTTTGCATGTGAAGAATAGATGAGCAAGGCCGGAGACATAAAGCACAAATAGAAGAAGGCACCTATATCCAGTTAAGAGAAAATAGGATTCAAAAGATATTATGGGGTTAGAGGTGAAGGAACTCAGAGATTGGGTGAATATGGGAGATGAGAGAGTAGAAGCAGTTTTTGGGCCTTCTGGACCAGGTGATGTCATGAACAACGGTGCCATTTCCTAATACAGGAACCCCTCCTTATCCATAGGGGCTATAATCCAAGATCCCCAGTGGATGCCTGGAACTATGGATAACATCGAATCCTACATATACTATACTTTTCCTATACAACCATGCCTATGACAGCTTATAAATTGGGCGAGAAAGAGAAAAATAATAATACAACAATTATAACAATATACTGCAATGAAAGTTACGTGAATGAGGTCTCTCATTCTCTCTCAAAGTATAATAATTTCAGACTGCAGTTGACTACGGGCAACTAAAACCACAAAAAAACGAAAAACCGAAACTGTGGAGGTGGGGAGGTACTGTACAGAAATCCCTGAAAGAGAGGCAAATTTGGAAACAAAGACGGCTTGGCAACTGGATTTTCCAAAGATGGCCACAACAATATCTTCCATCCCACATGCCCGAGTGCCATGGGCATGACAGCTCTCTAGTCAAGAGGAGGAGTTTAATTCCCTTCCCCAGGAGTCTTGGCTGACCTTGATGACTTCCTGACCAACAGAATGTGAAGGAAGTGACTGCCTAAGGTAGCCACTGCTAGGTCATACAAAGCTGGTAGTTTCTGTCAGGGTCTCTTGGAGTGCTCTCTCTTGGGATATTCCTCTTCAGAACCAGCTGCTACATTCCGAGAGGCTCAAGCCACATGGAAGGCCATGTTTAGGTGCCCCAGTTGGTGACTACAGTTGAGCTCAGGTCAACAGATGGCATAACCACCAGCCATGTGAGTGAGCTACCCTGGGCTTCCAGCTCAGAAGAGCCTTCCGTTAACCTTGGTTGACATCTGAAAGCAACTGCCATGTCCTAAATAAGAACATGAGAACTGGCAGGTTAATTCACTGAACCACGAGAGATGATAACAAATAGTTTTCTAAGCTGCTGAGTTTTGATATGGTTTGTTAGGTAGTAATAGACAAAGTAGTTGATGGGTTCCGTTTTAGACATGTGGAGTTTAAGACGTGTGGGAAACACCCAAGTGGAAATGTTCCAGAGACAACTGGATAGATTTTATGTAGTTGAGATCTGGAGCCGAGGAGAGACACCTAGGATGGACTTACTGATTTGAGAGTTAGGAACACAGAGAATGCAGCTGGAGCCAGGAAAGTGGGTGACAGAATCCAGAGTGATTATATTGTAAAGAGCAGAGTCCTGAGAAACAGCAGCGTTTAGGGATCAGGTAGAAAAGAGATGAGTCAACTAAACAGAGACATCATTGCCAAAACAGCCAGGGAGAAAGTCAAAGTGAATGTGGTATCACAGAAGCTAACGGAAACAGTATTTCAACAAGCAGGGATAGGTTGACTATTAAATGGTTCCAAAAACTCAAACATGATGAATAAAGAGATGCTACTGGTGCTATTGACAAAGCAATGAGTCACTGGAGACATCAGTTTTAGTGGTGGTGAAGGTAGAGTCATAAGCAAGGAGGACTATGGAAACCCAACTCTAGGACGGGGTAAACAGAGGCGGAGAAGGGATCAAAGTGACTAAGCACACTACGTTCAAGTAAACTGGAAGTGCCGGGCAAGGTGGCTCATGCTGATAATCCTAGCACTTTTGGAGGATGAGGCAGAAGAATTGATTGAACTCAGGAGTCCAAGCCAGCCTGGGCAATATGGTGGAACACTGTCTCTATAAAATATACAAAAATTAGCCAGGCATGGTGGCATGTGCCTGTAGCCCCAGCCACTCAGCAGGCTGAGGTGGGAGGATCACCTCCTAAGCCTAGGAGGTTGAGGCTGCAATGAGCCAATCTCCCTGGCTGTTTTGGCAATGATGTTTCTGTTTAGTGGTGATTGTGCCACTGCATTCTGGCCTGGGCGAGAGTGAGACCCTGTGTCTAAGCAATCAATCAATCAATCAATCAATCAATAAATAGAAGGCTGGTAGAAGAAAGAGGCAGTCAGAGGCAAAGTCAAGGGATTACTGTTTTCCAAGACGTGAGAGACTCTGGAATGTTCAAACGTTGACTGAAACGTATCAATAGAATGGGGACATTCTGGAGAGAGAGAATGAGATCAAGAGGACCCATGCGAAGATGAACCTGGAATATGGGGAGAAAAGGTGGAAGCATAGATCCACATACATGGAGAAATAAAGATGTGTTTATGAAAATGAGAGTTCCCCTTAGAAGTTTCTTTCTTTTTTTTTTTTTTTTTTTTTTTTTAAATAGAATGCAAGGTCATCTGCTAAGAGAAGGTTTTGAGTATAGCAGGAAGATCTGAAATAGTTGTTAAGTGTGGGGGAGAGAAGTGTGCGAGGGAAATATAGTAGGGCTGCCAACTGTTGAAGTTGGTAAGTCAGGAGATAGGTACTATTATTCTCTCTTTACATGAGAAGAAATTGAAGCTCAGAGAGGTCAGGTAAGTAACTTGCTGAAGGTTACAAAGTAAGTAAATGAAGGAGCCTGTATTCCAGTGTAGAAATGTGTGATTCTTTCCAGTACATTACGCTAAACGAATTCCTTGGTCCAAGGGAATAATTTTAGTTTCTGAAAAGAGACTGGTGTTTGAGCTGCACACTTCATTCTTACCTCTCTATTCACTTTGTCCATTTCCATCAGTTTTGTCTAAGACCCTACACTTCTGATACCTCTAAAATCTGTAGGCAAGAAAGGTCTCAGAAATAATCAGTAAAGGAGGACAGCATCTAACAGAAATTCTTCTTTTAGATACTAAATACCATTTAGAAGCTTTGGCTCGGTGTTAACTTACATGCAAGCAGGGAGTTTACTGAACCTTTAGCATAATGATGGTTCCTTAGAATTTATATTTACAAAATAAGAGTAAAATAGGACTGCATAAATAAGAGTATTACATTTAGAAGCTGTGAAATAATTTTCTCACTATGCTTTTCACAGTTCATTCTCCTACTGAGCTTTGTTCAGAATTCTAAAGCTTTCTCGAGGGTTGTAATCTCCTAGAATTTCTAAAGAGATGATGTGATCTGCTTCTCGGCTAGTATATAAAATTTAAATAGTAAATGGGGTGCTGAGGTTCATCATAAAAGCCTAAAAGCAGTGGTTTGCAGGTACCTCCCTCCTTGTAAACAGAGTTCCCGTCCACTCCCTGGGCCCCAGGTCTTTAAGTACTGTATTTAGGAGATACTAAGAGCTTCCAGTTGGAAGAACAGAAACAAGAATTCCTTACAATTTAGGGTTTTGGGGGCTATTCAAGAAATTATAAAGAAGGCAAGTAACTAATAGTTAAGTCACTCTTTGGACAACGTCAGAGCCCAAATAGCTTTTCCATGCAGGGAAATTTCTACAAATCTCCTAGTCCAGTTGGCAATTCTCTAGTGCATGTAGCTGATACTGGAGACTCTGTAAACCATTTCCTATATAGGAGACTTTTACATATCTAGGAAAAAGGTACTTCGCTTATATGTATATACAGGTACTCTAGAGGTGCACAGAACCCTATAACAACTGAATTCTATGATCACTTGGAGGAACTTCAGTCTCTCTTAGAGAAGAAGGCTACGAGAGCAGTATTTCTGAAATTACAGATGACAATGTTTTATAAACTATGAAATTATTTTAGTGGGTTGCAAGCAGCATTTGTTAAAAATGGGAAGTACAATAAAATAAAATGGAAAATCCTAGGATGCGTTTTACAAGCCAAGGATAAGTATTATTTTGGGAAGCATTATTTCAGATACATATGTATATTTGTGTGTATATGCTGGCTTTAATGTAACATGTATTTCTTATTGCACAGTCATGGTTAAAAGTCATTATTTTGGAGGACTCCAGCTTCAAAGAGATTTCTATTGATAAAGCCATATTCATGTGATGTTCCGTGTTCTTCCCAGTTGGGACTGGGACTGACAGGATCCTAGAAAGCGCATTTCAGGGCTGCCCTAAAATTTTCTTGCAACTTGGAATAACTAAGCACCCTGCCCAAAGTTACGTAGTGAACAGGCGAAGGAGCAAGTATTTGAATATAGGCTTCCGTGAGCTGAGGAATGCTGATGTGAGCAGGGGGATCCCCTGGCAAAATACCAGGAACCAGTACCCAGGCTGTGGAAGTATCTCTGAATCCACAGCTTTCTCAGTATCATGATTTTCAAGGACTGGGAAACTAATTAGCCAAACTCTATTTTCATTTTAATCATAATAAAAGGTTAAGATATTGTAAAATAAACAGAATACCCATAGTAAGCATTTGTTTCTTTTGTATAATTACAATTTCTTCAGTGTGTAAAAAAGGTCTCTACATGTATGGTTAACAAGTACCATTTGATCATTTTCACAGGAACCATGCATTTTAAGAGAGAGTCTAAATTTCAGTCAAAACAAACCAAAAATATTCTTATTTTTTGTTCATATGTGTGTTATTAATGTATAAAAAAGGACAAATAATGTAATTGAAATATATGTAATTAAAATTCCTTATCTATAGTTTCAACCCTCTTTAATCCCCTCTACAGTGACTGCCACTATCTACTTTAGGTAGGCAACACGTCAGTCACCAGCTTACAGTTCTGGAACATACAGAACTTTATTTAAAAGGTTCCATATGGGGGCGAGGAGTCATTATTATTACAAAAATTGAATGTCATAAAATTCCTCAGCCTCCCTTAAGAAGAAAGAGAAGTGTCATAAAGTATTATTATTGCTAAAACAGAAGATGGAAAAAAAGAATAAAAAAGTGTACAAAGTATTCATCACAGTAATGCATACACGTAACATAGCAGCACATATGTTCATTAAATAAAAAATAGTTTCTAATTTTGCAAAGAAAACTAGCCACATGAGGATAGAACTGTTAATGGGAAAGCTGAACACAAATATACTAGATAAGAAACAAAGACGAAGAAGGGTTAGGGAATGCTTAAAGGGAAATAATTTATTAATCAGATGACAGAAAACGGCATCTTCATCAGGTTGCTCTGAGACACCAAGTATTATGATATTTTGCAAAAAGTCAGAGGATACCAGTACACACACATACACACACAAATAATGTAAAAATATTGGTAACGTAAGTGTACATATCCATACATAAACTTTTCTAAGTGTTTACATTGAAAAAATGGAATTCTCTAACCACTTAAATTCCATTTTTAATTCAGAGTCAATTGATTTAAAAATCTTTGTTAGCTCAAAGTGCAAATTCTTAAAGGTTTAGAGAAAGGGCAACCAGAGAAAAGGTCAATAAATTATAATCCTTTAATGTGTTTTGCATTTAAGAGCTTTTATAATAAAATTAATATAGTGCTTCAACTCCACACACAAGTTGAATGAAGAAAACCTAATATACACAAGGTAATATAAGAGATGATACACTGAATTATAATCTATTTGCAGACTAAAAATAACAATCAATACACATTTACAGAAGGGAAAGGCAGAAAAGCCCAGCCATCAAATCAGAAGCAGAAAATCATATTATTCCTATAATAAAAACATGAATTTTCAACCTTTCAAGTAAATTAATTAAAAAAACACTCATAAAAAGATGGTATCTGTAATTCTGAAACCTTTCGCTATTCCCTATTTGGGTAAAAATAAATTTATGGAAAAGGGATGTTAAAAGAAAAACACAGGATACATAATTCTTCACTTACCATTGTCACCAGAAGGTAATGACACAGTGTTTGTTGGCATGGTATCAGAATTCACTTTTCCATTCTCGAATGTGTCATTTTCAGTCTGCTGTAGCTGCCAGTTGAGGCCAAAGAGATGCATTGCTGGGGGTAAAGAACACAAGTTGTTTAAAGTTCTGCTGCCTTCAGCTACAATAGCAATCGCTAAGCGTGTTTAAAACAAGAGTTATATGTAAAGTAAAGTTAAAATTTCCTTTTTCTGAAATACCAAGGATAATTACACAATGAAAATTATAAAACAGGCTGGGCGGAGTGGCTCACGCCTGTAATCCCAGCACTTTGGGAGGCCAGGGCAGGAGGATCACCTGAGGTTGGGAGTTCAAGACCAGCCTGACCAACATGGTGAAACCCTGGCTCTCCTAAAAATACAAAATTAGCCAGGTGTGGTGGTGCACACCTATAATCCCAGCTACTTTGGAGAGCAAGGCAGGAGAACTGGTGGAACCTGAGAGGCAGAGGTTGTGGTGAGCTGAGATCGCGCCACTGCACTCCAGCCTGGTCAACAAGAGCGAGACTCCGTCTTAACAACAACAACAACAACAATAACAACAACAAAATCAGCTGGGCCTGGTGGTGCATGCCTGTAATTCCAGCTACTCAGGAGGCCGAGGCAGGAGGATAGCTTGAAATTAGGAGACGGAGGTTGTGGTAAGCTGAGATTGTGCCATTGCACTCCAGCCTGGGCAACAAGAGTGAAAATCCTTCTCAAAAAAGAAAAGAAAAAGGAAAATGATAAAACAAAGAGTTCTTCAAATAAATATAATTGACATAGCAATGCAGTGAATATGGTGGCACTTTAATAATGATTTGATACTATTCAGTTCATTAGTATCAGGAAACTTAGGAATCAATCATTCTTTGTTCGAATTGGTCTGAGTTCCATTTTTCACCATCTTTTAAGTAACTGGTAGAACACCCCATAACAGCATTTGCCAAACTTACTCAACCACAGGTCACTTGCAAATTTATATCACTTTGCTGTTAACACCTGCAGATTCTTAAGAGACATGATCCTTTACCTTTGGGTTAAGGTAATAGCAAACACTGGTCTCAGATGAATTTGTTGGTACAACAAATACAGTTGTTCAAAATATAATCAAATTTGAATATTCTAAATTTGGAATGAATAATTTTTAAGTTGATGACATAATTTAATAATGGTGCAGATTAAAAAGCATGCATATGTGTCAGATAATTTAATGTGAGTTTCTGATGTGAGTATAATTCCACAGATTTATATTTGATATATTTATGAAAATTTATGATTGTTTACTAATTTCCTTTATTTAAAAAATTTTAAAAATAACTAGAAGGCTATACAACTATAAACATAAGTTTTAAAATTCCAGACATAATTTGAATAGTGAATAGACTGTTTATTATTTTTCTTAACTTATCGACACTTTGGAAAAATATGTCACTGTCATATTAACCTAATATACTACGTATTCATTTGTGCTGCACAGAATACAGTTTAGGAACTAACTCCTAAGGCAGGTTAAATATCTATAGAGAAACCCAGTGATGGTCATATTACCATATCATGAAAGAGAAATTTTTAGACATTATTTTACTTACTGTATATATTGGAATTTACCAGCACGATGGAAGAAGAAAAGGAAGGCAGTGTGATTACAACCACTGTCAAAAAAGCCCCTTGGATCCAATACATGAAGTAATGACACTGAACTGGTACAGTATAGGGAGCAGGGGGCTTTGGGTGCAGTTAGATTTTGGTTCAGTATTCAGTCTAGAAGTTAGCCTTGGGTAAATTATGTGACATTGTTAGAGATTACGTTTACTTCTAAAAGGAGGTTTATTACGACTACCTTATTTAATTTAAGCTCAGTTGAGAAAATATAGGCCAGAAGTACTAGACAGAGCATATGAAGGAGAGCTGGAGCAAAGGTAGACAGTTCTTACTATTGAGGTATTTTATTTAGTCTAGACTCCAGGTTACCGAACTATTTGCAGTCACCTGACTAGACCATGGCACTGCTCAATAAACAGTCCCTTCTGATTGCAATGCTTCTCTCTTACAGGAAAATACCTGCTCATCCCTCACTTGGGAGATGTCAGCTTCTTGAGGAGGTCTACCCTGGCTGGTGAACTGTTTTTCCCAAGATGATTTTAGTTCACTTTTATGTCTCATTTATAAGACATAATTTTGTATAAGGACACAATGCCTGATACCTAGTAGGTCTTAGTAAGTATCTGTCAAATAAATGAATTAAAGTTAGAAATATTCTATTTTCTGAGATTTTAAAAATCTAAGAAAACACTGTGTGGATAAAAATATAGTAATTTAAAGAAAAAGTTAATACATAGAAAACAGATGCACAAATGGCTAAGAGAGGAGAACATATTAATAACTGACGACTGCTTTACCATAATGCTATCTGAAAAGCAGTTGACTGAAAGTCTTCTATTACTATACGTAATTAACTGAATTTTTAAAATTCTATAGTTTTACGATATTCTATTAACAGTCCACATTTTTTTGTTAATAATATCTGACATAAAAGCATGCTATAGTAAGAAAGATACCAAAAATAGGTAGATAGCTACATCTACCCTGTATATTTTAATTAAATGTATATACTCACACTCCCTGCTTAAGTTATCCTTGGCCAGCAATTCCTTTTAAACTCTGATTTTCATGAATTAGGATATAGGTTACAGAATTCTTGAATTTACAAGTTGTCATCTTGTAAAAAGGTATAACTTCATACATCATTTTGCATTAAATTGCATAGTGTTTGAGTGGCAAAATGTCAGGAGCTTTCTAAACATTTATCACTTCATACATTTTTCAGGGTTTCAGATGCTTTACCAAGTTTTGAACAAAATAATGGGAGCTAATTTTGCAGAGAGTTAAATGTTTGACAGACACACTTTGGCACAGCAGCAATAAATGCACCAACAGGGTCAAAGTTTCCACACAAAATAATTTGTCATCACTGTGATCTTTTCACACAGAAAGTCTTCTTGACTGATAGATCTGCTCATATGAACAGTTTTAATAGATTTTGAAGAGTAGACATAATCCATGGGCTCATGCACAGATGTCATATGTTAAAAAGTAAGGTGATGTTTATATTGGGAGAGCTATTTTATTTTTTGCCAGATGGGCAACAGCTTTATTATATATATTTTTTATTACAGAAAATCTCAGTAAAGTGGGATGCTGGTTCTACTGAAGATGCTGTATAATGAGACTCAGATCCAAAAATATTATCTCTTGTTTAATACTGCACTGAAAACAGGCACCAACAAATTTTTTGGCCTTAGGATATTACCTGTTTTGAAATTGTTGGTGTTTTGTATTTAGTGATGACCTTGACAATCATTATGGATAATTTAAGATACTCATACAAATGCAGAGCGTTAGTGGGATTGCCTCTCCAAAATTAGAAAAAAAGAGGAGAGACAGAGAGGAGAGAGGCAGGCAGCAAACCCATAAAAGTCAAGAATGCTACAGAAATTACTGAGCAGTGGTGTAATAAAACTAAATAGGGTACCTGGCAGAAAATAAAGGGAAAATCAGCCAAATAAAATACATCTGAAAATAAAGAAGGCTAAGTCCAGTTCTTCAATGCCTGAGTTGGAAAGCAGAACTGAACTCATGGGAAGGGATTTGCTGCCACTATTCATGGATGGCACAACGGATCATTGGTTTAGGCATGTCCCAATGTAGGGTGTGTCGACAGTGGCAAGGAGCAGCTCGGGGCGCTGTGCTCTTCTGAGTTCCTCACTACTCTGGGTCTCAGCTGAGGAGGTTCAAGCCAGGAGCCATACCAGGAATTCCCGGCCACAGACACAGTGTTCCTTGTGCTGGTGGTAGAACACTGTGATGCAATATACATTTTAAAACATTCATTGAGCAATCATTGTGTGTCAGAAACGGTACTAGTGCTTCACTCGCCTTATCTCTAATCTTCATAAAGATTCTATTGAATTGTTATTATGAATTATTTTTTAATCCGAGAAAATGGAGATTTGTTGAGAGTTTAAGGTGAGAGTTTGCATGCAGTATGCAATGGATGTTAGCCTCAAGCCCTGACCTTCTGATGACAAAAGACGTTATCACTACACACCTCTGTATTCTACCAGAGGACAGTGGGATGTGCAACTCCATACAGAAGGAAGTGAAACAGCTTGCATGTGGGCCACAGGCTACGATAACACATCTCTATTACATCCAGGACACTGAGGCTAGGGCAGTACTGGGGGGTGAGGGGCTGAGGATATCAGTAGGTAACATCTGTGTGTCCTGGGCACTGTTCTATACAAGTACTTTCCACTATTCTGTGTAAAGTTTTATGGTAATATGATGATGACAGTAATGAAATTAAGAACAGGCTATTTTGTTTAACTCCAAGATTCTTAAAAACAACAATTTAAAAGTTACAAAAGTATAAAAGTAAGCATTATAGCTGTGAATTTTAAAGTCACAGAAATAACATTCATGTAGATTTAATCATGAAAAAATTTTTATATCTGGTATCATGCTTCTTAGTTTTATGTCATTTCTGTATGTTCCTAGGTGAATATAACAGTGAAAGGGCTTGGATTCATATCCAAAATGTTACCCAAGGCAGAATAAAATCGGTAGATGACAGCAATACTACCTATCTGAGCTACTGATGTATATGTGTGTGTGTGTGTGTTTCACAATTTAAAATACCTTGAAGTTTGTTATCTTCTTTTTTTTTGTAGAGTGATTATATTTGCCCCATGAGCCTAAATATCACCAGAAGTTTTTGTCCAAATGTTAAAACTGATAAATACAAGATCTTTACCAACTATAAATGGGAGTATTTTGTAAGATAATGTTTAAGTTGGTTGTTTGGAATTGGGATGTATTTTCTTATATTAAAAAGCTCAGAAATGGTGGTTAACTCCCCAGTGCATCTACAAAAGTCTGTCTGTATATCACATAGGAACATATATCCACATAGCAACAAAAGGCATGAGCAAGAAATGTTCACAGAAGCATTATTTGTAATAGCCCCAAAATGGAAACAACCCCAAACCGGACATCTGCCAGCAGTAGAATGGAAAAACAAATTATTGTCCAGATATACAATGGAATTCTACACGGCAACGTTAGGGAATGAACTGCTGGCAGACACAACAGTAAAGGTGAATCTCACAAGCCATTAGGAAAGGAAACCAGTCACACATAAAAAAGTAAATACTGTAAAAGTTCATGTATGTGAAGTTCAAAGGCAGGTAAAATCAACTAAGAAGAATGAAAGTCACCACAGTGATGACTTCTAGGAAGGAAGGAACAGGTAGTGGCTGACATAGTCCCTAGAGGTTTTTGGATTGCTGCTCATATTCTATCTGGGAGGTGGTTCTACTGGTGTGTTCTCTTATCATAATCCATATACTTTTCTAGATGTATATTATACTCAAATAAAAATTACTTAGTCAAGGCGTGGTGGCTCACCCGTGTAATCCTACATACCACTTTGTGAGGCTGAGGTGGGCAAATCACCTGAGGTCAGAAGTTTAAGACCAGCCTGGCCAACATGGCAAAACCCCGTCTCTACTAAAACTTCAAAAATTAGGCAAGTGTCATGGCGTGCACCTTTAGTCCTAGCTACTCAGGAGGCTGAAGCAGGAAAATAGTTTGAACCTGGGAGGTGGAGGTTGCAGTGACTTGAGATCATGCCACTGCACTCCAGCCTGACTGACAAAGTGAGACTCTGCCTCAAAAAAGAAAAAAAAAAAATTACTTAAAAGTAATCCATCTAACACCCAGCATAGCTAAAAAAACAATTTCATTTTTACCCTCCCTAAATCTTCCCTGAAAGTGGTTTTCTCCGTAAGGCTAACAGGCTTTCCTTTCCATAAGGTTGCAGGTGTGGCAACTGTGATAGTCTGTGCTCCAGTCCCAAGAGGGAGCTAGAATAAATGCAAAGGCAGAGTGAAGACACAGTATGGAAGAAGAACACATGACTCCACCAGGTGGAAGGAAAAGGGAAGAGTGAGGAAAGACTTCCTTCATTGGAAATCTCAGGCAATGCAAACTTTAAGGAGGAAAGCAATACGATTAAACAAATTCATGTATTGTGGTGATGACTGTCAGCTCATGGCCTCCCAAATTGATTTTTAGTATAAAAACATTACAATTTGTCTTGGCACCAAATGTAAAGAAATGGAAACCCTTGTGTGCTGTTGGCTAGGATCGTAAAATGTTGCAAACACTATGGAAAACAATATGGTGATTCCTCAAAAAAATTAAATATAGAAATACCATATGATCCAGCAATCCCACTTCAGGCTACATACCCAAAAGAATTGAAATTAAAGTCTTGAAGAGATATTTACACGCTCATGTTTATACCATCACTACTCACAATAGTCAAGAGGTGGAAGCAACCCAAATGTCCACTGATGGATGAATGAAGAAAATGTGGCACATACACATAATGGAAGAGTATTCTTCCTTAAAAAGGAAATCTTGTCACATGCTATAGCATCGATAAACCTTGAGGATGCTATATAATGTAAGTCAGTTATAAAAATACAAATACTGTAAAGTTCCACTTGCATGGGCCATCTGAAATAGTCAAAGTCATAGAGTCATAAAGCAGAATGGTGATGAGGAGGCATTGGGAGGATGGAGAAATGGAGAGTTGTTGTTCAACAGGTACAGAATATTAGTTTCACACTATAAAAACATTTTTGAAGATCTGCTCCACAACAATGTTAATACTACTGAGTTATACACTTAAAAATGTGTAAGATTATAAATTTCATGTTATGTGTTTCTTACCAGAATTAAAAACAAAAACTATTATAATTTGTCACCATGCAGAAAAGCCTTGTCGTTAAGACGAAGAAAGGGGACTGTGACACGAAGTAGGAAGCTTAACCCAGACGGCATGAAGTGACAAGCATTTTACTACACCTGACTGTCGAAGGTTCTCTGTGTTTGCTCCTTCAGCTTAAGCATGTTTATAAGCAGTTTAGAAGAGATGAAAAGGCAATGTTATCAAAGTGTGCACATTACACAGAACACAGGGAGTGGGGTATAAATGCCATGCTCACTTACAGAGTCAGGATTTTCAAGGATTTCTTAATTCTGATTTCTTTCAAATTATTGTTTAATTCCTCTCCTTTCCTTTCTACCATGTATCTCAAAAGAAGAGACCACAATATATACTTCTTCAGCACACACTTCTTTTCTCCTTACTTTGTCTGATGTGCCTTATTACTGTACTGAAGTCTCTCTCACAATGGTTATCTTTTTTATTTTTTTATTTTTATATATGTATGCATGTAAGTATGTACGTATGTTTGAGATTGAGTCTCGCTCTGTTGCCCAGGCTGGAGTGCAGTGGCACAGTCCTGGTTCACTGCAACCTCTGCCTCCTGGGTTCAAGCTATTCTCCTGTCTCAGCCTCCTGAGTAGCTGGGATTACAGGCACCTGCCACCATGCTCAGCTCATTTCTGTATTTTTAGTAGAGACAAGGCTTCACCATGTTGGTCAGGCTGGTCTTGCACTCCTGACCTCAAGCAATCCACCCGCCCTGACCTCCCAAAGTGCTGGGATTACAGGCGTGAGCCACGGTGTCCAGCCAATATCTCTTAAATTGTCATATCCAATAGCCTCATGCCAATATTCATCCTGTTTACATCACAAGAGTACTGGGTGTTATTAGTCATCCATCTTCAATGCTTTATTTTGCTTTCACAGTTCTTCTGGTTCTCTTCTCAGCTCTCTGCTTGTTCCCAGTCATTTTCTTTAAATCATTATGTGGAAGTCTTAAGGGCTATTCACAAGTAATTGAGTTCTCCTGGACATATATTGGAGTTACTCTTCCCTGCCCTTTTGAAGCCTTTAGATAAAGAAATGTAGGCAAAATGTTTCACTCTGTGAGGAAGATTTAAGAATCAATATGTAAAGTCTTCCATTCCCATGCAGTGATCATGCAAATGTGCTGAGTAGTGTTTCTGTTAAGTCTAGATCCATGAGTGAGCAGAACTCCCTTGACAAGAACCACACTGCACACGTAGCTTAAGCAACAATAAACCATCATGTTAAGCCATGGTAGTAGGTGGCCTCTGAGATGGCCCCAGACAAGCCCTGCCTTCTGGTATTCACACCCTTGTAAAATTCACTCCCTTTGAGTTTTGGCTTGATTTAGTGAGTTGCTTACAATAGAAAGCATATGGCAGAAATAACAGAATATCTCTTTTGAGCTTAGGTTATAAAAGACTTTGGCTTCTGTTTTGGTTGTTCTCTCTCTTTCTTTTGGACTGCTTTCCATGGGAAAACTAGCTGTCATATCACAAGGCTGCCTAATAAAGGGGCCCATGTGGTAACATACTGAGGTCTGTCAAAAATCACATGTGTGAGGTTGGAAGCACATCCTCCAGCACCAGTTGAGCCTTCAGATGAAACAGCAGTCCTGGCCTGTGGTTTCACTGTAAGCTTACAGACTGTGAGGCAGAGGTACCTAGCTAAGGTGGGCCCAGATTTGTGATCTACATAAATTTGAGATAATTGTTTGCTGTTTAAAGGTGCTAAATTTAGAGTGTAATTTTTTATGCTGCAATTACAAACTGATATAGCCACTCAGGTTTTTAGGGTTGCTTTTACCATTTCATAACCTGCCTACTCCTGACTTATACAATGCCTCCCTCCATGTATTCCCCAAAATATCAGACATTCACCAAAGTCCTTCCTTGACCTTCCTTTCATGTTAACTGCTTTTATAATGTCAACTTCCAATTTGATGCAGACGGATGACTTTGAAATATGTTTCTCTAACACTGATTTCTTTCCTGACTGGGCTATACTTCAAACTTTACATTTTTCTACTAGACTTACCTAGAAATCCTGTGGTACTTCAAATTTTACTAAAGACAAAATAAATGGTCTTTATCTTCATAATTGTTTTGCTTTTCTGGGTTTCTTTTTTCTGTTCATAATATCAGTGACTTCATTGCCCAGGCTAAAGTGATACCATGAACAGAAAAAAGAAACCCAGAAAAGCAAAACAATTATGAAGATAAAGACCGTTTGTTTTCTTTAGTAAAGTTTGAAGTACCATGGGAAACCCTTAAAAAAAAAAGTTGTAACATCTGACATTTGTCATCTATAAAATTAATGAGTATACTTTTTATACTATTGCCCATGTCAATGAGAAAAAAATTCCAGTAATATCAACTCAGGACTAACGTACGTAGATATCAAGTCATTGATACTGCTCAAAACCTATGTTACTAACAGCCAAATAGGCTACTCTACACTGTATCATTTTAGGCTGTCTCATGGTATTCATGAACTGTAACCATTTTAAGATGTTAAAAATTAAAATCTTTCTTATGTAATTAAATTCTATAAACTCTCAGTATTTTTCTGTAGATTTTTTCGAATAAATAAGAAAAAACCTCACTGAAAAAATTTTGAGACAATATGTTAATGAAGATCAGTAAAATTTTATGAAGGAATTTTTTTTTCACACAGAAAGACCATTGAAGTGAGAGAAATCACAGAATACATTCCTTTTATTTTCCAAGCCTGGAGATGAACAGGATCCATGGTATTATAGTTATTTCACCTTCTCCCCATAAAATAAATAGGGGGCATGCCATTGTTTTTAACCAGTATATGTTGGTTTGACACTTAAAAGCCAGCATGTGGAACACTTGAAACCAAAAATGTGTAATTAAAGAAAATTATATACCACCAAGTAACAAATGCAGTGCCATTTTTAGCTCCATGTTGAGAAAAAAAGGTGCCAAATTTTGATCTCGTCTCTGGGGACCATGCCACCGAAGTTGTTACCACAGCTACTATTATTTCTACTGGCATGCTTGAGTCCCCAGATCCTGCCAAAAATGGATGGGAAGGAGGGATGATGACAGCTGGTGACATAGTCCAGCAACTGCCAGAACCTTGGAGTAAATTACAGGGGATGTTGTGAAGGGAACACAGAGGTGAGCACCCAGCCATCAGTCACCTGAAGGTGGCATGTGCCACCAGAACCCTGAGGAGTGTGCTCTGAGGTTCTGGCAATACAGAGCAGCATGCTCGGCGGGCTTGCCAGGGTTGGCTAAATGTTGTTTAATGTTACAAGATCAAGTGAACATTCTCACAAAGACAAAGAGGATGAGGTAATATGGGAAAGAGAGTCTGGTAAGAAACACTGACTTTAAAAATATCATGCTGAAAATGTCTGCCATTCCATTTTGTATAGCCTCCCAAACCTCAAAAGTTCATCTAAGCAAGCCAGGATCTAGAGTTTCCCTTTTTTGCAATTCACTTCACATTCACTGTGGTACACTTCCAAAAGGAATCTTTCTGAGAAAGACCTATTAAGAACATACTACCAGAGGTCGCAGAAAATCAAATCAGAGTCTGATGTTAGATAGATAATCGTGCTGTTTTCAACATAGATTGTCTGCTGCATCTTGTGGGGCCTTTTGTTCATAATAAAAGAGACTGGAGTTCCAGTCTGAATTCTGGCTCTAAACAACTGTGGAATTCTGGCAAGTTACTGGCTCTTTCTGAGGCTTGGATCTCTCATTTACAAAAGAAAATCTGAAAGGCTTGCACTAGTTGACCTCTAAGGTCTCTTCCAGGCTTACATTCTATGATGTTAATATATTTTAAAATATAAATATTTACGGTAAATGATTGAGCATAGGGAAGAATATCTGGCATCAGTAAGATATCAACATATTAGAATATGTTGTTTCTATTTTAATTTTTAAAACTACATTGCATAAAGTCAAACTACTGTGTTATACATACGATTCCTTGGCTATCTTGGGCTTTGAATGCAGAATTGTTTCATTTTCTCTATCAATTTCATGAATACATAAATACATATGATGCACATGTGTAATAATTAGATTTCACAGGAAAAAAAGAAGAAAAATACACTTAAGTATAGGGCAATCATTTGATTGGAAACATGCTTCCAAAGTGCAACCAAGCTTTCAATGCAAAATGAAAGTATTGCATGTGAAGACTGCAGTTTGTAACTTGGACCCCTACTGGTCTAAACTGTCATTAGGAATACATAGTTTTCCATAAATTAGCTTTTGTTTTGGATTTCCTGCTGTGTTCATATACATGTTGACAGAATGTGTCGGGCAACATTTTGGCATTCTAATTCATTATTATTTGGTATTAACTTTTAAGGTTAATATTATTTCAACAATCTATACCATGCTGACCCAAATGTTGTTATTTTAAATTAATATTTCTTTTGAAAGCTTTCATATTAATATGCACTCCAGTTGTCATTAAGTAAAATAAAATTATTCTGTCCACTGTAGGATATTTATATCCCAAAAAACTAACATTTGATGTAGCAATGTTCCTCTTTGCATTACAAGATAACATTCTAAAAGTGAAGGCTTTATGAACAAACAGGTTTGGAGGGAGATGCGGAATGGCTGCCAATATTTTATATTTCTATGCTGTTTTTCCTTTTCGTACTTTCTTGGCATAATGTAATTAATGGGAAAATGGAATCGGATTGGCTATCAAAATGTCTTAATGGGAACACACAGTGATTTAGCTTTGTAGTTGTTTTTGCCAGGATATTTGACTCATACTCTTTCATAAATAACATTTTAAAAATTCTACTTTTAAGTTTCATTGCATTTTTTTTTTCTTTCTGAATTACGTGAATGCAATGTAAGACACCTATGGATATGGCTCAGGAAATGCTAATTCCAGAGCTGCCTTGCACAGCCAGTGCCCAAGCAGACAAAATGAAAATCAAGCTACTGCTTCTGTCACAGAGAGAATTAAGTTAGAATTTCTAAAACAGACCTTTTTCCTGATGTTTCATTAGTTTTCTCATTTCCAGGGTCTGTTTTCTGAATAAAAGAAGGAATCATCCTCCAATCTAATAGAAAGAACAAAGTGTTAACCATCACGACCAGCTGCCCAAAGGGGTCAGCCAGTACCTATAAGCTAGAGGATTTTTGAGATAACAGTTGTCAATATTAAAGAGTGTGGTAAAAGGACTTATTTCAGTAACATTCAAAATGCAGAATGAAACAATTTACATGATTTCTGGGCTATTCCCTGCTTGCCAAAATACTGAATTTGCTGTTATTGTGAAATGTTTGTAACAGAGGATTCATTAGTGAGTTACTAGCAGCTTTGCCATTGAAACCCAATGGATCTATCTCATTATTCAAAGGCTTGCAGCACTCACTCAATTTTCATTTAGATTTTTCTTCTGTAACAGCTTTAAGAATCACATATACAGGCCAGGTGCAGTGGCTTACACCTGTAACACCAGCATTTTGGAAGGCCAAAGCAGGGGGATCACTTGAGGTTATGAGTTTGAGACCAGCCTGGCAAACATGGCAAAACCCCGTCTCTGCTAAAATTACAAAAATTAGCAAGGCATGGTGGCATACAACTGTAATCCCAGCTACTTGGGAGTCTGAGGCAGGAGAATTGCTTAAACCCATGAGGTGGAGGTTTCAGTGAGCTGAGATGGCGCCACTGCACTCTAGTTTGGGTGACAAAGCAAGGCTCTGTCTCAAAAAAAAAAAAAAAAAAAAAAAAAAATTAAAAAAAAAAAACCCTACATACTATTTTTATGTAACAAATGTTTATGTATGCCAATGACTTACTCACGCATGCAATTTTTTTAAGGCACTGTAATCACCATTATTAAAAGAGCCAGCAATTAAAATATAGAGATCCTTAGAAGAATGTCAGTGTATTAAAACAGCAAAATCCAGAAAAATAGCCCCTACATAGCAGTCCAGTTCTCCTCCTAGGCACTAGGAGAGACACTTGCGAGAGACACTAAGATTTGTGAGTGTGCGTACATGTGTTGTGTGTTTACACAGGTACACATATGTGTCAAGAGGAAACTTGAATAAAATCAACGATCCTTCAGGAATCCAGGCACAACCCACTCATGTGATTTGTTGTTTATCATTTAATCAACAAAGATGAAGTGGGTATCTGCCTTATTAAGTTCTGTTGGCTGTGAGAAGCAGAGTGCTGTGGAATCCACTCCCCGCCTCTGGATGGCTATAGCACCTTGCCAGTAACGGTTATTTAGACAGATTACATTAAGTCTCCAATGAACCTCTCATCTTACTCCTCAGGCAGGGGAGAAAAAAGTTCTTATGAAGTCTGTGTTCATTTGCTCCCCCTTAATCTGAGATCACTTGGACAGCAGTTTTCCTCAGTTGTTACTAACTTAAGTATTAGTAATGAATATTTATGGAGCATTTGTTGAAATGTATTTCAAAGTAAAACACAGAGGAAGTTGTGGTCTCAGATCCCTGGGAGACTTGCTCACACCGCCAGCCTGCTTCTGTATTTGGTGGTCTCTGTCTCCTTTCCTAAAAATAAATGGCCCACTTTCCCATTTTAAACATGCCATGCTTCTCTATATGTGACTCTTTCCCAAGATCATGAGGAATTTATTTGAAGGAGTTAAAAAAAAAGTATCTAGAAATATCATTACTCTAAAAATGGAAAATGTAAAATTTATGATTATTTGAAATGACTAAAATAATACAGTTAGGTTTTATAAACAAATTCTATGTAACTCACATAGGCTTACTAACTATATGATGCAGTTAGCTTGTCAAAACTAGAAACGTACTTAACAAAAAGATTAAGCATCTGGAAAAAATTGGGAAACCCAGTGGAAAAGCTCCACAGCATTTTCAGTTACCTTAGCAGTGATTCCTGCATTTGTAAAAATGTGCTTATTAACTTTATGATATAATTGTGAACCTTCTATAGTATTATTTAGTAAGTATTTTACATTTATATACTTATTTTTAAGTGACTGACTTAAAAGTTTTAATTTTTAATTTTTTTTTTTTTGAGACAGTCTTGCTCTGTCACCCTGGCTGGACTGCAGTGGCGCAATCTCGGCTCACTGTAACCTCTGCCTCCTGAGTTCAAGCTATTCTCCTGCCTCAGCTTCCCAAGTAGCTGCGACTACAGGTACCTGCCACCATGCTCAGCTAATTTTTCTATTTTTAGTAAAGATGGAGTTTCACCATGTTGGCTGGGACGGTATTGATCTCTTGACCTCGTGATCCACCCGCCTCAGCATCTCAAAGTGCTGGGATTACAGGTGTGAGCCACTGTGCTCCGCCGACTTAATACATTTATTTTTAGAGGAAATTCTATATTAACCTTAGGGAAAAATCATATCTTGATATGATAGAAAGCAACAATAAGAATATATAAAGGGAACTGTGAGCAATGTTACTAAAATCTAAGTAGAAATCAGCAAAATTACTCTTTATTTGTAGAAAAGATGTTAAAGGCAAGTGTCAGAGATGTGCTAGCATCTGCTGAGACCTTCCTCATGACATAATCTGATACAACAAAATAAGAATTCAAAATGGAATCCATTTCTCATTTGTCATTCATTGTTATTTATTCTTCAGTTTATGTTCCATCTGTAAGTTGTTAAACCTTGGGAGAGACAATGACCTATGGTACAGCAGGGAAAGTTCTGGAATTAAAATAAGGAGACCTGGATAATGGTTCCTTTTTTTTTCTTTTTTTTTTTTTTTTTGAGGCGGAGTTTCACTCGTTACCCAGGCTGGAGTGCAATGGCGCGATCTCAGCTCACCGCAACCTCTGCCTCCCGGGTTCAGGCAATTCTCCTGCCTCAGCCTCCTGAGTAGCTGGGATCATAGGCACGCACCACCATGCCCAGCTAATGTTCTGTATTTTTAGTAGAGACGGGGTTTCACCTTGTTGACAAGGATGGTCTCGATCTCTTGACCTCGTGATTCACCCGCCTCGGCCTCCCAAAGTGCTGGGATTACAGGCTTGAGCCACTGCGCCCGGCCAATGGTTCCTTTTTAAGTACTTTTACGTAACAAACGTTTATGCATGCTAATGACTTACTTAATCATAAAATCATTTCTTCACTTGTTTTGGCTTTTTAAAAAATGGTAAAATATACAACCTGAAAATTATAATTCTTTGAAATTTTAAGGCACTGTAATGACCATTATTAAAAGATCCAACTATTAAAATATGGAGATCTTTAGAAGAATGTCAGTGTATTAAAACACGGCAAAAATCCAGAAAAAAAGTTCCTACGTAATAGTCCAGTTCTCCTCCAAGGCATTACATTTGAGAGAGACACTGTGATTTGTGAGCTGGCCCTAAAACTGGACAAGTCACCGATTTTTTTGGGGCTAAGATTTTTCTTTTAAAAAAATTTGGATAATAGTGTTTAATTTACTAGGTTGTTATAAAGAGGAAGAAGAGCTAAAATTAACTGCGCACTTCCATTTTGCCAGGGATATTTATTTTATTAAATTTCCCCATAGCTGTCCTGTTTCCAAACCTGTTTATATTGATGAAGAAATGCATGTTTATGAAGGTTAAGTACTCTGTTCAAGATTACATAGCTAGCAGGTGACAAAGGTGAGATACAAATGCAAATCTGGCTGCTTTGAGAGTCTATACTTATTAACAGTATTTTAAAAATAAATTGTAATGTGGTATACAAATTTGACATTATATTATGTCATATAAGACTGTGAGATCACTGTGAGATCACTGTCATATAAGATTACGAGACCACTGGTTACTTCTTTTTCATCTTTGTGAATTCAGTATTTAGAAGATATATTCAAACATAGCTAAGTTTAATGAAATTTACTTTGATATTAGAAATAATTAAAAGGAGATACATGTAAAAACAAGCAAAAATCTGAGATCTGCAAAAGCACTTGTATCATTTTCTCTCAAAACCAAGAGCCCCACGTTCTACAAATTATATGCAATAATCTTCTCGGTAGCCTTGGATATCCTTCTGTCTCTCCGGGAAATGCAGGATAATATGTGGAAGGCTTCCTCGCCTTCTGGAGCAGGTGGAGGCTTACTGAAAGTGATAAAGAGAATGGGCTCCCCAGTGGAGGAGAAAACAGAAAGGATCAGCCTGTGGCTAAAGTATTAAAGTGAAAAGACAGCCCCAGGACAGAGCCAGCCAATGTCATACCAGGCTGGCTGATGGACAGCCACCAAGAGAGGAGCACTAATTCCCTCCCGGATAAGTCACCATGATAAAATGTAACAGATAACAGAAGGACTGAAGTTCTTATTATTAATAACATGAAATCTTTTCTCAGAAAACATCTTAGTATCATACAGAAGAGAATCTGGCCAAAAAGCATACTTGTCCTTCAAGCCACTGCATAGAATGTGCAATGGGAGGAGGCACAACAGGAGGGCCTCAGAGGAGGACTCTGTGTCGTTAGGCCCAACTCAATCACGAAAATGAGATGTGCTGACCTCCTCAGTTATCAAACGCAGGGCAACAAGAGCTTATCTCCAAACAGCTTTTGAGATGTAGGATACACGCACACATCTGCATGTTGTTAATTTCTTTAAAAAAATAGATTGAGTACTCATAAATGGAAAGATATCAGAGGTACCTTTTCCTTTACAGTTTTTAAAACCATTTTTTGGGAAATTCTTTATAAATAAATTATTAAAGCATGCATGTATGTTATCTGAAATTAAGAGGAAGGAACAAATAGAAAGACACCATGGGATTCTTGTGGGAATTTTAGATCTAGCTACCCGAAATTTCCAAAGTGACTTTTCTACTTTTAGATGTTAACTGCAACACAGGGTTTTGGGTAAACTCACTCAACAATGAAAACTAGTAAAATACCATAACATTTTTCCCTAAGACATAAATAAATTTTGTCTTTATTATAATAAAGACAATATATTGGTTTTAATTCTCCAGACAGTTGATTTTTTGGGGTCACATTTAGGTTTATGTGGTAACACTTAAAATCTGTCCCTATGTCAGCATTTGTCAAAACACATAATCCAAGTTATTATTTAGGCCTTAGCAGAAAACTCTTTCTTGAATGCTCATATTCAGGAAGTTCCACCTTTTATGCACTTAGTTTCCCACATTCCTCCTTTTTAAATAGTCATCATATTTATAATGAATTACTCAGTATTTGCATTCTACAAAAGAATATTAACTCTAAGTACTCTAAGTATTTTCACTGCTGTCTCTGTCACAGTGTCCGACCTATGTAGTCATTTAAATAAGTGTTGAATGAATGATGGATGAATGAATGAACGGTCAGTTCTTTTTCTGACAGGTGTTATGTTACTAAAGTCACTATAGAAAAAACTGGAATATTTTTAAATCTATTTTTTATTTTTTAGAGATGCTCCTGCTATGTCATTCAGGCTAGAGTGCAGTGGCTATTCACTGGCATGATCATCAGGCATTGCAGCCTCGAACTCCTGGGCTCAAGTGATCCTTCTGCCTCAGCCTCCCAGAAAGCTGTGACTACAGGTGCATGCCACCACATCTGGCTTTGGAATCTTACTTTTAAGGAAAAGGGATAAGGTGAGCAGTCTGCAGACATTCTAGGATGATGTGGGAACAATAAACTCTATACAAACTGGAATTTTATTTGATCTGTTATATTCTAGGGTGCGACCTTTGTTTGACAATAGATTCAATGGAACTTAAAGGTTTTATGCTGAACTCACTTCTAAAATTCCTAGTAATTTTGTCAAGTTTTTTAACCTTGTGTATGCCAGTTAACTGTCTTTCACTCCTCTCTATGCAGACATTTTTCTCCAAACATGCTGCTGTTAGCACCACTAATGTAAAAGCAAATGACATATGCAACTCCAATTAAATATTTATGCAATGTAGCAGTGAAGTGGTAAATACCTTATTATGCTTTCCACTTGTCATTAGGAGATGTTGCTACATTTTGCAAAAAATAATAGTTTAAAACAGAGAAAACACTGTATTTCATGAATAAGATATATTTATCTGGCACAAACTGGAGTTAAGCTGACTTAAAGGTATTTCTTATTGTTCTGTTTTTGAATATTTTTCAAGTCAGAGAAAACCCTATATTCAAAGGGTAAACACAATTTGTTTAAGTGTATTATTATTATTATTATTATTATTATTTTTGAGACAGAGTCTTACTCTGTTGCCCGGGGTGGAGTGCAGTGGCATGATCTCTCTGCTTGCTGCAACCTCCGCCTCCCAGGTTCAAGCAATTCTCCTAGCTCAGCCTCCTGAGTAGCTGGGATTACAGGTGCGTGCCACCATACCTGGCTAACTTCTTGTATTTTTAGTAGAGACAGGGTTCCACCATGCTGGCCAGGCTGGTCTTGAACTCCTGGCCTCCTTCCAAAGTGCTGGGATTACAGGCATGAGCCACCATGCCTTGCTGAGTGTATTATTTTCATGTTATTTACTTTAGCTGATCTTGTATCAAACTAAGAATAAAATAAATTGTTTGTGAGGAGAGGAGGAGCTTTCTATATTGCTAAATTCTTATTCTGAGTCTTTAATCACCATTGAATCAGGCTTAAAGATGTCCTTAAAGATGCAAGAATAAAATAAAATATTTAAAAATTGATTCTACATTTTTAGTTTTACAACTTTCCATCCTCTAAAATACAGGCAATACATTTTTTCCTACAATGTGATAAAATCATGTTAGTATTAAAATGCTTCCATGCCGTCTCAGACAAAATGCATTCTTCTGAATATAATGCAACTCAGAGTTAAGGGAAGAAGCGGTAGTGAAAAATGGTATGTAATTCATTGCTCGGCTGTGCTCTAGAACAGTATAAAACTGTACTTTTATTACAAAGACACGTGCAAAAAGAAAAAAGAACGTCAAACACATTTTATTTTGCCATATATAGTTAAATGGTTGATTTTTCATGAAGCATAAAGGGCTGGCATATTTTCCCTTCTGACCCTGAGTTGCATATATATAGCTACTACCATAATCAATTTCAAGGTGCACAGAGAGGTAAAAATGTTCATAAAATGCAAATAGGCCCAGAAGTAGGACAGATAACTGCTAAGGCATCATAACTGCAATGAACCTGGAATCGACAGGTTATATTTTGCCAGATCTAGGGAATGCTTATGTTGTTAAACAGCCTTTTTAGCAGACATCTGACAACATGTATTTTAGAAATCAGTTGGTAGCAGCTGTTCAAAGGAAATAAATAACTACATATGTATTTTTTAAATGAAAGGAATAGTAAAAATTTGAGTAGTTCTCTGGTTTGCTATACTTGTCAGGAGCTGGTAAGAAAAACAAAGCTAAGCTATTTGTTTTCACTGGGAAATTAGTTAACAAAACAGTCCCTTAAAAATTTAGATTTTTATGGAAGAATTTCTGTGGGGCTAAAAAAACTATTGGGTATTGGGGTGTTGGAAGGTAATAGGGAGTGATTGTTAAAGGATACAGGGTTTCTTTTTGGAGGTGATAGAAATGTTCTGACTGTGATGATAGCTGGAAAATTCTGTGGCTATGTAATAGTAAACACCACTGGATTGTACATTTAAATGGATAAATCACATGGTATATGAACTGGGTCTCAACAAAGCTGTGATTCAGAACACTCTGTTATCAAATGAAGTATTGGTTAGGAAAGACCTGGCCAAAAGGGCAAGATAATTGAGAAAATATACCACCATAATATAGTCCAATAATATTTTTTTCTCGTGTTCCTTAGACTTACAGTTCATGTGCAAATACCTTTGGTACTACTGTACACGGAGAAATTCTCTCACTCTGCCTAGCAGTGCACAGAAATGCTCGTAAAATTAAAGGTCTCCAGAATGGTGTTACTTGAAGTCTTTTTTGTAGTTTAATTGGTGTCTTCCCAAGCATTTATTATGATTTGTATTTAGCAATGCTTTAATAACGTTTACACTTCATAAGGGATTTCTGGGCATTTTTCTATGTGTATAGCATTGAAATTTCAGGTTATCTTCCATCCAGAAAAAAGAGCCTTCTGAGAGCAAAGACTCCTACCCATCGCTAACTGTAAACAGAAGCAGAATTGTGGACTTTGCCCCTTTTTACCATTCTTTGGTGAACAACTGGTGGTTACTGCTCATCTTTTCTTTCAGAGCAAGAAAAAAAATGAGTATATTAGGGCCCAGAGAAATATAACAGGATTTTTTTTGTTTTTTTTTTTTTTTAAAAAAGTATGTATCACTAACTATAATCTTCGAATGTAACGTTTGTGGTTAGAAATCAGTAGCATTTTTGCTGTGTAAAGGCACAGCAACTCAAAAGTTAATGCATTAGAGAATGATTTTAACTGGATGCTCAGTAATCTGGAGAAAATCATTAACAACTCCACTGGAAGGAATTTTACCATATGTATCTTTGATTTTTAAAAGCTGGGATATGAAAAATCATGTCACATTTATTCTACCATGAATCAGCTACGGTTTCTCAATTCTGCTTATTCCTCTACCCCAATAGAGCCTCAAGATCTCCATTATGACTAGTTTTCTAACAGGTTGTCCGAATTCACTTCTAAAATTCTCAGTAATTTGTCAAGTTTTTTTAACCTTATGTATGCCAGTTACTTTTCTTCCACTCCTCTCTATGCAGACATTTCTCTCTGAACATGCTGCTGTTAGTACCACTAATATAAGGAGTGGTAGTATGTAATGTAAACAGTGTAAATATCCAAATGATAGTTACTAGCCATGGGGTCTTTAACTAATGTTTGTTTGTTTAATGAAAACTAGTAAAATTTAAACTTGAGTTTCTTCAGTTTACTAGGTTCCTTTCAAGCTCAACAGCCACATGTGTCTAGAGGCCACTAAACTGGACAGTGTGGAAACAGAATATTTCCATCATGAAATGGGACATGTTACGGCATTACCTAGACCCTTACTACTCTCAGTGTGATCTGATAAGCACAGCAGCATCACCTGAGAGCCTGCTGGAAATACGAATCTCAGTTCCCACTTCAGATCTATTAAATCAGAATACGCATTTTAACAAGGTCCCCAGGTGATTCTTAGGCAGAGGAATGCTTGGAAAACAACTCTGGACCTCTTTTATGTCCTGGAAGGCCACTGAAGCAATCTTTTTTTTTTTTTTTTTGAGACAGAGTCTCGCACTGTCGCCCAGGCTGGAGTGCCGAGGCGCCACCTCAGATCACTGCAACCTCTGCCTCCCGGGTTCAAGCAATTCTTTTGCCTCAGCCTCCCAAATAGCTGGGACTACAGGCACACACCACCATGTCTGGCTAATTTTTGCATTTTTAGTAGAGACGGGGTTTCACCATCTTGGGCAGGCTGGTCTTGAACTCCGGACCTCGTGATCTGCCCACCTCCCAAAGTGCTTGGAATATGGGCGTGAGCCACCACTCCAGGCCGCAATCTTTCAAAAACATAAATGTGATTCCCTTTCACTCCTATGCTTAAATCTCTTCAATTTCTTGTCTATTTTTACTTCTTAAAAAACCTCACAGAACAGTATAGTGTAAGAGTCCTTGCATGTGTACCTTCAGGTGAGCCATCTCTCTAAGCCTCAGATTCCCTATTGGTTAAAAGAAGAAACCTTTTAAGGTTGTTGTGGAAATTATAGGAGGTAATTCAAACAGCTTCCAGAACCATGCCTGGCACATTAAGCACTGCACATGCACCATGGTAAATATTTCACGTTTCTTCCTTGCTGCTTCTCAGATGACCTCATCTCATGGTGATTATTTTTCTAGCCATTGGCATTAGGTGAACAAAGCTCCAGTTCAGGCATCATCTGCTAGATAAAGTCTTTCCCTAGCATCTTCAGCAAAATGTAGGTATCTTCTTTCTTTTCTATTTTTTTTTTTTCCTAATCAAACTGGTATGAAACCAGGTACTGTGAAAACTGTGTTTTTATGCATGTCCTTATCACTTCCCTATGAGCTTCTAGAATGAAGAGCTAATCAGACCTCTGATATCTATCAGAGTGGCCAGGAAAATGTTAACCTAAAAATAGTTATGAAAAAGCGTTAAGTAGCAGAGTAAATTTAAGTTCATTTTAAAAAATACTGGGCTGGCCACAGTGATGTCTCATTCCTGTCATCCTAGCACTTTGGGAGTCTGAGGAAAGAGGACAGCTTGAGCCTAGGAGTTCGAGACCAGTCTGGGAAACACAGGGAGAGCTTGTCTCTACAAAACATTTTTTTACAAATTAGTTGGGCATGGTGGCATGTGCCTGGAGTCCCAGCTACTAGGGAGGCTGGGATGGAAGGATTGCTTTACCCAGGAGGCAGAGGCTGCAGTGAGTCATGACTGTGCCACTGCACTCCAGCCTGTGAGACAGAGTGAGACCCTGTCTTGAAAAAATAAAAATACAAAAAATAAAGAAAAACTAATACTTAGATCTAATAAGGACTTTTATAGGTATGGCATGAAAGCCAGCAATTTAAAGAAAGAAAGAGAGTGAGACCCTGTCTTAAATATATATTAAATAAAAACTAATATTTAGATTGAATAAGGACTTTACAGGTATGGCATGAAAGCCAGAAATTTAAATAAATAAAATAATACATCTGACTACTTTAAAAATTCCATATGAAATATGGTAAACATAACTATGATCAAAGTTAGTAATAAATTGGAAAAGTATGTAACATATGTGATAAAATAGTCATATCCTTAGCTGAAAATAACTTTTTTAAATCAAAAAGAAAGGAGAATAGCCCCAATAGAAAAATGGAGGCTATTCACACACAAAAAGAGAAATACAAATGGCCAATAAATGTATGCGGTTTAATAAAAGCGCTACTAGTGATAAATCAAAATAACAATACAATTTTTTAACTGACAAAAGTTAAAAATATTCATAAGAAAGTTAAGAGACTGACAAAAGTTAAAAATATTCATAAGAAAATATATATAGATAGACAGAGGCAATGACTAGCATTGTTGGTTATGTAAAATGACAGTTGCTATGGTTTTCAAAATTTAAAACATGCCTACTCTTCGGTACAGCAAACATCCTTCAAATAATTTATACCAATAAAAAACTAGATCAAATGAACACATATACACACATCAGTACACACAGGCACAGGCGTAAGAAAATAAGTCACTGCATTTTGGGGAACTAGCCACTAAATGAAATTATACTGATGATGTATAATGAATGAATGATAAGTGGAAAAAGTCTAGTATAAAATGCATTTAAAAATATGGACCTCTAGTTATATATGTACATGGGAAAATATACGCCAACAAGTTGACACATGTACTGTGGATTACAATTAATTTTCACTTTTTAAGGTCTTGCTTTACCCTCTGCAATTTTGAAGAAATAGAAAAAATAAACAACAAAGCCTGCCTCCCTCCCTCCCACCCTTCCTCTCTTTCAGGAGCTGTTCACCTTGTTTATCCAGAGATAACTTTACCTTAGAAAAGAAACATATTAAATCTACATTCTTGCAAGTTCTCATCTCACTGGAAGGTAAGAAAGATAATTCTAAGAAATAATTCCTCAAGCTTTTTTTTTTTCTTATTTATGTCTTAGGCTTTTACTTAATAATAAAAATCCATATACGAGAAGGAAGTTCTAAGGGAATAAAAAAAAGTTTAAGGATGGCTGCCTTTCCGTTAAAGGTTGCAAGGTCAATCTCATGATGACATTGGTCTCCGCATTGATTCTGGGGTTTATCAGACGGATCTGGCTGGATGGGCAAGTGTCCCTCTCTCCCTCTCTGCTTTACATGCACACTTAATGGAAGAGGACAGCCTTCCCTCAGAGAAGCGTCCTGTTCTATTTCTCAAGGGTAAAGGCAACATCTTTAATCAAAAAAGATTTACCATGCAAACTGATGAGGGAATGAATTTTTTTTTAACTGATTAAAAATAAAATTATTGTGTTAGTGTCTTAGTCCTTTAAATGTGGGAAGACTAATGAAAATTCAAATCATACATGTGCTTAATTAAAGCAATAAAAGTATGAGGCAATTTTTTGAAGATAAAAGTAATTTTTTGCTAGATAACACCGGGATTGTACCTTCTCTTAATTCCTAGCTGTACCTAGCACAATAAATAGATCAAAACAAATGTTCAATAAATATCTGTTGAACCGAAAAGCTTACCTGAGTATATTTTAACTAGATAATTTGCATGTTGCCATGTGGGGGAAAATAAAAGTAAAGGGAAAAGTTTCTGACCATGGTACTAGCAGGAATAAAGCAGATTGCTAATTACTAAAAAGTAACTTAGAAGTCTGATAGTTTATATTCACTAATAGATCCTTAAAAAGAGTAAAAGTTTCACAGGTAAGAGTGACTGATCTCATATTAAAATGCTATTTTTTCCTGCTAGTCATACCATGAAAATAAAATTAAATGGCATCAGAATTGGTATTCAACATATTTAATAACTGGAAGCACACAGGCACTTACCAATCAGAAAGGATGCCTGAGCAGTCAACCTGACACTGAATTCCAGCCCTGCATATTCATCTATGTGGTATGCACCACAGCAAAAGAAACCCCCAACAAACACATATTCTTTTTTATTTCTAAGTTCCGGGGTACATGTGCAGGATATGCAGATTAGTTACACAGGTAAATGTATGCCATGGTAGTTTTGCTGTACCTATCAACCAATCACCTAGGTATTAAGCCCAGTATGCATGAGCTGTTTTTACCTAATGTTCTCCCTCTCCACAGCCCACCCCACGACAGGCCCCAGTGTGTCTTATTCCACTCTCTGTGCCCATGTGTTCTCACTGCTCAGCTCAAATACATATTTTTAATTTATTACATGCCATTTATGACTGGTCAATTTCAGAACCATTTAAAATTCTTTAGCAGCACACTTCTGACAGGTACAAATAATGTATACGGCTAACTAGAAGAGAATCTCCTGATGGCTGACACATTTTCTAACTGAATACTAGAAATCTGCCTCTGGGATACTGATTTTTGTTGTGAAATTACTTATTTACCTTTAGTGTTATGAAACAACAACAGTATTGTTTCACCAGGGTGTGATCTTGGTCAAGGGATAATTTTGTCAGTATCTGGTTTGACCATTTTTATATGGAGAAAGTTAACTTAGATTAAAAAATGACAGAAAGGTTCATTTTGCTTTTACCTCTGACTGATTGGTAGAGACCTTCAGAGGTACTATATGAAGCACTCTGATGAAGATAAGGAGCATGCATCCGGTTAAGGAGAGAAAGTGCTGTGAGTCATTAGTGATGTCCATGGTCAAAGAATTGGAAAAAATACTGCATAATATGTCAAGTAGTTGCCATCCCTGATTCAATTGTCTCTAAAGTTCTTTCATGCTCTACAATTCTGTTTTCCCATTAAAAACGGATTCAAATTTCACTTTTCAAAGTGTATAATTATACCACAGGAGTATTTTAGCCAATGGAAGATACTGGCACACTGCAAAAGCATCATATTATCCTATAGACAGCTCTGCAATACTCTTATTCAGTTATAGAATTTCATGGGGCATCACAAATTGCTTTGTAAACTTGAGGATGCATCAGTGGCTATTGCTCTTGGCGGATAAACCACAAAGCCTGCGATTTATCTCAGTGGACACCATTAGCATTTCAATGCAGTAGGCCTTTCCCTACACTTAGAGGAAGATCATAACAAAATGTGGTCATTTCTGGCATTTTAAAAGCAATTTCCAGCAGTTTGAATGCTTAAGTATGTTATGAAATAGTTAAATAAAAGCAATATTTACAACTTCTATTAGTAGCTTCCATTATTTGAGCTACTATCAAGTGAAAAACATGATCAATACTACATCACGAGAAGAAAAATCCACATATATGAATGAGTATATAATCCATTCATTGCTTTATGGATGCCCAGTTCTCTGGAGAGTGTTCCTGAGTGCAAGATGATGGCCCTGAGTGATGAGTTTTACATTTAGATGGCTGAGTGAGCTGAGAGACTTGTAATATCACAAGTAGTGGAGAGCTCCCTATTGGGTATGCATTGAAGGAAATTCCTGCACAGTGTTCATTACTGTAAGCACATGAATTATTTTGTGTACATGAAATGTCACAGAGCTATCCATGTTTCACAAGGATTAAGTCAAACACAAATGTACACTATAGTTTTTGTCCAAGAATATACCTTACTGTTCATGAAAATGAACTACCCACAAAACCTGCTTTTCTATGTATCTAATAATGCTGAAAATAATCTGTGATTTATATTAACAAACTTGTCCCCACTAAATATAACCTCATAATATACTTGTAGACCAAATAAATAAATACAAGTAACAAAACAATGTAACATCCTGATTTGCAGAAAACATAATTCTAAGAACTTGTTCTTACCTATAAAATAAGATAGGAGTATTGCCAGGAGCACCGAGACCCCTACGGCACACAGTGCAGTACATTTCCAGCTACAGTACTTTGAAGACTTCTTGAACTTAAAAGCACTTCTTGATAGCGTGTTTCTAGGTAGTGGTCGAGTCGGCGGCGAATAAACAGAGCCAGATGCCATTGTGTATCCTGGGGTTGCAGTACTGAACAGCGGCGTTGTCCCTGTTCCTGTTTTGAATAGGAAATGCCTGTGGAAAAGGAGAATATCATTATAAGATACAAACATGTTACAATATGTGAGACAGAGACAGCGATGCATTAGCTCTCCTGTCTGTCTCTTTTGCTCTCTCTCTCTCTTTTTTAAAAGAATTTATCCTATATAATCTAAAAAATTGAAAATTAAGAAAATGTTTTAACCAAAGAACCTAACTTACAAAAATGACTCCAGTGAAAGAGACTGATTTTTAATGCATATAGCAGAATTTATACATAAAAATGATCACTGTTCTTTCAAGTAGACATCTTGAGAGACTATAAAGATTTTCTAATCATACTATTTCCTGAACAAAACCATTTCAGAATGTCCCTTGATGAATTACCCTAAGAGCATTTTCACGGTTAGCAAAAGAAACCCAGTCTTGTTGCTTTATAGCTACATGGGCATTTGCTACTCATGAGACTATACACTCATACAAACATGAGTATGCACGATCACACTGATCTTCTGCAGACTGATTTATTTTCTGCATGTCCATGGAAACACTGTCATACTGGCCTGCTTCTTTGCTCATGAGTACTATAATACCAAGTTTGGCTACAGGCAGCTGGTCAGTTCTTAAATGACAGCAACTATTTTATTGTTAGCTTATATCAAACATAATCAGGAGTGTGAATCTGCTGGGGGTAGGGAGAGGGAATGAGTCACGGAACACCTTCTAACACCAAACCTAAATAAATGAGGGGACAGTGAAGCAGATTTTGGATCAAATATAGAAACATTCCCTAACAACTGAGCCACACGGCAGGGAGCAAACTGCTTCTAAAAGTTGTATGCACTCTTCCTTCACAATGTTTAAGCAGAAATTGCATGGTCACATGACAAGAGCACTGTAGAAGGAATTCTTCAGGAAAGATAACTAATTTTAAGATTCCTTTTAACACTGTAAGTCTCCAAATTTTAAATAAGCACCATGTGTTTCATGGTTTATATTGACTATTAGGCTGGTAACTTACAGTATATTCAGCATGTGTCCCAACACTTATGATGTTCCTAACACATCTGATGAAGTCAACAGATGTGTTAAGATCCCTGTACTTTCATATTCAGAAGGTACGGGCATCTTTTTTTTTTTTTTTTTTTTTTTTTTTTTTTTTTTTTAAGAGACGGGGTCTCGCTATGTTGCCCAGGCTGTAGTACAGTGGCTATTCATAGGCGCAATCCCACTACTGATCAGCACCGGAGTTTTGACCTGCTCTGCTTACGACCTGGGCTGGTTCACCCCTTCCTTAGGCAACCTGGTGGTCTCCCACTCCCGGGAGGTCACCAGATTGATGCCAAACTTAGTGCAGACACCTGATCGGCATAGCACACTACAGCCCAGAACTCCTGGACTTAAGCGATCCTCCAGCCTCAGCCTCCCGAGTAGCTGTGACTACAGGCACGCGCCAGCAGAGGTCTTTTAATATGGTGCAGTCTTTATACAAGGTTATTTTAGATAATACATAGCTAAATACCTGTAATTTTAATACTCATGTACTTATTTTACTGTATATTAGAGAAATACTCAATATATCAAACAAATTAAGGGGTTAACAGAACACAACTGGGAAGGCAGACTGCCAAGGTTCAAATTCCACTTAACCGCTTACTAGGTATGGTCCTTGGATGAGTTACTGAAACTCAGTTTTGGTTTCTTAATCTATAAAATGGGGATGCCAATGGTATCTACCTCATATTATTATGAAACTTATTAAATGAGTTAATATTTAAAGTGCTTGGAATGTACCAAGCATCATATCTGATTAGTAAAAAAGGATCACACTCATTATTTTGTGTATATTATTGCTTAGAAATGCTGAATAGGTATTTAAAAGTTATAAAGAATCAATCTCCAGAAAAGTATTAAGTGAAAAATAGTGAAGCTAGTCTAGAGATATCATGAAAGTTGGCCTAATGTCCGGGCGTGATAGCTCACACTTGTAATCCCAGCACTTGGGGAGGCTGAGGCAGGTGGATCGTGAGGTCAGAAGTTCAAGACTAGCCTCGCCAAGATGGTGAAACCCCGCCTCTATTAAAAGTACAAAAATTATCTGGGCATGGTGGCAGGCACCTGTAATCCCAGCTACTCTGGAGGCTGAGGCAGAGAATTGCTTGAACCTGGGAGGTGGAGGTTGCAGTGAGCTGAGATCGTGCCACTGCATTCCAGCCTGGGCGACAGAGCAAGACTGTCTAAAAAGAAAAAGAAAAAGGAAAAAAGAAAATAAAAGAAAGTTGGCCTAATAGAGGTAGGTACAGAGGAAAGAATTCTGGATTAAAAATCAGATCTTGGTTTAAGTCCCTGGTCTAGCAAAGTGGTCCTAGGAAGCCTCAGGTTTTTTTTCTCCTTGATCTATTAAAAAAAAAATGGCACTAAGGAGTTACTTATTTTAATAGGGCTGCAAACCAGCTAATGTATCTAAAAAATGCATTGTCAACCACAAAATTAGAACAGATGCAAATGATGAGGTGTCACTTGTAGAAATTATACTAACAACTGTATTATGAACCTATTTCCTCCTATTGAACTACTTTAAAAAACTAATTTGGAAGTTTATAGCCTGAATTAGGTGATATGTTGGAGTTAACATTAGTGCCTCCTACCATATTCATATTCAGCATGGTTACTAAGCGCTCTGAAATTACACTGAGTTCAAATCCAGACTTCACCTATAAACAGCTGCATGATGTCGGGTAAGTTACTCAAGTTTTGTGTCTCGGTTTTATCATCTGCAAAAAGGGCATAGTAACAGTTACCTATGCTTTATAGGCATTTTCCAAGGATTAAATGAAGTAATAAAGTGTTTATGTTAGTATCTAGCACAAGGTAAGTGCTCAGTATTAGCTATTTATTATTTTGCTCAAAAATCACATATCACAGTCTATATTCAAAAGACCAAAAAGTATAATTTGAAGATTTTAAATGCCGATTCAAAATGTAACATCATCAAAACGAATGTGTACAAAATTAATTCCCTGGTTTACAAATTTGATACTGGTGATTCTACACATGGGCATGTGGTCTGGATGAGAAGACGGACTATGTCATTTAGATCAGACATCAGCAAACTTTTGTTGTAAAGGACCATAGGGTAAATATTTGAGGCTTTTCCAGCAGCATCGTTGAACTCTGTTACTTCGTGAAAGCAGCCATAGACTATGCATACATGTTTAACTCTGGCTCTGTTCCAATAATACTTTTTTGTAGACATTGACATTTTAACTTTATAGAATTTTCCCATGTCATGAAATCTTCTTTCCTTTTCATGTTGTCAATTATTTAAAGATGTGAAAAACATTCTTTGCTCAGAAGTAGTACAAAAGCAAGTAACAGGGCTGGATCTGACCTGTGAGTCATGTTGGCCCTGAACTAGATTCTCACTGTTTTCAGGATTATACATGAAGAGTGAGCAGGAGGCTCAGCAGCCCATAGAAACAGACTATTCCCTTAACACCACTCGAGAGGATTTAAAAAACAGCCCAAAGGATGCAAAAGTATGCTTCCTAGAGAAGGTTGGACAGATCCATGTAATTGGACAGAGATCCTATTATTATCTTCTTGGAAATTCCACATGAAAAAGTCCTGGCAAACCCTGGAGTATGCATTTCACAGGGCCAAATGATGATCTTTGCCAAGTATGGGAGAAGAACTGACATTTCCTGTGACTGTGGGACAATTTGCTTACTTTACTGCAGTGGCCCTCAACCTTTTTGGCACCAGAGACCGGTTTTGTGGAAGACAATATTTTCCTGGACCAGGAATAGGGTGGTTTTGGGGTGAAACTGTGCCACCTCAGATCGTCAAGCATTAGATTCTCGTAAGGATCGCACAACCTAGATCCCTCACATGCACGGTTCACGATGAGTTTGCACTCCTATGATAATCTAACGCCACCACTGATGTGACAAGAGACAGAGCTCAGGCAGTAATGCTCCCTCACCCCACTGCCACTCACCTCCAGCTGTGTGGCTCAGTTCCCAACAGACCAAGGATCAGTACTGTTCCACGGCCCAGTGACCGGGGACCCCTGCTACAAGTGTGGGCTTTGGCATCAGCTCAGTTTTGGATGCCTCCTCCTGGTATCACTGATGGACCTGAGCTAGACTGTCCATTCTGTCAGCTTCATTAACAACAACAATGATAACTGCCATTTCCTGAGTACTTACTAAGCACCGTATTATTTCATGACAATTTTCACCATGATGCGGTGAAGGATACAATGACTCTTTGTGTTTTCAGCCTTCATCCTCCAAGTCTCAGCTCAGATGTTACTACCTGACCACCCAATCTAAAGCCCTGTTCCCTCTACTCTCCATAATATTACCGTGTTTTCTTCAAAGTGCTTTCTACAACCAGTTATTTATTTGTGTGGTGAATCAAGTTTCCCAAGTACTACTGAAAGTATGTTTTTTCCTTCTTGACCTTTTCCCTTTTCTGTGTTTGCTCTGCCTCAATCCTCTCATTCTAGTTTTATTTCATGGCCTCCAGGAGAAATGAAATAAGATGGAAGAAGAAATAGTCTGCGTCTCTTTACTGGTTTTCTAAAGCCCAGTCTGCTGAGTAAAGGACAGTAGACTGGGGTATAACCAGCATACTGGGGAGAAAGTCACGTGAGGAAAGAAAGGGCTTCCCTCCAGACGGGGAGAATGTCCAGGCTGGGAGCAGGTGGAGAACCTGAGGGGACCCAGTGACAGCAGAGGAGGACCAAGGCCTAGGGAGAGAAGCCTGACTTCTGCTGTGTGGGTGGCGTCCTGGGGAAGTCTGGGGCTCTTTCTGCTGCTTCCATGTTATGCTTGAGGGGACAGAAGCAGCAGAGAGAGCTACCCGGCAAAGCTGTGTGTACAGAAACATGCGACACTCAGGTAGCAACAGGTATGCAGGTCTATGGCCAATGACGGAGGCCCTTACCTTAGTCTCTGGTCCCATGAAAACCCTCTGGGAGAAAGCAGAAATGGAGAGGCTATGGGATATACCCACAATAGTCAGAAAGAAACCGAATTTAGAAAATAAATATTCCCCTTAGACTACAAAAATATTTCATTTTATTAAAGGCTAGCAAGTGAGAAAGAGAAGAATGGCTGAAGATGTACTGTGTCTCAGGGATGAAGGCCCTGCTCCTGGGCTCCAGAGACTACATGGTGTATCCAAAGGCCTGAGAGCAGAGGAAACCCTTGCCTTACTTCTCAGACAGAGAACAGAGGATATAACTGGATCTCCAAGAGAAATAAATGCACGAAGCATCCCGGTAATGCAGTCAGGGAGCGTTACCGGGACTCCTGTGCCTGAGCATAATTTCTAAGAAGTATAATTTCTAAGTGCAAGAGTAGCACAGAGATGGCAGAGTGTGCCACTGGGCAAGCAGGGGCCTCACAGACAGGAACAAAGGTGACCCCGAAATATCATGAGCATTAGGAATAGACAAACAGCAAGAAAACCCGATTGTCTTAGTAGAGAAGAGTCTATCACCAGAAGCTCCCTGCTGTGCTCGGAGCATCACAGAAGAGCTGGGGTAGGGGAGGGAGGGACCCAAACTGCCTGAAGATTCTAGGAATGAGACTTAAAACATAAATATTTGTAAATGTTTTATTTCTAACATACTATACTGATGGACTATGCATGATACACTCACTGCACAAACCTACCATTTGTCTTCTCCCATTAGAATGTAAACTCTATGGCCCGGTGCAGCACTTTGGGAGGCCGACACAGGCAGATCATGAAGTCAGGAGTTCGAGACCAGCCTGGCCAACATCGTGAAACTTGTCTCTACTAAAAATACAAAAAATTAGCCAGGCATGGTGGTATGAGCCTATTATCCCTACTCTGGAGGCTGAGGCAGGAGACGTGCTTGAACCCAGGAGGCAGAGGCTGTGGTGACAGATCACGCTGCTGCACTCCAGTCTAGGAGACAGAGCAAGACTCCATCTCAAAAAAACAAACAAACAGAATGTAAACTCTATGAAGTCCTATTCACCTTTGTATTAACAAGACTTAAAAAGTTCTTGGCATATTACAGGGGTACAATAAATATGTGTAAAATAAGTAAAATCGTTGAGTATTATGCAGATCAGAAAAAGTGAACCTCAAAAAGTACCTTGGCCAAGAAGCCACAGCTAATAAAAGAATGAAATCATAAAATATATGAAATAGAAATAAAAGAAGGTTGGAAATCATAAAAACCAAAAAGTATGCCTGGAATATGTGTTTTTAGCTTTTTTGAAAGTACTCTGTTTCTCCATGGGAGACAAGATTTGAATCCGGGCCCGTGGGACTCTGAAGATTATTCAGCACTAAAAACACATGAATATCTACTATGTGAACGACAATAAATTTGACAAGATATTGACTTCAAATCAGGTATCTATGTTTAAATTTCCAAAATTTGAGACATCAATAGATCATGAAATCACCAATCTTGGCAATGGCTTGAGTTGCTATGAAATTCTTCTTCTTCTTTTTCTTTTTTTTTTTTTGAGATGGAGCTTCACTCTTGTTACCCAGGCTGGAGTGCAGCGGCGTGATCTTGGCTTACCGCAACCTCCGCCTCCTGGGTTCAAGCAATTCTCCAGCCTCAGCCTCCCAAGTAGCTGGGATTACAGGCATGTGACACCACGCTCAGCTAATTTTTTTGTATTTTTAGTAGAGACGGGGTTTCACTATGTTGGCCAGGCTGGTCTCGAACTCCTGACTTAGGTGATCTGCCTGCCTCAGACTCCCAAAGTCCTAGGATTACAGGCATGAGCCACCACACCTGGCCAAAATGATTATTTTTCTTAGAGGAAAATGTAACTTTGAGATATTGTTCAAAACAAAGATATCATATTCTAAAATTACATCTTTGCAACTGTATATTTTTTGTTCTAAAATAACTCCAGCTGCTCAGGCTGGAGCACAGTGGTGTGAAGACAGCTCACTGCAGTCTCGACCTCCCAGCACCTCCTACCTCAGCCTCCTAGTAGCTTCGACTACAGCATGTGTACCACATCTGGCTAATGTTTTAATTTTTTTGTAGAGATGGGGATCTCCCTTTGTTGTCCAGGCTGATCTCAATCTCCCAGCCTCAAGCAATCTTCTTGCCTTGGCCTCCCAAAGTTCTGGGATTACAGGCATGAGCCACCATGCCTGGTCAGCCACTAACTTTTAATCTCAGAAGTACCCCTCCTCTTTACTCCCATTAGTCACAGAGGAGAGGTACTTTTCAGATTTAAATCTGATTGTGTATATCAGATTGGGGCCTTGGTGATGTGTGTACATAATAAATACAGAAATGTTATAAAGCATGGGAAGAGAAGCCAAATCACCTTTGCACTATATTTTAAAACAACGAGGCAGGAGGATTGCTTGAGCCCAGGAGTTCGAGAGCAGCCTGGGCAATACAGTGAGACCTTAGCTCTACTATTTTTTTTTTTTTTTTTTACAAATTAGCCTAACATGGTGTCAATGCACCTGTAGCCCCAACTACTCAGGAGGCTGAGGCAGGAGGAATGCTTAAGCCCAGAAGTTTGAGGCCACAGTGAGCAGTGAGCTGGGCAACAGGGCAAGTCCCTGTTTCAAAAATCAATCAATCAATCAAAAAATAAAATCACTGGTCTTCAATATTTTCAGATTACGTTCTAGTATGTAAGTAAAGAATTAGAAAAGATTGTTTAAATTGATGTACTTTGAAACTACTTACAAACAAACAGTGTCACGTGCAGACTGATTCTTTCAGGTAAAATCAGGCCTCAAAATAGATACGTGAATATATACATGTAAAAATCTCTTACACATTACTATGGTCTATGTCAGCATATTTTCTATAGCAGATGAATATGTGGTTTTGGATTTGGAGAACGCTGTTAGTTTTGGGGTTCAGAAAGGATACCTTCTTTCGAAGGGCAACAATGGCTCTTTCATTGCACTATATCAAACACTGCCAAAGTGTATATTGTGATTAACGTTATCTTTAAGCCCAGGACTTTTTACCCGTTCTCAAGGTCCAACACAATGGTTACTTTATGTTTAGAACTCTACAAATATTTAACGAAGGAACCGAATACTGAAATTCAGCTATATGAAGAGTACACAGTGAATTTCCGCACAAGAAAATTATCATCAACTAATTCTCTGTAAAGCACACATTTTTGTGTGTCATTAGTGTCTTCCCATCCTGTGACTCTGCCAAGTCATACAGCTTTGGGAATATGCTTCTCACATATAAAAAATTCTGCAAAAATTACTATCAAAAACATATGGTTTTGACCTGGCATCCACATGAGGTTTGTAGAATAAAGGCAGAAATTTTCTTTACTTCTCAGACCATATTTGGGAATGAAAAAAAAGTGAACCTGTGAGAATATTCCCCGTTGTATTCAGCAATAAAGCAGCAGCGGCAGCGGCTTCTTTTTAACACAGAGCACACCTTTTGTTCTGATGTTTCTAATGATGCCCTGCACGGAGCCTGCCTCCAGTTCCTCAGCTATTTGTGCCACTGTTTTCACTCTGATGATGAGCTAGAGAGACACACTTGAAGAGAGACTATCAGAGACTGAGATGAGGAAAATCAATTTCAAAGCCCAAAAGACAGCTGGTGCAGAAGGTCACAGAACACTAACAGTTGCTTTGTGGCTCTGGAATCTTCAGGGGGATTCTATTTAACAACAACAAGACAAGGGTGAAACGGCATTACGTCATCAACTTGTAACGCTATGGAGGAGCTAACACATAAATGGGAAGGATGACTCTATGTTGAGTACAATTCATAGTTGTTCTTATGTCTTTCTTAAGTTGAAAGATTTGTTTCATTGTTGATCTGGGTTCAGAGTAATCTTTTCATGTTAGTGTCTACCTCATATCTAGCTTCTATTTTTAAGCCATTCCATGATGTATACTTCTGTGGGTCATAGTGCAAATTTAAAATTAGTAAAGACATGGACCAACTTTCCTCATCTTTTTTGCCGCACCCATCCCTGCCTTCTAGGTCACTGTTTAGTAACTCTGCCCTCTAAGTCTCTCTACCTGCCAGACTTTGGGTAATTTTTAATTACTCTTCTTTCCTGCTCCCCAACCCCCACCCCTGTAGTCCACCTGTCAGGGGATCCTGCAGTCTTCCCTTTACAGCCTTTCTTTCTTTTTCTTTGTTCTTTTTTGCTGAGTAGAGAAGTTCTGTGTTCTTATCCCTCAACTTCTTTTAATCTGCTTAACAGAGGCAAAAATAACACTTCATTTCAAATTTTCTTTTACCTTCAAATGAAACATCGTGTTTTAAATTCTGGATCTGCGCAGTATACCAAATCACCCCTATCTGTCCAGTCAAAACTTCTGTTTCCTATCTCAGGCCACTTAAAATGGCTTCTTATAATCTGTTTTCCTTTTTTTTTTTTTTTTTAACCCCATCTCTTAGCAGGCATGCTTTGTTGCGTAGTAGCTATTCACTTTTGATTGATTTTTGTCTTTCAAAATAATAACTGTAAAAGTTACCATCAGAAGATGTTTAGTGGCAAGATAATCACATTATCAAGGAAATTTAAATGTGCTTTTCTATATCATATGTAATATTAATGTATCAAAGCTCATTTTAGAAGATGTTAACAAAATTAAGTAAGTAATAATACATAATTAAATTGTAAGCTTATAGGAATCACTAGGAAACAATGTCTTAATACTAGCTTTTTTGTTCAGGGGATTAATATAATCATTTTGTCTCTAATATCAAGAACACTGTTTAATATTTTGGAAATTATAAGGACCCAATTGAAAAGCATCCCTGAAAAATGTGTTGCAGCATTATCCAAAGCAGTTTGAGTCATTTCCTCAATGGGAGATTGGAATACAAAATAAAAATCAAAAAGAAAGTGTGTAACTATTGAATGAAATAAATTCTGATTAACTTCGTAAGTGGTTATCTTCATAGAAAACAGTATGTTTTCTTCAATGTTTTATACAGTGTTAAAAACATTTTTAGAGATTACCAAGCAAAGCAAATAATTACAACAAAGAGAGTGGAGTAGTTAGTGCTCAGTGTCTGGCCCTGAGGCACTGTTGAAACTTTTATTACTGACATACTGACATCTGGAAAAATACTTGTGCTGTAGAGTAACATCTATTATAGCGTAAAGGGAGAAAGGCACTAGTGCCTAGGAAATGTTGACGCTCTCTTCCTCTTCTTATATTCTTTCTTGGGCAAAGACAGTCATTTGCATTAAACTAAATATGACCTGATTAAATGTCTTGATGTACTGATTTCTACTGACATATGTAGGTAAATCAATACAAAGTAATCCAGAATATAAATTGCTTTCTTGAAATTAGATGTTTTGATTTCAAAGACAATGTGTCAATAAGGAAGACTGGCTATGTTTGGCCAAATTTACCACCTTTTCAGTATCCAAAGTTCTCACTTAGGAGCTGAGGAAATTTTAAGGTATAAGTTCCTCTTCCTTCTGGCAAAATATAACTTTATGGATTTAAGAGGCTTATTAAAGGGCTCACAAGATTTTCTCAACATCAAACGACTTTTCCAAAATGACATTTTCAGATCTAAAGCAAATGAATCCCACACTTGTGGATTAAATTTACCTGGAAATACATGAGGGCTAAAATTAACTACTGAGTTCAAAATAGTTTTAGTCACTTGATGACACCAAGACAATGAACTGTTTGCCTAGAGTTCATTTTAAGATAAGATGCTTTTAAAGTACTGTTAAAATATATAACACTTAATTGTTATTGTGTGTTACCTTCCATATTGCCTATTACCACTCATTTAATTACTTGTGGTCTCTAAGTGGGCATTTATTTATTAAAAATCACAGAAAGTAAGTCAGCCCAAAATATCTGTTAGTATGTATTTGAAACAAATAATGTATCTGAAAGATGATATTAACTATTACCTATGCATTTTGAATGTTTAAAACCTGTTTTTATGATAATCTTTAGGATTTTCACTACCAAATTCCGAATTTTAAGTTCTAAAGCCAACTGGATTATCTGTTAAATGTATACTTAGCAACGTGTTCAAAACTAATTAAAAGGCTGAAAAAATAGTTTATTTAAACAATGTGCTTTAGAGAATGATGCAAGGAAGAGGAAATTTCTGGCAGCTATTAAACAGAAAACTACAGAAAGCAAGCCCTTATAGAAAATTACCCATTCTTATTCAAGGTTGGGTTCCTGCTTGTTTTCCTTGCATTCTGGCAACTGATTCTTAATAGACATCCAGAGATATCTAGCACAACTACTCACTCTGCTCAAATGCCTATTTGGAAATAATTATCCTTCAGCCGAGGTTGCTGGCCCTCAGAAGCTCTGTATGATTCCTGAACTAAAAGACTGCAGAGGCTGCTGGGAATTTTCTGAGAGAAGCCCACCCACACGAGCATCTGCAGAAGCTTGCAAAAGGTATTCTGCAGTTACGTATCTTTTACAAGAAAACAGTTCTACTAGACTGATATGGAAGCGCAGGTTTTGGTAGGGCTTGTGAAGTACTGTACTAAACGGTTAGAACACCATGAGCAGAGATGCAAATAAGAGACCACTCCATACATTAAAGCAGTGGGTTTCAAACTTTAGTTTACATCACAGTAACCTGGGGGGCTTTTTAAAACAGTAGGTCTGGAGTGAAACCTCAGCAACTGATGGTGCTGCTCCAGGAACCACACTCTCAGAACCACTGCAGGAAGGTATTAGCCTATTAGTTTCTTAGCTTAAGTTTAACTTCAAGTCTTTCATCAAGATTGTATAATGAATCAGAAAATCAAGACTCCTGCTTAGAAAGTCACTGCTGGTAGCTTACTTCGAGTCGTCAATTTAGAACACATAAATTATACAAGGCTCAGTCCATTGGATCTCAGAGTCAAAGGGCTTAAACATTTTTCATTGCTTTACGTCATCTCACTCTTTTATACTTTCAACATCCCCCCACATTTTTTTTTTAATTCTTCCCTCTCAATTTCACCTGTTAGTTAAGTTTTCCCTAATCAGTTCCCTTATCCTTTCTAATGTCATTGCTACTTCTAAGTATCTACCATGTTTACTGGCCTTTACTTCATCTCCAAATGAGATACCAGCATCTGTTTCCTATTGCGTCATCTTTATGTTCTATAGTACCTACATTTCATTGGCTTTAAAAGCACACATGAGCACCCATCTTAGTTCACAAGTACCTTGGTTAAGGGGTTCTCTTTCCTTTTCTCTTGGAACTCAATACTTGGATTTCTGAGCCACATATAAGTCCAGTTGATAATTTACCTTGGGCATTTACAACTTCCCAAATGTTTCACTGATTTCTTCATAAAGAGAGTACTGTTTCTCTACTAATCTTTCTCGCTGAGGTAGTTTTTATAAATTCTTTTTTCCTCTAAAAACCTTGTTTCAATTTTTACTAAAAAAAGAGCTACTTCTAATCATTCTTTTTACCTACTACCAGAGATTCTTCTGAAAAACTCAATTCTAAATATTTAAATGTAATGTGTAAACATACACACACACACACACACACACACACAAATAATATCCTTTCACTTTACATATCTGCTATTTTCTGAAGAAAAAAAAATATATATATATACACTTTTCTGCGAAACATGCCTTTTCCCTGACTCTTCTTTTTTAAAACTGCTGAGGACAAATTAGTGACAATTAAGATGATGCTCCCAGTGCTGGCTGCAGTAGATGCCCCGCCATACTCTCAACAAAGGCTGCAGCAAGGTGAGCTTCGGATCTATGAAACAACATGAAGAAACTGAAACCTTACTGAGGTTCTGAGGGAGCAAAAAAACCAGTGTAATTGAAAAAATACTCCACATTGAATTCTTATTGTTATAAAGAGAAAGTATTTTCTTTCAATCTTTAGAAGTAAATTTAAAACATTGTTGCTGTTAATTGAAAGTATAATTTGCTGGACCACAAAGACCAAAATGAAAGTTTTTTCCTCCCTGCTTAAAAATGTAGCAGCTTCTTAGTTACTTTGGAACACTACTCTTACGTGTATAAAGTGAGTAAAAAGTATTAGGAGGATTAGTTTTTCAATTAACTTTTTCAGTGACCACTGGCAGTAGCGTTACACTTTACCAAAAAGCTGTAACTAAGAATAAAAATGAGCAAATGGGATCCAAAAAATAAAAAGGCTTCTTTCAAGGCTTGATTAAAAAGATGACACACCTAAGAAATAATAATAAAACATATTAAGTTGGTAATAAACTAAAAGTCATTATTTTTCTTTGTATTTTGAACATTGGATTTCTGCTAATTTTTAAAAAGTATGGTCTAGGAAAGGCACATGAGTGCATGTGTGTGTGTAAATTTTCTAAAAATCGGTGTTTTTTTAAAAATGGATTATATTTTTCTTATATGAAGGTATTAATACCTTTATATAAGAAAATATAGGTAATATATGTTATACATATTATATATTACCTATATTATATTATTAATAAAGGTAATATACAATAATAAAGGTAATAACACCTTTATATTAGATACTTTATATTAAATACTATAAATTTAATGATAAATGTTTTTTTTAGGAAGCAATATACTATGAATACTATGCAATTATAAAAACAAAATATTTTAGATTCCTTTCAAAGTGCCTCTTCTATTATTACCAAAAATTAACTCTGGTATTCATTTTAAAAATAAACACTTTAATTAAGAAAATAAGCAATCAACATTACAACGTTAAACTATGTATTTGGTTGTGAAAACAAAAGAATAAATATGTAACGATTCTAGCTGTGGCACAGTGAGTTAGTAAGACTGATAAACTACCTCTTCATGCTGATAGCATGTTGTGGTCTCAAATCTATTACACTTTTGAATTGATGTGCTATTATCTTTGGAAAACTTTCACACGAGGAGGTGATCCCTACAAGACAAATGTCTTAAATTCAAAGCTTATAAGCAAGATACATTTCACTGCTGCTACCTGAATTAATATGAGCTATTAGCAATTGCACAAAATATGCTTTCAGACAAAAACTGGTTTTACTATTTGACAAAAATGTGCAATATGAATATATTAGTAATTACACATTTTAGTAATTACCTTTGTATCCATTATAATTATAACAAATATGACAACATGTTCATGGTAAGCATAGCATTATGTGTGTTAACCAAGCTATGAAAATTGGAAGCTAAAATTCTAGAGTGTTAAGAAGATTGGGAGAAATATATTTTTGTGAGTTCTTTCACACTTACTCTCATAGTCTTATCTATCTTACTATCTTTCACACTTACTCTCATAGTCTTAAGTAAATGGGGCAGTTACATAAAATTTAAGTATAACCACAGCTATATAAAATGTACAGGGCTACAATATGAAGCAAAATATTTCTATTATGATTTATTTTAACCTTAGACATGTCTACAACCAAGTACTAAATCATGTTACAGGTTTTGTTTGGGAATGTTAAGAACTGAACAACAGGACTAAATATACAAAAAAATTTTTTAGCCATTATTAAGACTAAAATAGCTTAACAGTCTTTATGTTTTGGTTATTTTAATGAAATATCCATAGCATCAAGTGTATGAATCTGTATTATATTCTTACATGTTTTAATATATCAATTATACCTATTGTTGGCAGTTATTAGATACCAAATACATTAAAATTAGGATGGAAATGAAAAAGACCATGTTAAAATTCCTATGTGCTATTTGGATAAGACTTCAGCTATTTAATTATTAATTCAATTAATTATTGATGGCCATCTACACTTAAAATTTTTCCCTAAAGTTCTTTCTATAAATATGAGAAACGAAGTATAAGCTAGATAAGAGAAGAATTTTGGGTGCAGATGTCAGTTTATGAAGAATAATTCAGGTATAGATTTAAGTTTACGAAGAATAAAAGAATTTCCAGTGGTAAGAGTTGTTAAAGGCATTCTAGTAAGTCAGTAATCTGATGTGTATGTGACAGTGAACAAGAAACGGATGACAAAACAAAACAAGACAGAAAACTATCAGTTCAGAGAGAGAAAGGGCTTGAAATTTTTTACATCTATTTACCATGTGCCAAGAAAATATTATCAAACTTTAACTTCACAAAATTTCCACAGCATGTGTGTGTGTGTGTGTGTGTGTGTGTGTGTGTATGTGTCTGCATGTGTGTATTATAAAATCTGCTTTTGAAGAAGAGGAAACTGAGACTTACTGAATTTGTCAAAGGTGAGAAGGGGCAGGCAAAGCCAGGTCTTTCTGGCCCCCAAATTTATGTAGTCTATATATCAGGTATGCATCTTAATTCATATGCAAAACAAATTAGTGAGATAAGAAGGTATTCAAAGTTCTATTTAATTACATATCAAACTTACATTTATCTCCTGTCTAAAAATAAGAAAGATATTCAGCTTTTATAATATTTTATGCATAGAAGATAGCGAAACCCACGCTACTCTGTCTGTTGGAAGGGTCTCTAATGCCTGAGGATCTTGAGAGAAGAGGAGTTGACAGGGATGCTGCCACCTTTTACTTTCTGCTAAAACTCGTGTGTGTTTAAGTAAATACAATATTCTGTACAATGTTTTGGGATGCGTTGTGGTGTGATCTCGATCTTTTTTTTTTTTGAGACCAAGTCTCACTCTGTTGCCCAGGCTGGAGTGTAGTGGGGTGATCTTGGCTCACTGCAACCTCTGCTGCCCAGGTTCAAGTGATTCCCCTGTCTCAGCCTCCTGAGTAGCTGGGATTACAGGTGTCTGCCACCACGCCTGGCTACCTTTTTGTATTTTTTGTAGAGATGGGGTTTCAATGTGTTGGCCAGGCTGGTCTCGAACTCCTGACCTCAGGTCATCTGCCCACCTTGGCCTCCCAAAATGCTGGGAATACAGGCATGAGCCACTGTGCCCGGTCTGAGAATCTTTTTTAACCACATAAAGGTTAACAAGATATCTCACAGCAAAGTACCCAAAGCGTATAAACCTTAAAAATAAATTAAATATACAAAAAAGGAGAAGAGTTCAATTTTGCTGACCTGTCTATGATGACAAGTGGCTATCAGAAGTGTCTTACCAAGAATGTATTTTTGAAACAAATTAATAATCTGTCCCTTCAAGTTGAGGAAGTATTGAAGAATGATAAAGACAGTACAGCTTCTCTAAAGAAATTCTTAGTTCTGCGAGAATAGTTTTAAAATTTCCATTTGGAAATAGTCCCATAAATATATGACTTTGCTGTAAAATAAATGTATACCATGTATAGCAATGTTTTATTTTCTAAACTGCTTAAAAGTCTGTTAACTCATATTTTACTGGGTTTTGTCTTATTTACTTAAAATGTGAAAATGTAATATTGATTGATTAGTTTGCCAGACGATCAGAATAGACATCAGAGAAATTAGCCAAATTTCAACACAAATGTTTATATAATTGTTAGGACTGAAAAGTATTTATAGTATGATTAATATTTAATAAATAAAGTTCACATATTTAACAACTGTAAATTTATATGTAATAATTAAATACATTAAATGTACAATAATTAATAAGTGGAAATAAAATAAAATTCTGTAAAATTGTTTATTTTAGTTCATCCTTTTAATTTTTAATCTGTGTATCATAAGCGCACAAGATTAGTACATTGCTAATGTGCCTAATTTAAAATTCAATAAATGCACATATTTGGGGGTTGAGGTTTTGTTTTTCTCCTGTCAGATGCAATAAAGAAAATTTTGAAAAAAGGTAATGAACTTACATTTGGAGACCTATCATCTAGTTGAGTAGTGTCACTAACTAGTCATATGACCTCAATTACTGTATCTCAATGGGCCTTGAAGATAAGGTGAGATGTGATGGCTCACACCTGTAATCACAACAATTTGGGAGGCTGAAGTGAGAAGATCACATGAGCCCAGGAGTTTGAAATCAGCCTGTTCAACATAATGAGAGACCCTGTCTCTACAAAAAAAATAAAAAATTAGCTGGGCATAGTGGCATGTGCCTATGGTCTCAGCTACTTGGGAGGCTAAGGTGGGAGGATTGCTTGAACCCAGGAGGTCAAGGCTGTAGTGAGCTGTGGTCATACACTGCATTCCAGCCTGAAAAACAGAGTAACACCCTACCTGAAAAACAAAAACAAAAAACAAAAAAACAAAAAGTAAGATTAGTTGGGCATGGTAGTACATACCTATAATCTCAGCTCTTTGGGAGAAAAAAATAGAGGTTCTCACTTTGTTGCCCAGGCTGGAGGACAGTGGTGCAATCATAGCTCACTGCAGCCTGGAACTCCTGGGCTCAAGTGATCCTCCTGCCTCAGCCTCCCAAATAGGTGGGGCTATAGGCACATGTTACCAAACCTGGCTAAGTTTTCTCTCTTGTTCCAAAGGGGGGTCTTGCTATGTTGCCCAGGGTGACCTTGAACTCCTGGCCTTAAGTGATCCTCCTGCCTCAGCCTCCCAAAGTGCTGGGATTACAGGCATGGGCTACCACACGTAGTCAGATTAGAAAATCTTTAAGATTTTCAAATTTGTTCTGGAACACAGTCTATCTTTCTCAAAAGTAGGCATAACATCTACAGGTCCTTTGTAACACACTTGAGTTTTTCATATTGGTACACTGTAAGACTAACAAGTATCTCCTGAATAAATGAATGACTGCATTCAGCATTTATTTTATGAATTATTACTAACTCACCACTATCTCAGATAATTTCTTTCCAGTATTATCACTGTTACATATTGTCACAGTTATTTTTTTCTAAAACAAATTTTCCTTTTAAAAATTTACTTCCTAGTTTATCTCTGTTAGGAAGTCAATTAAATTGAGGATTTAGTGATGATTCTATCAAAAAATCTGCAAAGGTAAAAAGCTACCTAATTGTCACAAAAATTAATTAACATGTTAAGTTCTTGGTAGCTGTCATTGCCTTTCATCAAGTCTATTTCCTTGGTAGATGTCATTTACTTTTGTCGTTATGAAATGAATTATTTTTCCTTTAAACATGTAGCATAAGAAAGGAATAAAAAGTGAAGGAACTGAAGCATTAGGTACTTTACATGACATTTTAATGTATCCTTATAAAGTCTTTGTGAAGCATTATAATCCCATTTTATGGAAACACAAGATAAGAATGTGTAATCACCCTGCCCAAGGTTACACAGCTAGAAGGATGTTGAGATTTTAATCCAGATCCGCCTGTCCCCAAACCTGCGCTTCTTCCCATACACCATGACCGGAAGGTAGCAATATTATATTACTGTGAGATGTAACTGGAACAATTTCTGGTAGCAGTATTTCAAGTGGTTCAGAATATGAGGTGAGATGCTAAGAAAGCATAAGGAAGGTTACAGCAGAATCAGAGGGGTTATCAAATAGAATCTATTAAGATTAGTGGGTTAATTGCATGTCCAAGAATTTACTCTTATTGTATAAGAAGAAAGGGTTCTGAGACTGGTGTAATAGAAAACAGACTTTATTTGAGGTTTGAAATTAGTAGAGAAAAAAGAATAGGCAAAAGCCTGTCAAGGAAAGAATAAAGAAATGCAGAAAAAGATATGCAATTATCTTTGACAGGGTGTATATTAATTGGTGATGAAACCAGAGAATGAAATTCCAGAGGAAAACACAGTTTTAAAATTAAGGCTGAGCGTGGTGGCTCATACCGGTAATACTAGCACTTTGGGAGGCCGAGATGGGCAGACTGTACAGCAGACCAGTCTCTACAAAAATTTTTTAAAAACTAAAAAAAAATTACCCTGTGCACGTTTCCTTTGTGGAGTCGGCCTCCCAGCAGGCTCCTCTGCAAATGGCTCCCGGTCTAGCATCTCAGGCCCCATCCCAAGAGTTGCCACCGAGGTCCCACCAGCCTGTAAACAAGAACACAGGCCATCCCCTCCAGTCCCTCCAGCCTCTTCCTTGGGGCCACCCATGGCTACTCCCTGCGCCACTGGGTTCCACTTCCAGCAGCAGCTCCTGTAGCAGCACCCAGTGCCGTAGGGAAGCCACCCCTGAGCCCCTCGCTGACCTGGGTCACTGGTGAGTGAGCTTCTTTTATGACCACAGTATTTTTATGGTCCACAGAGCACCCAGGGCCTCCTAGGTCCCCTGCAGCAGGACCGCCTGTGGCCTGGCTTGGGATGTCCCAGGAGGCAGTCTGATGGCCTGTCCAGCAAAGCCAATGTTGGGCCCCAGCCCTGACCTGAGCAGCCATGCCCAGGCTAGGGCCTGCAGAGGCGCTAGGGGGCCAGAGACCCTCCCTCAGACCCTGTACACCAGGGGGCCACAGCAAGCGGTCAAGCAGGGTGCTCTTTTACATCAACACGGCCAACACCAAAAAGGAGGCAGCCTTCCTCACTGTCCCAGGGCACGCAAGCTCTCCTGACACCTGCAACTTTTCACCTTGCACCACTTGGAAAATAAACTCCAAGCAGTCAGTAGACAAATAAATAAATAATTAAAAAATTAAGAAATTATCTGAGTGCTGCGCCACGCCTGTAGTCCATGCTACTGAGGAGGCTGAGGCAGAAGGATGGCTTAAACCTGGGATGGCAGGTCAAGACTGCTGGGAGCCCTGATTGCACCAACGCACTCCAGCCTGGGTGACAGAGCAAGGCCCTGTCTCACAAAAATATCAATCAATAAATAAAATCTTTTAAAAAATTGAATACAAATTGATTCCAGGAAAAAATAAAATCAGGTAGCAACAATGTCAAGTACATATAAAACATGTATGCATACATTATGTACAAATACATACACACACACCAAGTAAAGTGGACTGAAGGTACTTTCACAGACAATACTAGTGAACGGTCAGAGGATTTTTAAAAAGCCTCACAACACTGTTGCTGAAGAGGAAGAGTAATGCTTGAGAATGATAGGTCATTTTCAGATGAAGAGAATGGCTAAATCACAATCACCGACCAGGACCAGAGTAAAGGCACAGATTATCTTTTACACTGTTCGTGTTCAAAAAAATGTGACTCGAAACGTGTTAGAAGTAATTAAGAATTCCTTTCCATAGGTTGCATGAAAATTAACATGATCATGTGTGAATATTTTATATAGATTATGGCTATCCAAAACCAAACATTATCAGAATATGTACTATTTGCAATTTATTGAAATTATGCTTTCAGTATCACTTAAGGCCTATAGCAAATGATTAATGCATACTTTCTTAGTGTCTTAATTGCTATTAAAAAGAAACTGGCTCACTCCAATCAAACAAAATAACACTCCCACTCTATTGTACAGTACCTTTATCATGCACAAAAGATTCTAAAGCATTCAATACCTTAAATAAAACTAGGGTCTCACTTCTGAGTGATGTGGAGACAAGGCATCTATCAAGGCTTTTATTGATTCACTCCAAACATTTATTACTTCAGTTAATTAAATGTTTCAAGGATATGAATAGTTGTCTTTCATTATTATTTGAAGATTCTTTTTTTTCTTCTCAAGAACAAAATTAACAGACTTGGGGTTCCTACCTACAAAAATCCACCTACTTTTTGTTAAGTGACAGGAATAGTGAGAAAACCATGAGATTTTAATCTAATAAAATTAACCATGGTTTCATTCTATGTTTAGCCTACCTAACACATACAGATAAATTAGACAAAAATAACCTGGTTAGGACAAATGCCTTCCTTATTGTTTGGAGAGATGAGAGCTACTTTATGACGAAAGGTATTAACTAATAAGGGGCCCTTCACAATTGTTGCTTTACTATTTGGTCATTATTTTAAAAACGCTGATGGAGCCACCATCATGTTCCAGGTGCTCTGTTTACATGATTTCATTTCACATTCACTAATTATTTTGAGTAGATATTATTATTGCATTGGAAATTGACCTCACATTTAACTATGCACAGATGATTACACAGATAGTGAAAATGGTAAATGCAGGATTAAAAACCAGGTCTCCAAAGCATATGCTTTTCTCAGAATGCTAAACTGTGATTTGTATCCCTACTATATCCGCTAGGTTTTAATTAGAATATATATCAATACTAACTCCTGAGAATGACCTTCATTTTAGAGCTACTGTTGATCTAGAGCCTTCTTTTGCATTTTAATTATTGGCATGATGCCCACTAAACAATCAAGTTGAGGCTATAGCATTATAAGTGGTTAATAATCTCACATTTTAAAAAATCATGCTTTTACTCTCACTTATCTTAATAACCATCTTTAAATCTTTATCTCAAACTTTCTTAGAATGAAGCCTCTACTTCAGTCTAAGAGAACAGTTTCAGAAACCCAAACTGTAATGCTGTTGGAGACACAGGAATGTTCATTCTTTGAGTAAATTCAAGATCACATTTCACATTTGTTTTACATTTTACCGAATACAGATTCGCCTTCGAACTTCTTAAATAAAATTTCATTCAATACGCTGTCTTCAATATATCCTACCTCTTTTTTTTTTTTTTTCTCTAGACAGAATCTCACTCTGTTGTCCAGGCTGGAGTGCAGCCGCGCCATCTTGGCTCACTGCAACCTCTGCCTCCCAAGTTCAAGCAATTCTCTCGCCTCAGCCTCCCAGGTAGCTGGGATTACAGGCACCTACCACCCTGCCCAGCGAATTTTTGTATTTTTAGTAGAGACGGAGTTTCACCATGTTGGCCAGGCTGGTCTCGAACTCCTGACCTCAGGTGATCCGTCTGCCTTGGCCTCTCAAAGTGCTGGGATTATAGGCGTGAGCCACTGCACCTGGCCTGCTACCTCTTGTTCTCTTGATATTGTGAGAAGAAAATTAAGACAAATATTTTATGTATTATTTTGGAGGCCAACAGAAGCTTTTTCTGTGAAGGGGTCAATAAAAGTTTAAGTATTTACTATAAGTTAGCAATAGAAACTACTAGAAAAGTTCAAGTCTGGAGCCATTCCTGCATTCTACCTGCCTTTCTCATTTGATTTCTTATTCTTTTCTAAGACATAAGAGAATGTGGACTTAAAATTAACTTTACTTGGCTGGGCACAGTGGCTCACACCTGTAATCCCAGCACTTTGGGAGGCTGAGGTGGGCAGATCATGAGGTCAAGAGATTGAGACCATTCTGGTCAACATGGTTGAAACCCCATCTCTACTAAAAATACAAAAAATTAGCTGGATGTGATGGCATGTGCCAGTAGTCTCAGCTACTGGGAAGGCTGAGGCAAGATAATTGCTTGAACCTGGGAGATGGAGGTCACAGTGAGACAAGATCACGCCACTGCACTGCAGCCTGGCGACACAGCGAGAATCCATCTCAAAAACAAAAAACAAAACCAAACCAAAAAAAAAGAAATCTAAAAAAAATTGATTTTACTCTTGGAAAGAAACTTAGTATGGTAATCATACGTCCCTCTTTGCCTGGGATGGCATTAGTTTGTACTGCAGTTCCAGGGTACCTGCTGACATTGCCCCTTCTCTGCAAGTGTCCTGGCTTTAATAATGAACTACATGGTCACCACAGGGCTTAGGCACTGAGTTATGCTTACAACAGCTTCCTCAATTCTCCTCCTCTCTCTGAGACAAAGGTTCTTTTAGCCAGGACTTGAAAAACGCCTTAAATATTAACAGCACACAGCAAATCCTGGTACACTGTACTCTGTCTTCATGTTTCTTCCTGTTCTCACAATGAACAATATCCCTTCCTAGTCCTTTTAAGAAATACTGTTAAGTTATAAAAGGTGCCAAATTTTAAGAGACTTAGAATCTAAGTGATTTTTTACTATTCACTAGTGTAGAATTTCAGTTGACTTTACTGTTTTTTTTTTTGAATAAATGATGATGGTGAAACTTAAGAATTTCCTAGCTTGGGCCAGGTCCAATTTTGAAAGTTTTGTTCATAACCTTAGGTTCTTCATATTTAGACCTCTTTTCCACATTCAGGAATACTCGCTTTCCCCACAGGCACCCTTGTGTCTCCCCAAGCTATCTTTCACAAAAGCATATGGCATCAGCAACAGTCAGTCAACTTAAGTCACTGGGCTACCTTCCCAGGCATATTTTACTTGAAGCTGTATTTTTAATTATGGAGGATTCCGCTACCTACTACCTCACTAATACTAGTAGTTATCAGTAAGTAGTAGGTAGAGGTACAATTCTTCAGCTGGGAAATGTTTCCTCTGCTGCAGAAAAGCTACCACACATAGGATGCAGCACAAGTCAGCAAGGCTGACTCAGACCCGCTGTTTGTACGACTGTTTTCACTTTCCCTACAACCATTTTTAAGAAGACAAAAAGGGAAAAAAGTATAATATCTTAGTTGAGTAAACAGTAGTTCTGTTTGGGTATTCTTTTTTTTTTAAACTATGTTAACAACTGATCTCACATTAATGCAGCTCAAGACATCTCAATATTGAAATTAAAAATTCACTAATAAAGAGGCAATTTAATATGCAATTTCATACATTAATAATTAGCAAGGCATTACTGAACTAGAAGGTAAAAAGCTATGGGAACATAACTAATGAACTATCAATGCCAAAGTAGGCTTCATAATAAAACAAGACTTTAATAAATCTTTTATTAAATGGCTACAAATGAACCGTTTTGTTAACATCTAATAGGTAACTATGAAGCTACTTTATGTATATAAATGAGGAACATGCAGGCAATTAACGTTACAGTTGTTGACGGACAGAGGTTCTCAATGAGCATTACTGTACTATACCTTTAAGTTGCTGCACTGGGCCAATTCTAAGCTTTTCCTCAGCTGCTCTGTATTCTTGTAGCAGCTATTATTACAGACTGAAGCAGCTGAAGTATAAAATAAACAAACGGCGAGCTATAGGCTCTCCAGTGCCCTAAAAGTGAATGATCCAAAGTAGAACAAATAGTGAGCTCAAAGAAAGGGAATTTTCAGGAAAATCGTTAGCAAGTACTTGGTATTATACATAGGGGCTGATTGTTAATAGGAAATAATGAAATAATAAGGAGATGCTTATGAACTGCAAATGCTTTTTGGATCTCAATGTGACTCTAGGAGACCTGAAAGTCACTCGCGATTACAGACCTGAACTACTCTATTTACTGAGTAGAAATGTACAGTACACAATAATATTGATTGTCTCCAGCAGGAGCAAATGTTAAATTCATTAGAGTATGGAAATAAACATTTTTATGGAAGCCTGGTGAAAAAAATGCTTTTGAGTAATCAAAATGAAAGCTATACTGAAATATATAGGACAAGGTAGAAAATCCTTTTATGCCTTTTCCAGCAATTTCACATCAACTGTAAGTCTACAAATCACTGAGATTGTCAAGTGTTATTACATGCCATTTTGTAACCAATTACTATCAACTTGTGCTGAAAAGAGAAAAGGGGGGAAATTAGGAGAAAAATACATAGATTCTTATTTGTACATAACTGAATTTTATACTTCACAGCTTATAACCTTTAAGTAGCAGTGTCAGAAAAAGTGAGAATTAGCAAAATCAGTTATCTATTTCAATTGAAATAATTGCCAAAGATGAAACAATACACTAGATTAAAATATAGTTAAAGGCAGACGCAAGTCTGGATAAAGTTGTTAATATAGCTGAAACTGAGTCTGAGAAGCATACTCAATAGGGAACCTTAACTAAAAAAGGAAAAATCAATGATAAATAAGACTGGTTCTTCACCTCCAGAGTTCCAACCAAGTGAGACTATTAAAGAAACCACAGTAGTACTATGTGAGTACAGTGTGAGATTTTCACATCACTGCTTAGGATGACTCACTGAGTACTGCAAGTTGAAATATCATTTCTTTTGATTAGCAACACTGTAAGATGTGAACTTTGGATAACGAGAAAACAACAAAACTATACTGCAGATTAAAATTTGTTAGCATAATTGCAATTTTTTTAGAGTAATTATTCTGTATATTTATCAGTGAGACCTCATCAGCTGGATGACTTCCTCCCCATGTTAATCCACAGAACTACATAATATCAATTCCATTAATGATTCATTAATGGCATTACTTTGAAATGGAAGAAAATCTCAGTAACTACTCACCCTGGGAGTGATTTCTAATATGACCTGAATATGGAGAAATCAGCTACAATTTCACATATGGCTACAGTGGATTTTCTTCTAACCAACTACTTTCTTTCTTTAAAGTCTCATCAATCAAAATTTCCAGTGCATTAAGACGAATAACAAGAACACATCTTAACTGTTCTCAAAATTATTCCAAATTCACTGTAAGACATGGTTTCATGGAATGCTAACTCTCCTACTGACAGTTTTTGAGGCTTTTGTGTTTTATAACATCACTAAAATTAAACACGTTTCTGAGGATTTAACTTGACATATTTCACAAATATTTGTCAAGACAATTATTGTCAACTACAATGCAATTATCCATATTCAATTTGATGACTCAACTGGAAAATTACTTTTTTCCTAATAAAATTTTTCCAAATGACAATAGTGAATCAGTGTTGATTAGTTGTTCAGTGTGTGCTAATTAATTACACTGGGTAAATTTAGCTCTGTGCCAATAACCTCAGGGAAAAAAAAAATCCGAATACATGACTCTGTGTCTTAAGTGAAGAGAAATCAGCTGTTTGCCTATGTTTCCTGTTCTTTCTCTTCCTAATTTCTCCCAGAAGAATGTTCAATAATGCAAAAGAAACAATAAAACTCAACTACTTGTGGCTGATTATGGATAAAAAGATAAGAGTTCTTTAGAACCTTGTTCTTAGGTCAAGAGTAAAAGAAAAGACAGGAAGACTTTTATTGTTGACAGCCAACTGTGTGGACCTCCTGTTAGCTCATCCTCAAGGCAGAATGGGTTGAGATCATACACCAAATGGTGAGAAACAGCAATTTATTCATCGTGAGACAGTTTCTTCACCTAGAAGGTAATTTATTTCCTAATGTTAACCATAAGCTCTAGGGCAGGGCATTTTGGGGGACAGTCTCTCAAGGGGTCCAGAACTCTGTTATTTTCTGGCTTTTCTACGGTGATAACTCCTTTTATGTGAGCCTAATGGAAACCTTAGGGTAAAGAAGAAATAAAGGGTAAGAGGAATGTTGGGGGAACCTCGCTGCAAAGCTGCTGTCAGAAGACCAATAAGGTAAGACACCGCCCTGGGTTGTGCAATACATAATTACAAAGGAGACAGTGACTGTTAAGGTTCTGTCCAAAGAAAGACGGCAGAATTTTATATGCCAGATCCTGAATAATGAAATGGATTAGGTCAAAACAGCTTTTGCTAATCTACACTTTCGTATGAGCAGATTACCACCTGTCAGCCAGCCTTTGCAAGAAGTCATAACTTTGAACCTCACTGAAACACTGCTATGTGTACAGAGATGGACCATTAAACTGCTGACGCCTATGGAAGACTAAGAAGCCCATGGGCCATCATCTCTGAATGAGGGCAAAATTGTTTTGTATAGTTACAGACTGATAATTGTACGATTACAGTCAGAGGATAGGAGTTTCAGGGATGGAGATTTCAGTTCATTGAAAGGAAAAATTTCCTAGCAGAACTGTGTAGGGATGAATGGATTGTCTTAGGAAATAATCCTGCAAGGAACTTTAGAGAGTAGGTCCTGTCTCCTTTGTCCTGCAAGAAACTACAATATCCTTAACAAATTGTCATTTGATTTGTGCTTAAGTGTTACACCTGGGGCTCAGCTATGATTACCTGATGTAATGAACAAAGTATAGTCTGAGAAAGTACAGAACTCTAGAACCAAGAAGATGCTAGACATTCCACTGAATCAAGCTACATGCAACTGAGAATAACATGTTACATCTCTGTCCTTTTCTCCACATGCCTGATGATAATTTGAAGATAAGAAAAAATAAAAACAGTGGTAAGGAAGAGTTTCACTGAAGTAATTTATTCTTATCTCTTGTAGGGAACAAAATATGTAGAAAGAATGGCCATGTTCACTGACACAGGAACTAAAAAAATCACAACAATCTGGAACTGCTTCTTAGAGAAGCAAAAAAAAAACAAAAACAAAAAAAAAACAAAAAAACCCCATAAAAACAACAACAACACAAATCCCAAAATACCACACCAGAATATACAAGCATAGTAAATTCCTCTTGGTGAGAAAAGGGTTGGGCTAGCTTATTTTTAAATTTTAGATGTTACCTGCTTTCCAGTGGTACATTACTGCCAAGGACCCAGCTGTCCTGCAGCTGGACGGACTCGGGTGTGGTTTGCAGCTCGGCGGGCAAAGCAGCCGGCGGGGCCGGACTCTGGTTCCTTCTATTGGTCAGGGAGTTTCTGTTGAGAGAAGTGATGGATGGATGATGCTGTGCGGAGTGCTGCTTATGGGAAGGCGGCAAGGGCTGCAGGGTAGACTGGCCTTGATTGTTTGCAGGTTGCTCTGAAAAAAAAAGAAAGAAAAGAAAATGCATTACATACATGTATGTATCTATGTATATACACCCTACCAATTTCTCGGGGATCCACTGCAAATGAATTAGAATTAAAAACGGCACATAAATCCATAACCTAATAAATTTGCATATTATTCTATTAAGCGGGTGTTCAGTGACATTCTCTAAGAGCAAGTTTACCCTTGATACACAAAGTTCTAATTAATATACAACAGATGGCAAAATTGCTTTTGGTTTTAATTTGTTTCAGATTTTTTTTCATCTGGTTTTATTAACACCTACAGAAAACAGCATCTGACAGCTCCCCTAATGTGCCTTTAGATTTCAGCCTTTTTTTTTTTTTTAACAAACCAACCCTGAAATTAATGGGTAATTTCAGTAGAACACAAAGGTTTTTGAAATGCATATAATCCCTATAATTATTTAATGGAGTTTTTTTTAAGCTTTATTTAACTGCAATAAATTATTACAAGCTACTTGCTAAACAGCAGTAGACTACTCTAGTTTAGTGCATTTCAAATAAGGCAGATCTGCACTATGATCTACTAATAGACGCTAAGTATTCTTTAGCAGAAGGTCACTCTGTGAAGCAGATGTTGTTTCATGGGTACTTAACAGACTGAATCACATCTGATTACAACGTCAGAAGACTCATATACTTAATGACCGTCACATCCATTAGAACACACACAGAACAGATTTTCCAATTTCACAGTATGCAGTATAACTACATTCTGAAGTAAGTCATAGGTGACCAGATAGACTCATGCCACTATGTCAGTGGTACAAATATTTTTGTTTTAAACAAGAATCATAAAGAGTCTGGCAATTTCAAAACATAAACACTATGCTGTGTCGTAAGTGCTAAAAAATTCCGTGAAGCTAGTAAGTCATAAGTCAAAATTCACAAATTAATGTAACATCTGAGACCTACTATTCCATCTCATTACTTAGTTCTGGAAATGCTAGAATTTACAAAGACTACATTTTGCCAAACAGATAGATGACTCCTGAATTTAATGCTGAACTGATTATGGTTCCACACATATGTCAATTTTTGACTAAATGAAGTTCAAAATGCAATATATTTTTAAAGTGATGTATTAAATCATGCTATTAATATAAATGCATGTATTAAAAGAGAATAAGAAACACAAGGACTACCTTTCATTTACAATGTGAACTCCAGCAGTGATTGTTAAGCCAAATAACACAGTTTAACATTGTAACTCAAGCTGCATGAAACAAATACATAATATGTAATTGTTTTAATATATATTATCAAACTTCTTTACAGTGTACAATGATAAAAATAACTCCTCTTATAGCATATAACATCAGTAATATTACATGTTTCTAATGGTCCCTAACATTCCATATCATATGATTTTAAAATGAATAACTTCTCACTCTTGTAATGAGAGACAGAGATAATACCTAAATATATGAAAATACTGCTACTTCCTTGGAGTTTCTGATATGAGGGAACTTCAAGAACAGAAACTCTCCATTCTTTAAAAAAGCCTCTATTCTTCAATAGAAAGAGCCTCTATTCTTGAAATTTCCCATGCCAGAAACTGCAGAAATCCTTCTTGGTTTATTGCTTTCATGTTCACGAAACATTATAATTGTCTAAATCTCAGACCGAAATATGCTTTTGAGGGAAAGGCACATACAATTGTCAGTGTGTTAGAAAAAAAGAAACTAACAGTTTAAAATTCATAAAAGATTTATTATTCATGTTTCGTATAATTAAGTTGTCTTCCTTAGCATCAGGGTATATGCATAGAATCTCTATGGATGTCTTTCAGGTATATTTCAAGAAGCTGCTGATAGCATGACTGAAACAAGCTATAGTTATGAGAGCCTAGACTAGGTTGGTGTCAATGGAATAGGAACAAAGAGAGAACAGGGAAAAATGTTTCCAAGGAGAAAGTAAAAAGACTCTGCCTAAAAAGAAGCACAGGTATGTGTCAGATGACTCCATGGTGCCATGTTATATAGAAGAAATTATATATTAGATAATACACTAAGTAAAGAGCAGAACATTAGAAGTTGTAATTTTAAATTTAAGTACTGATTCTGTCAGACATCATGATAGTAAACCTCAGTTTTCTCACCTGTAATGTGAGAAATACTATTGCCCCATCCGGGTCTTAGTGCAATTGTAAGGATTCAATAAAATGCACTCACTTACTCATTTATTCATCATGCACTTAGCCATTCATCCCAAATACATTTTCTAGCCTTTATGTTCCAGGAATCTGCTAAGTCAGTCATAGATGAAAGCACTGTGTAAATGGTAAAATAAAGCATTATGGACACGAACACTGTTACTGAAAGTGAAATTATTTTAAGATCCATTATCATCATGTTTCAATATGTTGAATTTAGAATTCTTATTCCTAAAATAAATAAAAACATAACCACTGGGAAAAACTTCCATTAAGGCAAAAATATGCTGCTGTGGCTTTCCCTAGGTACATGTCTTCATTTTGCAAGTGTCTTCTGAGAACTTACAGTACACAAGACACCACACAGCAAGGATCCATGCTCTTGCCAATGGTCTACCCAGGCCAGTGCAGCAGTGTGCTGTGTTTGCTAGCATCTCTTGAGCTGACCAGGAGGCCTACCAATAAAACGAGTCTAGGTGATGAAAGCTAGGTTCAAAATTTGGTGGAAGAGAATACATGCAAAGTCTGAATGATATAGGGTGGATGGCCAGAAATTTTTAAATTATTTATTGATCCAGGGTTTTGCTCTGTTGACCAGGCTGGAGTACAATGACACAATCACAGCTCACTGCAGCCTTGACCTCCCAGGCTCAAGAAGATCTTCCCACCTCAGCTTCCTGAGAAGCTGGGACCACACGCACGACCTGTCTCATTGGCTAATTTTTAAATTTTTTGTAGAGACGAGGTCTCACCCTGTTGCCCAGACTGGTCTCGAACTCCTGGGTTCAAGTGATCCTCCCACTTTGGCCTCTGAAGGTGTGGGGATTACAGGCACGAGTCGCTGTGCCTGGCCTGGCCAGGCCAGAAATTTAAATTCTGCAGCAGACCACAGACAGAAGCTAAATCCAAGGATTTAGTTAGGGTCAATGCTAGGTCTACAGATTTGGGCTTAGAAAACATAAGAAGTAGTTGGAGTATGTATTTATCTGTACCAATTTACTCAAGATAGAATAAGTATACAAAGTATAGTAAGATAAAGTTCAATACTGCCAAAAACAAAGACAGAATACAGTAAAAATAAAAGTGGGAAAGATATGATAAAGCCAGATTTAAGGTTAGTGGACAAAATGCCTACCGTATAGTACTATACATTTTAAAAAGGAACACAAATCTGGCTTTAAATAATCTACTTGCCAACACAAAGAGGGAAATAAGATCAGTTGTATGATTCAGGGTATTTTTAAGATAAAAAAATTTGCTCATGAAAAAACATTACTATTTTTCAGTTTATTTCTGTTACTGAAAATAGAGAGAACATTTTCTTTTTAACTTGCTTTTTTTGTTTTTTAGACAAGGTCTTGCTCTGTTCTCTGGGCTAGAGTGCAGTGCTGCGACTACAGCTCACTGCAGCCTTGACCTCCCAACTCAAGTGATCCTCCTGCCTCAGTCCCCCCAAGTAGCTGCAACTATAGACATGTGCCACCACATCTGGCTAATTTTTTAAAATATAATTTTGTAGAGATGGGGTTTCCCTCTGTTTCCCAGGCCAGTCTTGAACTCCTGGGCTCAAGCAATCCTCCCGCTGTGGCCTCCCAAAGTAGTGAGATTACAGGCACTGTTTGCTCTTTTTAAGTCTTCACATGAAGAACAATTGAATATCCAGGGAAATTTTTATGACCAAGGTTCAAAATGGTCACAGGGAAAAAGAATAGGGTCTAGACTTGGAGACTACAAAAGTGTTTTAAGAATCTAACACAGGTGGGCAGATCCACAGAAGAACAACCAGAACAGCCACCGCTTCCTTTCACTTTAGACAAATTGATGGGTATACAGACTGAAAAAACATTCTGGATATAATGGCTTTGAGTTATATATGGGACAATCAGACCTCACACAGTCACCAGGTTCGATATTCCTGCAATATGCCTCTGAACATGTCGATTTACTCTGAGAAAACTCCAAATGGTTTTCCAGTACCTATCCAAGTTAAAATGAACTCTAAAGCTGAATGTTGTATTTGATCATGGATATCGTAAAATATGTTATTGCAGACTCTCCCTCGTGTATCCTCGCCATGTATCCCTTGTTCTAGCCAAGCCTGCTGTAGCCACTCCATGCCTCACACCTTTCCACTTAGGCACAGTCGCTTCTTTCTGGAAAGACATTTTCCTCCATCTTTCTGTCTCAAAATCCAAATTACTTCAAGATCTTGAAGTACACCACCTCTGTTTTCTCCAGGTAGAAATCATTTATCCCTCCTTTGAGTCTCCTTATTTTATCTGTCCACTTTTCATGGCTCTATTCGCTTTCCTCTGCGCTAGATTTAATGCTGTAGAGCTCATGTCCCCTGCTCAGCGCCCCACGGGCAGGATTCACATGCGATTCACCTTTGAGCTCCAAGGACCACACAAAGACAGACAATAAATAAACTCAATAAATACATACAAATAGAATGACTATTTGTGAAGAATTCAATGAGAGAGTGGGGAAGTAGTAAAAAGTTGAGCTTGTCCATATTGCCTTTAATTGTAAGGTAATTTGTAAACATGTCATATTTCCCCAACTTAACGCTTAGATCCTGAAAGGACTCTAACTTAAATTTCTTTGGATTTTCTGGTACTTTCACTAAGCACTGTACTTTAGGGACTCTCAAGAATATGCTGATTGATTGATGACATTTATATAACAATAGCACCTTAATGGGTCATCTCATTCAAGCAAGGAACCATGCCACCCACCCCAAAGGCTGGATTTTAGGAATATTTCTTTGGAACTTTAACAAATGTTCTGATATTTTAAATCTACCTTTTAAGGTATGTGAATAATATAAAGATTATATAAAGTATACAATATATAAAATATAAAATATAATAATCTAAAAAATTTTATTTTACCAAACATAATGTCTTCCTTTAATTAATTTTTTAAGCGTATGATTAGCAATGTTCTAGATATTTTAGAAAAGGTGTAGATTATTTTTTCAAAATATTCCTCTATACCTTTCCGAAAATTATATTCTTGGTACGATGGTCATGAGAAATTACACATCATACCCAACCAGCGCCTTTATTATAAAGTTCAGTCTTTCTTTCCACCTGCCTTTCCTTTATCAAGGTCCTTATTGCTCATATAACTTCAGTTGCATGTTTTTATTTAATACGTTGAATGAAATTCATATCAGATTTTTTGTAAAACAGTTGCATGTTTTTAATATGGTGAATGAAATTTATATAAGTTTTTTTTTTAAAACTCACATTAATCATAGCGATTAGATAGTGATATACTGAAGACTGCAGTCATTCTGCTCCTCCCTTTACCATCAAAGAACTTAGCTCTTCAACAGCGCCATTGAAGGCAGTCTGTTCCCATGTTAGACTTGCTAGCATGGGTTAAGAACCTGAATCGTGGTATACGCTAAATAAAGTAGGTTGACTACCATACCAGGAAAATGCTAGGAGCTATTGGATAAAGGGCAGATCACCGTGTAAGCAGCTTACAGGACCCCAATTCCAAGCAAATGTGAGGCCTATTCACGGAACTCTGAATGGAGAAGAGAAACTGCTGGTCACTCCCCAGATAGCAACTCTGCTATTATGAGAGGTGCCATTGAGACATATGACAATGAATATGGGATATTTACTTTCCATGGGATATTTTCTTACATAAATTACTTAATCTCTCTGAGCCTCACTGACAGTGATTGTTTAAAGGATCTAAAAAAAACACAGTGCCTGACATAAAAGTAAGTGTCAAATGGAAATTATGATTTATTTTTAATTTTAATTTTATTTTTGAGATGGAGTCTTGTCCACAGTCCAGGGTGGATTGCAGTGAATGCCCGGCTGGAAACTATGATTAAGAACAGGGAAGAGGCTGGGTATGGTGGCTCACGCCTGCAGTCACAGCACTTTGGGAGGCTGAGGTGGGCAGATCATGAGGTCAGTAGTTTGAGATCTGCCTGGCCAACATGGTGAAACCCCATCTCTACTGAATACAAAAATTAGCTGGGCATGGTGGTGTGCACCTGTAACCCCAGCTACTCAGGAGGCTGTGACAGAACTGCTTGAACCCAGGAGGTGGAAGTCACAGTGAGCCGAGATCACACCACTGCACTCCAGTCTGGACAAAAGAGCAAGACTCTGTCTTGGAAGAAACAACAACAAACAAACATGGAATTAACAAGGGCAGAACATCATGAGGAAAAACAAAATAACTGAAGAGCCTTGTCAGTAATTAATACCGCGGTCGCCAGAAGTAAGAACACACAAGCAAATACATCTGAAGAGGAAATATGTTTGCTTAATTAATTAATTAATTAATTGACAGGTCTTGTTGTGTTGCCCAGGCTGAGGTACAGTGGTGCAATCAGAGCTCACCATAGCTTCAGACCCCTGGGGTCAAGCGATCCATCCATCTCAGCTTCCTGAGTAGCTGAGACTACAGCTGTATGCCACCATGCCCAGATAATTTTTAATTTTTTTTTTGTAGATACAAAAAAGTGTTTGCTTTAAGAGGTAGGAAAACTACAATCAGAAATGTCATAGGGCCAGTCTCAGTGGTTCATGCCTATAATCCTATCACTGGGGAGGTTGATGCAGGAAAATTGTATGAGGCCCCAAGTTCAAGACCAGCCTGAGCAACATAGCAAGACCCTGACTCTACAAAAAAAAAATTAAAATTAAAAATATGGAAAAAGGACATGTGATAAGAATAAAAAACTAATCTCTTGCCAGTTCTCACACAGGAAGGAATTTGATCTCACAGTTATGAAGTTAGGCTGAGTAACCTTTTCCTTTTTCCTAGCTAGTATGACCACAGAATCATGCCAAGAAAAAAAACAATGCATCTGGCTTCATTTTTGTTTTTTAGACTAAAAGCTACTGCTGGCAGCTCCCACACTGCTATGTGCAACTCAGCTCCAGCTCCTCCCTGGTTTACAGCCTTGGGCTGTGGTCTTCGGAGAGCAGAGTGGAAATGGACTTTCAGACAGGAAAGCTGGGAAAGAAAGTAATACCTGCTGTGAGATAAAAATATCTTTGTGTGAGTGTGTGTCTGTATTTGTTTGTGTGTGCTCTGTTTGTGTGGGAGGAAGTAAAAGGTGAGTGTGAGATGAGAGGAAAGGAGGAGAATGGGCTGGCACTGGCTTTTAGCAGGTGTGCACAGTAGGAAAGGTGTCACTGCAGTGACTCCCAACAGCTCTGTCCCACCCACTTCCTTCACCCTGCTCTCCTTCCCCTCCTTCCCTGGATCTCCATGTGGCCTGTCTCCCCATTGTCCTCAGGGAACAAATACCCTGATTTGGAAGGGACATAGATGCTAACGGCGGACAGCGATACCGATTTAGAATAACAGCAGTTTGAGTAAAGTCAGTCATCAAAAGACAAATGGAGGCATGCAGGGATGGAGAAAGGAAGATGGAGAGATAGAAGAAGGAAGGCAGACAGGGACAGACAGAAACTGGGTGGCGGCAGACAGACAGAGAGACAGAGAGAACAGAAACAGTTTTAATTTCACAAAACTGTGAGAGATCCTGGAAGCACCATTATACAAAACACCTAATGGGCATTCATTCATCAGCATGCGGCTTCCTTTCTCCTCAATAATAATGATAGCAAGTGGAATAGATGAATATGTCCTGGTCTTGGTCCTCAAAGAGTTCACAATATGATACACATATTGTTTTACATAGCAAGGGAGTTGTCAGGTAATCTAGGTTGCCACATTGCCTACAATAGAAAGTACACTGGACTCTCAGAAGAAAGAGAGAATGTGAAAATTTGATTCAGTCTTTGGTTATTTCTTCTAACCCTTGAAGAATGACCCTAAACATAACAAACCAGGTTCTGTCAGCTCCTTTTCAATTGTTCAACTTGACAAATATTTAAAAGGAGCCTAACACACTTAACGGATGATTAGCCAAGGATGGGATTGAAGTCTTCATTTCTGTATCCTAAAATTCATTTTCCCATCACTTCCTGGCTGTATCTTTACTTTCTCTTGTCTCAAACAAAACTTAAGTCTTCTTGAAAATTGACCTCTTTCTTAAACACAAGTCGCCACAAAAAACTGTATGAAACTTTTTGTTTTTGTATATTCTACTATCATATGATTTTTTTCTTTTTTGAGACAAAAGTCTTGCTCTGTGGCCCAGGCTGGAGGGCAGTGGTGCAATCTCGGTTTACTGTAGCCTCCACCTCCCAGGTTCAAGCGATTCTCCTACCTCAGCCTCCCAAGTAGTTGAGATTGCAGGTGTACGCCACCACACCCAGCTAAATTTTTTTTTTTTTTTTTTTTTTTTTAGACAGAGTCTCACTCTATCACCAGGCTGGAGTGCAGTGGCATGATCTCAGCTCATTACAATCTCTGACTCCCTGGTTCAAGTGACTCTCCTGCCTCAGCCTCCCAAGTACGTAGGATTACAGGCACGTGCCGCCATGCACAGCTAATTTTTGTATTTTTAGTAGAGATGGGGTTTCACTGTGTTGGCTAGGATGGTCTCAATCTCCTGACCTCATGATCCACCCACCTGGGCCTCCCAAAGTGCTGGGATTATATGCGTGAGCCACTGCACCTGAACTATTTTTTTTTTTTATAATTTTAGTAGGGACAGGGTTTCTCCCTGTTGGACAGGTTGGTCTCGAACTCCTGACCTAAGGTAACCCACCTGCCTCAGCCTCCCAAAGTACTAGGACTACAGGAGTGTGCCACTACACCCAACTCTCTTAACTACAGTGGCCAGATCCTCAAGTGAATCTTCCATGTGTACAAGGGCAAAACAAGAGTTAGCTTTTGATTTTGAAAATCCCAATCTAATTATTGGTGTAGCTTAATCTCTTATTTCATTATCAACTAACTCTGTGGCTTTCCAGAAATTGCTTCTCCTTGATTTTCTATATTTAGGTAACCACACTTCCCTGATCTGGTTACATTTCAGGAGCTATTAGAAAGGTCGTATTATAAATTCAAAGTTTTTATGACACTGAAAACAGTAAATTACCATTAAAATGCCTCTTTTGTCCAGAAAATCTCACATATATTACAGACATTTAGTAGTCATTATTTCCCACTGAAAGAAAAAAAACTAGGTAGCAAGAATTTTTCTTATAAATGGAGAAAACTTCAGTTAAGGAAATATGTGCCTATAGTCACATTACAAAGTCTGTGAAGCTCATCCTAAAACAAAAACAGGTATTCAGGTTTTGTTTTTTCCATTCCTTTTCTACTCTAGCCCCTCAAATATTACATTAATAATATAACCACCTAAAACGGTATGATGAAAATTGGAAAAAAGACCTCATTTTACTTAGAAAATCACTTTCACATAAACCAGTTCCTCTAGTTCATTATTTTTTCTAGAATTCTCACAGAAGCCCAGTGTCTGAAAGTGAGTTTTCCATTTAAATACTTTTGTAAGCCGTTGGTTAAAATACACTACTGTGTAAAAATTTTCACCACTGTAAGTATCTGTTACTTGTCTGTAAATCAAATGAAATTTCACTATAAGTAAACACTATTGTTCTTAAGACCTTCATCATCAAATTGATTGTAAAACTATTTATAAAAAGACACAGCACCGGGCATGGTGGCTCATGCCTGTAATCCCAGCACTTTTGGAGGCTGAGGTGGGCGGATCACGAGGACAAGAGATCAAGACCATCCTGGCCAACATGGTGAAACCCGTCTCTACTAAAAATACAAAAAATTAGCCGGGCATGGTGGTGCATGCCTGTAATCCCAGCTACTAGGGAGGCTGCGGCAGAATTGCCTGAAACCGGAAAACGGAAATTGCAGTGAGCCGGGATCATGCCCTTGCATTCCAGCCTGGTGACAGAGCAAAACTCCGTCTCAAAAATAAAAAAGAAACAGTATGAAATACCTTGGTGATAAATAAGAAGACATAAAAGGAAGACTTCCACTGCCTAGAAGATATTACTTAAGTAAACACAGATGAACTGATTCACTGTATTTACTGTGTTGGTGAGAATTTGCTTTGGCATCTTTTAGGGTCATTCTTTGAGAATTAGAAGAAATAATGAAAGTCTAAATCTAGATCTTCCTTTTTTTTTTTTTTTTTTTTTTTTTTTTAAAGATTCTACTGTACTTTCTACTTCAGACAATGTGGCAACCTAGATTACCTACCTGCCAACTTCATTGCTATATAAAACACCCAGAATTGTTGGGTTAAATGTAACACCTTTTGGATGAATTCATCCAAAAAACTTTTGAGTGTTTACTATATGCCAAGCTCTGTTCTAGGCATTGAAGATCTAGCCATGAACAAAAAGCCAACAATCTCAGCCTACCTGTGAAACTTACACTTTGGGTTAATGAACTGAACTGGAAAGAAAGAATAAGCTAAAAGCAGAGGGGAGAGAAAAAACATGAAACACAGGTAGCTGGCACTGTAGCTTTCCTGAGGAGGTCTGCCAGTCTCTGTAACCTTTTTTTTTTTTTTTTTTTTTTTGAGACAGTTTCGCTCTATCACTGGTCACGTGCCACCAAACCTAGATAATTTTTGTATTGTTTATAGAGACAGGTTTTCACTATGTTGTGCAGCCTTGTCTAGAACTGGGCTCACGTTCCTCCCACCTCAGCCTCTAAAGTGCTGAGATTGCAGGTGTGAATCACTGTCCCAGCCCTCTGCAACCTCTTGAATGAACAAGAAGACTAGACAAGTCTCAACTGCTACTAAGAACACCTGGACCCTTGGAGTATTACGCCCTCATTCAAACAAGAAACTTTAAAAATTTTCTCACTGCAAAGGGAACTATAAGAAATCTTGCTATGTTGTCTTAAAGCACCTGTTTGTTTTCTGATAGGAAAATTTTACCCGTTAGCCTGGACCCCCTGGGATTAGAGTATTTGACTGAAACTTAAACTATCATTATGGTTCTGGAGCCCCAAGCCAAGAAATTATTATTAAAAGTGGTCTTGTGTCAGCAATGCTTCTGCCTGAGGCACTTGGCAGAGCAAATCAAACGGTTTTTGTTTTGTTTTTTGGAGACAGTCTCGCTGGGTCGCCCAAGCTGGCATGCAGTGGGGCACGATCTCGGTTCATTGCAACCTCTGCATCCCAGGTTCAAGTGATTCTCCTGCCTCATCCTCCTGAGCAGCTGGGATTACAGGTGCGCACCACCATGCCTGGGTAATTTTTTTGTATTTTTAGTTGAGATGGGGTTTCACCATGTTGGTCAGTCTGGCCTCAAACTCGTGATCCACCCACCTAGGCCTCTCAAAGTGCTAAGATTACAGGCGTGAGCCACTGTATTCCCAGCTGCAAAACATTCTTAAAAGAACATGCTGTCAAGCCCAGTCACAAAGGATTTCTATGATCAAACCCTGCTTTCAATGAGTTCATAGTCTAAAACTACAAATTTTAAGAGGAAACAATCTACCTTCAGCTACAGTCTACAGACAAAACAAAAAGCCTCAATTTATCTTCCCCAAACTTCAGATAAGCATAACCGTCAGACAAAACTCTAAGTATGTTCAGATTGTTTAAGGACCAAAAAATATTTAAAACATAAGAATCAGATGCTATGAAAAAATAAGAGGCCATTTTAACAAAAGCAGAATGTCTATAAATAGGAAAAGAGCAGCCATTTAAATTAAAATCTCATTGGATTGTTTAAATGGTATAGTAGACACAATTATACAGAGTACCATTAAATTGGAAAAGAGATGTGAGAAAATCATTCAGACAGTACCAGATAGAGTGCTTACATATAAATGAGTAGTTCAAAGAAAAAAAGGTAGAATGAAAAAGCTCAATATACATCCCATAGGAGTTCTAGAAGGCAAGAATAGAGCTTTCTTTAGAGTTCCTAAAACAGCCTTCTCCAAAGTTCCTAATACCATACTTATGATTGTGAAATTAAACAGAATATGTATTTATTCATGTCCCTCTCATTCAGTATGAATGGTCTCTGCTATTTTCTTCTTGTTACTGGATGGCAGAATTTCTGGTTATCTTCTATTTAAGAGGCAAGTTCTCTTGAATGGCAGTAAATTCTCTTCAAAGACATCATTCTGGCTTCAAGGGTTGCTGTTCCAGCGTGCAGTTCATCTAAATGTCAAGCACCCTGAAGTATTTCAGTGTGTGAGAACAAGTGTACATGGCTATCTTTTGAAAGTAGAAGTAGTTTATCTTGTCAATCATAATAATGCCTCAGACACATTTTTGCTATGAAATTTTTAGTTTTGCATAATCATTTCTAACAGAAATGTACATAAAACGTATCTTTTATATGTGCATAAAAAACTGGATAAAAATACCTTTAAAATGTCTCAGTGTATGTTTCAGGATATTCTTCTACCCATTTTAAAATATTTTACCTGAGAGAGTAAGCAAAAAAGGAAGATGCTGTCCCAATCTTGACAACAAAGAATTGACATAAATGAATCAACACTTTTCTCTCCCCTTATTACTTCATTATGAGAATTTTATTTTAGTGAAATTCAATTTTATTGACTTTGAGTGGAGTATATAATATGATATAAATAAAACACATATTTGTAATATAGATAAGGACAAGGTGGAAGGCAAATAAAGCTGTATTATTGTGACAAGTGGCTTATAAACAGCAAGGAAAGCAAATCACATAGTTCAAACAATGCAGAATTTGCTATGTTTTTCAGATAACATCAAAAATAAAATATCTGGTATACAAGAGTACTGCAAAAGGAAACAGGAGACCCAAAACTGTTTACTGTAACTAAACCTAACTATATAAATCAATTAACTTCTAAGGGAAGAGCAGGATCAGAGTCATGCAATGAAGTCTGAAGGTTTTCAATTTTAAAATTCTCTTTATTTTAGATAATACATAATAAAATCTTAAAATATAGCTTATATTATATTTAAAATTTAAGGTAATTAAGAACCATATCATATCACCTTAAGTTATACATATAAAACATTTAAGGTATTGATAGTACAAAAGGTTTTACTTCAAATATTATGAAAACTTCACCATATTAACTCATGTTATAAAATACCCTAACATATTATCTTATACTAAAAACATTAAAAATAATACTTTTATTTAAAAAATAAACTCATCCATATTATCTTGTGTTACAATTATTAACATCTTAAGGTATATATAGTGAAAATCACTTTACATCAAATTTAAATTTATTTCAGATTTCAATGTTAAAATTTTAAAAACAAATTGTAAAAGTAACTATGTAAAAGGCTGGGATACATCTTTCAAGCTTAAAATAAATTGGGCTGGGTATAGTAAGCCATGTCTGTAATCCCAACACTTTCGGAGGCTGAGGTGGGCAGATCACTTGAGACCACAATTTCAAGACCAGCCTGGGCAACAGTACAAAATCTGTCTCTACAAAAAAATTTGTTTTTGTTTATTTTTATTTATTTATTTTTTTGAGATGGAGTCTGGCTCTGCCACCCAGGCGGAAGTGCAGTGGTGTGGTCTCAGCTCACTGCAACCTCCACCTCCTCAGGTTCAAGTGATTCTCCTGTCTCAGCCTCCCAAGTAGTATTTTTGATAGATATGGGTTTCACCATGTTGGCCAGGATGGTCTCGATCTCTTGACTCTTGATCCGCCTGCCTTGGCCTCCCAAAGTGCTGAGATTATAGGTATTAGCCACCACACCTGGCCTTTTTTTTTTTAGATATGGTTTCACTCGTCACCCAGGCTGGGGTGCAATGGCATGATTTTTGGTCACTGCAACCTCCACCCCCTTGGATTCAAGCAATTTTCCTGCCTCGAAAGTAGGTGGGATTACAGTTGCCTGCCACCATGCTTTGTATTTTTAGTAGAGACAGGGTTTCACCATGTTAGCAGTCTTGAACCCCTGACCTAAGGTGATCTGCCTATCGTGGCTTCCCGAAATGCTGGGATTACAGGTGTCAGCCACCACACCCAGCCATCTACAAAAAAAAAAAAATGGAAAATTAGTGGGGCATGGTGGTATGTGCCTGTAGTTCCAGTTATTAATACTTGGGAGGGAGGCTGAGGTGGGAGAATCACTTCAGCCTAGGAGGTTGAGGCTACAGTTAGCTGTGATCACACCACTGCGCTTCAGCTTGAGCAACAGAGTGAGACTCTGTCTCTAAAAAAAGAAAAAAAAATTTAAAGAAAACTTACCTGTTTTATAAAAGTTATTAAGACAATTACATTTTAAAAATTATTTTTAGCAAAAAGATTCAGTCAGCTTTATTTGAGCCTTTTTTCTGATTTTTATTTCTTAAATATTTTAGCAACTACAGGAAAAACAAATAATTGAAGAACAGAGATGAAGTTCCTAACAACCCTACTGATCTTGTTTCTCAAAAAATGTCAATTTTGCAGTTATTTTTTCTAGCATATTATTTGATATCATATTTGTAATCTGCAGTTATATTAAGCCTCTACTGTCCCTTAATGTTTTACATCAAAGCCAAATCAAATCTTCATTTTTAAGTGGTCTTCCAATCATATTATGACCTCTAGGCAGAGATACGTATTATCACAAACGTGAAATACGTAGATTCAATGGACTTCAATGGAATCCACTGTGTCCTTTCTATTCGTGACATGTGAAATGAGAGTGATCTATTAAGTGGAAACCATGTAATAATAACCCTTGATTAAAAGGAAAATAGAGCCATAGATGAAGGTAACACAGACATGTGTATCTCCTGAATTCCCTTCCCTGTCATTAATAATTTGGGGGTATTTTTTTGTGTGTGTATACAACACTAAAAGCCTCTTCCCTACATATGTTTTTATGTTGCTTTGAGCACCTATGAAAGGCAGGATGGTACCCTGCAAATATTGACTATGAGGGACATGAGGGCCAATATCAAAATAAGATTATGTATATGACAATGCTCTGTGATCTGCAAGTACTATAGAAATGTAAGGTCCTACTACTGTTTGGGAAATTAATGATCTCTATTTTCTAAGGCTTTGTTGAACCTTAAAGAGACAGGGTCTTGCTCTGTTGCCCAGGCTGGAGTGCAGTACTGTGATCATAGCTCACTGCAACCTTGAACTCCTGGGCTTAAGGAATCCGCCCACCTCACCATCCCGAGTAGCAAGTACTAAAGGCGCGCACCACCATCCTCAGTTAATTTTTAAAAATGTTTTGTAGAATGTGGGTGTTGGTATATTGCCCAAGCTAGTCTGAAATTTGTGGTCTCAAGTGATCCTCCCATCTTTGCCTCCCAAAGCACTGAGATTACAAGTATGAGCCACTGTGCCCAAAATAGTAGTAAACATGATTTGTTAAGACTGGAAGCCTGCGTCTTTCTTCAGGATGTTCACTGCCACTAGCAAAGGTTCAAAGAGAAGCAGTGACTAAGATAGTCTTTCATGGATCTTAGGAGCTTTTATTTCATGAGTCTACATATAGTTTAGTACCAGTTTGTTAAAATTCTATAAGCACTGGATATAGTGTGTAGAGTATAGAAGATGTGATGTATTCATCTGCTCAACCTTCCATAACAAAATACCATAGACTGGGTGGCTTAAGTAATAAACGTTTATTTTCTCACTGTTCTAGAGACCAGAAGTCACAGATCAAGATCTGGCAGGGTCAGGTGGTTTCCAGTAACAGTTCTTTCCCTGCCTTGCAGATGGCTGCTTTCTTGCTAAGGTGAGGCGGACAGCGAGGGAGCCATGGGGAGAGCAAACCCTCTGGTGTCTCTTACAAGGATGCTAATCTTACAGGATCGGTTGACATCATTTAACCTGATGACATCATTTAACCTTAATTACTTTCTTAGAGGCCCTAGCTCCAATAGTCACACGAGGGATTCGAAATTCAACATTTGAATTTTGGGGGACATAAACATTTAGCCTGTAACATCTGAGCTCCTGTCCCAAGTGAGACAGTTGAAGCTCCCTGTCCCGAACTTAGTAACTGTATACATCAATTTCCTATTGTAAATATTCCAGATTCTCACCTGTAAAATGGGGTAATAATCAATCTTACAAGCAAATATTATGAGAAATAAAAGAGATAATGTATATTAAAGTATTTTTATAAACTGTGAAGTGTTATTTTAATGGAAGGGCTTAATTTTCAGGTTTTTCTCGATTATTGAAATAAAGTAATAGAAGTTTTTACCATAGTTCTTTTAAGAAAAAAGATGTTTATGTGTTCGTATATCCATAAGATAATTTCTTTCTACAGAGAGGTCTTTAAAAGCGTTCTGTTTTCATTTCTAAATTGATAAAGGCAAATATACAGCCAGGCGTGGTGGCTCATGCCTGTAATCCCAGCACTTCGGGAGACCATGTGGGCAGATTGTCTGAGGTCAGGAGATCGAGACCAGCCTGACCAACATGATGAAACCCCACCTCTACTAAAAATACAAAAGTTAGCCAGGTGTGGTGGTGAGTGCCTATAATCCCAGCTACTCAGGAGGCTGAGGCAGGAGAATCACTTGAACTCAGTAGGCGGAAGTTGCAGTGTGCCGAGATGGCACTACTGCAGTCCAGCCTGGTGACAGAGCAAGACTCCATTGCAAAAAAAGGGGCAAATATACACATAATTATGTTTCAAAAATATCTGTTGATATCATTTAATCAGGGTGTTTGCTTAAGATAAATCACTGGCATAAAAGATAGAAAGAACATACATTATTACAGAAATAATTCCCTGTGTATGCAGAGTGTATTGACTAAAATTAAGTACTGATTTTGCAGTCTCTGCACTTAAAGCAACACAGTACAAAATGATGCTCCCACCAAAACATGTAACAGTGAACAAAACAAATTTATGTTTTATGGCATTTACTTCAAAAATCTGATTAAGATAGATGTCTTTAGCTCATAATTCTTCAATGTCACGTTGTCATAGTTCCCATCAGCAAGATGTTTTAAAGGCTTTCGATTAATATTGCATGCCAGAACTGAAATTACATCCTTTGTCGTTTAGTTCTTAATGGTGCAAGTGATATCTATCAAGCAGTGTTTTATGAAGCATGTGTGATTTTTATTGCAGGCTGTTTTCACAAATCTTTTTCAGGTTTCAGAAAGACTGCTTAGGGTTTAAAATAAATAAGCCCTTCTGTTGAAAATCTTGATGATTCTTAAAACTAAAGTAAAACTTATATTAAAATTTATCTATCAATAAAAAGTCATCTATTTGGAATCTGATGCATTCACATTTGCACACTGTCTTGAATATATTTGATTTAACCCATATTTTAGTAAAAGAGTATTATAATTCATGCAAAATAAATGCCAAACACACAAAGCTTTCATTAGCAAGCATGTACATTATCTGCCTAGTAAGAAAACTATATCTATATACAGCATATGCTAACAAATAAATGATAAATGCATTTGTACTGCCAAAGTGTGTATTCTATTTTTAAAATATAATTACTAATTTACTTTTAAGAGAAATCTAGTGTTGACATTAATTTCAAAAATTTTAAAAATCAAACACTTCAAATATAAGTCATTTTTATATATTAAAGATCCAGAATTAAAAATAGAATCTTACTTATATATAAAATTAGGGAGATATAAGAGAAGAGAAGACAATTTTATATTTGATATTTTTTCTTTACTTTGGATGTAAACTAACATATTCAGTTCTGGCTTTACCACTAACTTATTTTACTCTTCTGGTCTTGGTTCCTTTCATTTGTAATATTAGGGGAGTAGATTATGATTTCTAATGTCTTTCTTCCCAGGTTTTAAACAGTTTCCTACATCTCTATATATAATGTTCTAGAAAAAATACACACATGCGCGGGCACGCGCGCGCGCACACACACACACACACACACACACACACACACACACAGAGGTTTAAGCTTCAGTTGTTAACTCCAGGTCTCGAATGCTGTCATGCTTTATCAGTTTGCATTTTACAAAATCTAAATCTAGTCGAGCTAAAATAACTGATTTAAAACACTGCAAAGGACAATGGCAAGGGGCTTATTCTGGGATGTGTCTCCCTCGGGCAATATCTCCACAGTTGATGTAAGATAAAGCTGGTTACAGTTCTCCCGAGTTAGCTGTGGTCTTTAGGGATCTCATAGACATTTGGCTTTTGCCAACTATATGTCGATTATGAAGGACGATAAAAATATTAACATTAAGATTGACATTCTTATCCAGTTTTGCCCTACACATTCATCTTGTTTGGATAATTGCACATTTAAAATGAGAGGCTACTTATCTGGTTCTAGACATTAGGGGATATTGCACAGGAAAAAGAGTCTTTACATTCTAACTCCCCATGGCAAATCGCTGTGATTCTCTTTACTCCTGTAAGGAAGAGCTTGTCTTTCCTTCAATGTTTATGTGAATTTTTTCTTGTTGTATGTGGTTCACTGAAGGAATGGCAATAGTTCACTTTAAAAACATTCTCTCCATTAGCTAGAATCAATTTTTAAAGCATTCTAACACGTTCATATCCAGTCTAAAACAATTCCTTTAACCCCTGAAACTAAAAAATACTGTGTGCTACTTTTAAAAAAGGAACTTAGACATAGCTTTCCTCTATTTTATGTGGTTTTCTGTTTTGTTAGTTGTAAGTAAATTAATTACTTAGTAACTTCAAAAAAGAATTACTAAAAATCTAGGTTCGACGTAACTATATGGATTCTAAACGCAAAGGGTGGTGGAATACACAACAGAAATTTATACTCATGAAAACTTATTAAGCTGATTATGCAATGTGCTTAACATACATTACCTTATTTAATCTTATAGCTACCTTAAACTGCAGGTACATATTCCTATTTCACAAGTGGGAAAAGCGTACAGAGAAATTAAGGAATCTGGCAATGGTCACAGAGTATGACCCCAAAGCTCTCCATACTAATTTATACAGGAATAATTATTTTTGTCATTTTTGTTTCAGGTATGTTGTCAAGAAGGAAATGAAGAGGAAGTATTAGTATTAAGGCAATACTGTAGAAATTCAGTTTTAAATGGAAGAATGCTTGCTTTGCTTTGAGTTGGGGAGTCAGAATGCTATCTAGAAAGGGCCTAGTGTGGAGACCCCAATCCAGCCGTGATAGCTGAAGCATTCTTCTGTTACAAGAGAACTACATTGCATATTAAATAGGGAAACACAGATGGAAAAATAATTTGAATATTAGTTTCCAGTTTTAACTGTTTAACACTTTTTAGTGTGTGGGCGGTCTTTTGTCTAATTTCTAAATTCTCTACCTGAGCTTTTCATTTTCTTCTCTCTTATGCTAAGAAACAAAAATATATGTTAGGTTAAACAAATCTCTAAAAACAATGACTTTAAAAAATGACAAGACCCTAGATATTGTTCCTTTTCTTCTTGGTCTTATAGTACATCTCAGTGTTGGCAGATTATTTTATAAACTCACAATATTTGCTAATGTAAGCATTAAGATATTTTTCCTAATATTCTTAAGGGATTATTGGTTATTTAATCAAACAGTACTACAAAGCACAATCCCACAGGCTCAGCTTTATCACCATAATTTACCAACAAATATTTAAGACAGCATTATCATAAGTTAACGACCTTCAGGTTTATAAATAACTGCTAACTCTTTACTTTCTTACTTTGATCATATACAGCACTGTCATGTTTATACATTTGTGAGGTCATCAAAATAAAGTAAAACAATGTCATGTTACAATATCTGCTTCCTTTGTGATTTCTTCTCACTTACTATGTAAAAAGAAAAACCTGAGTAATTTAAATTTTTTAAGCTTACACATATTCTACAGTATTAGAAAAAATTAAAAGTACAATTTACATTAACATGTTCAATAATCTGCTTTTTGTATGTCAATAACATTAGAGGTAGTACACCTTAAATATATAATTTTACTTAAAAATATTCACCACAATCAAGTGACAGTTGTATGTAAATAATTATTTGAGCAAGATAATTAGTATTCTTAGAATATTTTCTAACTTTCAAACAATGGATATTGTTGAAATCCAAGTTATATACATTACTACACACATAAAAATGAAAAGTGATCTCAGAAACATTCTTTAAATTCAAAATGTACCACACATAATTTGCAATCAAAGCTGACCCATCAGGTTTAGAAGTAAATGTTTGGCCCTGGCACTGAGTTAAAACAGGTAAGTTCGTCAAAGGAGCTATGATACATGCCAGGCCTTCCGTCATGCTTGTTGCTCACAAAGACCAGCATAATGAAAACACTTTCTGATTTCAAGGCAAGTCAGAAATATGAAGATTTATAACCCGGCAGGTCTAATGGAGCTGTCAAAAACGGAAGTTACACTCACAATGAAATGGTCACGTCATGATCTAGTTTTCATCCCAACTGAAAAAAAAAGTCTTTGCCAAGAACGCTACCAGTGTTTTTGCTAAAAGAGATTTGCAATAGAAGAAGAAGAAAAAAATTGAGCAACAAAGAGGTATTTCTTCAAGGCATGAGAGTGAAGTCAGAGATAATGTAGTACATGAGACAGTGAATTTAGGGGAGTACCCTCCTTGATGTGCATTATTCCTCTTTCATTTAGAATATAGAAAAGAGTCAGAGGAAGACAAAAGAGCCAAACTTCCAAAATAGCATTACACTACATTATTAATAGTGTCACACTAAGAGAGTGACAGCTCTCAAAAGAGTACTTTTGTCTCCACTTACTTTAATTAAACTCCCTAGGCTATAAAGTGAATCTGAACCTCTTTTTTAAACATAAAAAAAAAATCAAAGCTGATTAAGATGTGATTTCTGTCCCCTAATGGTCCTCACACTTATATACTACTTAAAACAATAGAAACAGCAGCAGCAGCAAACCTCAACATCCTGAAAATTTTCTCAGAAGGACCAAAATGTCACACTCTGCTCCCCTGCCTTCTCACAGATAAATTAGTTCCCAGGGTGTCCCTCCCTCTGTAGCCAGCACCAAACCTCGTTTAAACTTGAAATAATAATTATAACACAATTATACTAGTATGAATGTTTCAATTAACCTAACTTTCCTTATACCAGAATGCTATAACAACTTTGCTTTAAAATAAGCTGATGTGATTTTAAAAGTTCAGTGCAAAATATAATCCCTGAAAATAAATCCATATTGGGGGAAAAAAGAGAAGTTTAAAATTTGTGGACATAATTTCAAAAATCCACTACAGCCAATGTAATGTCATTACTCTTCCTCTAAATAATCTTAAAGGAAAACGTATTTCTCTCTTTTCTACATGCATTGTCAATCTGTCCCAAACTAAATTTATCATCCTCCTTTTACAATCTCTGTCCGATCCAAAAGCTCCTCCTCTTTCTCAACTATTTCACCTTTCCACTGAAATCCCCATTTTTCTCCTCAAAAGTTTGGTGACATTTTGACTCTTGCTCTTTGATCCTTTATATTTAATCTACAATTTTCTCGCTAGCTTATTTAAAATGTTTTTTGGTTATGTTCTTTCCTGTTTTCCGATCACATTATCCTATCTAGACCCTTCCCTATCTCTCATTTATTAAATAAATCGCTATCTGCTGACTAGATGAAGCCTGAGAAAAACTGAATGCTCTCTGCCTACTGACTTTCTCTACTCCAATCTATCCTGCACAAAAACAATATGACATTTTCAAAACTTTATTCTTTGTATTGAACCAACAATGGCTCACTGTTGCCAAGCCACAAGTCCTATTTTTATTTACCAATAGTGTTTAAGTACTGTGGAGATAAAGAAGAAGGCAGTTTTATTGGCCTAAAGGAGCTTATTCTCTAATTGGAGAGATGGGACTTCCATTACTGAAACAGCCAGAACACAAATTTCAGGCAGGTGCAAAATAATAAACTATATGAAGAAGATGAACAAGGAAATGTGCTTTTCTTTGTGCCAGGGTTGGTTTGGAAGGCTTGACGTATAGGCTAACATTTAGCTAAACCTTGAAGACAGAAGCACAGTTAGCGAAGTCAAAGCAGGAAGACCGGAGATCGGGAACAACACTGCTTAGGAAAGCAACTTGAGAGAGAATTCTGGATAGAGAAAGTGGGGCCAACCAACCACAAGTGAAAGAATTGCTACCCGATTTGGTAGGCCACACAGAGGTTCCTAGGAAGAAATTTATTCTGAGAAAAGAAGTCAGATGGAGATTAATCTAAGTGCTCTTCCAGGGCAGAAGGGCCATGTGGCAGCAATTAGCCTGTGAAGTGGTGACTATTAAGAATGTGTGCTGAGAGGCTCAGGTGGTAATGGTTGATTCATTCATTCCACATTTACTAAGCACCTATCACAGCATGAGAAATAACTTAGCTAAAAACAAACATAAAAACCTCTGCCCTTGCAGAGCTTATACGGCAGCAAGTGGAGGGGAAGGAGAGAACCATATACAGAAAACATAATAAATCAGTAATGAAAGAGGTAATACTGACACTATACAAGGCAGAATAGGCGATTAGAACTGCTGGAGACAGAATCAGAATTTTAAATTGCGGCCAAGTGCGGTGGCTCACACCTGTAATACCAACACTTTGGGAGGCCAAGGTGGGCAGATCATGAGGTCTGGAGTTTGAGACCAGCCTGGCCTATATGGTGAAACCACATATCCCCTAAATATACAAAAATTAGCAGGGTGTGGTGGTGGTTGCCTGCAAGCCCAGCTACTCAGGAGGCTGAGGCAGGAGAACTGCATTAACCCGGGAGGCAGAGGTTGCAGTGAGCCAAGATTGTGCCACTACACTCCAGACTAGGTGACAGAGAGAGACTCCTACTCAAAAAAAAATTTTTTTTTTTAATTGGGCCATCAGAATAGTATTTACTGAAAAGATGACATTTAAGCAAAGACTTAAAAATGGGAACCTTCCTCAGAAAGGAAGGCAATAAATTAGGTTTTAGTGGTGATAATGGTTTAGAAATGTTTAAATGTTAGGATATTTATATGTACTATCTCCTAAGTTTCTGAGTATTTGAGGAATCATGAAGATAGTTAACACTGGATAAATAAGTACTATTATCTATGTGGATGAAAACCATAGATATTAATGCTAATAAAAATATATTCCCCAAATTTATTTATTTTCTTCCAGATTTCCTGAATTCCTATGTTGTTAATATAGCAGATGCATTTAATTGTGAATGACTCCATTGCTATTTCTCATATTAACCACTGCAGTCTTCTATGTAATGGTTTCTTACTTGAAGGTTAGAAATTTCCTTTAGATGTTTATTTCTTCAACATAGCAATACTGCAGGTGGGGGGGGGGTCTTCATTTAAATTCTTAGTATCTTTAGAAATGCCTCCTGGGCTGACATCCAATCTGATTCCAAGGAGTAAGATACAATTATTGTCTTCATTTACTCATTCATTTGTTCACTCATTAAGTTACACAGCACACCTCCAGAGAATACCTACAGTATTTCAGGTACTTTAAAAGTCCTGGGAATTCCAGTATGAGTCAAACAGATACTTTTCTGCCCTTTTAAAGCTTTTGTCCCCACTACACTGTATTTATTGCCTTCTCACTCGAGTATACAAATATACAAAGAGATCAAGTATTATTTGGTAAATAATCTAAGAGCTGAAATAGGCTTGGTTCCAAAAGCTTCTCATAAGGTTTTTCCGACAAGCTAATGCTTTAGTTGCCATGAAGAATGCATATTCCAGGCGGAGAAGCCTTCAGGACAACGGAAAGAGGCAAAGGCTTAACAGTGAGAAGGAGCTGGAGGCTGCAGTGGTTCAGATGACTAGAACACAGCGGGTGTGGGTGGGGCTGGGGCAGGGTAGGAGAACTGGCAAGAGGCAGGAAAGAAAGCCTGGAAGACAGGCAGGTTAAAGACTTTCATGGGCCTTGCCTTGTTCTACCTCAGCATTTGCTTATTATCCTATTAGCTAAAGGGAGCTGTTGAATGATTTTAATGAAATAAATGACAAGGTCAGAGACATATTTTATGACGAGTACCCTAATAGCAATGTGGAGGGGTTATGGGTGTGTGGGTATGCGTGTGTTGCCTTTGGATGAGTGGTAGGTGATGAGAGTTAGTAGAGATTTACAGTATTGTATTGAGTATATAAACAAAAACCCTGGCAATGCAGATAAAGATGTAGGGTCAGAGTCAAGAGATAATTAAGAGGTAGAACACATTGATTAGCTTTAGCAACACAGTAAATGAAGTGTTGGGTAAAAAAGAGGATCAACCATACAATTTCCAAAGTATTGAAGAAATACCTTTCATCTTTTAAAATTACTGAACATCACAAGATCTCATCATATGATCCCTATGGTTCTAACCATAATCATTTTACAAATCTACACAGGATTGGCTTATATTTCTGTTAAATTATAGTTACTGGAAAATTTATTTTTTTCTCCTGAGTGCACTGCAGTGTTTGCATGACCGCTCCTCTTACATAGCAAAACCTTTCTTTTTAACAGTCCACAGCACTGAGTAAAGACTTATGCATGTGCCTTCCTCACACACATTGTTTTCATTTTTATCCCACATTCAAAATGTTTTTCCACAGAAGCCACTCAAACCAGAAGGAAAAAGAAACATACTAGGAGGAAGAAACTTGGTTTTGATAGGAAACTGAACCTGACTTCTTAAAAAGGCTCATGATGTGACAGGAAGAAGAGAAAAAAAAAAGTTTAAAAAAATCTACTGAATAAATATCAAAATCTCATCCAGTGGATTTTCTTAACATTGTCTAAAGGTAAGCTTGAGTGCATTCTTGTTTAAAGTTGAATTCTGCATAAGGTCATGCTTAATCCCACCCTGAAAATGAGAATAATTGAATACAACCTCAATTCTTCCAGAGGATGTTCAACTCTGTAACAGAATGAATAAAAATGAGGAAACGTGCAGAAAATTGCTATTTTAACATAGAACTTTACTCTCTGACTTATTCTTCATGTTTAGGGATGAAAACCTTAAAGACAGAAATTCAATGGTATTTGTTTCTATAATACAGTATTATATCTAGAAAGAATTTCTTACTTTTCTAAGACACACAACTTTTTTTATTTCCCCAAACAGAGACACATGATACCAAAGCAGTGCTTTTTAGAATATTTAAAATAAACAAGTGTTATTCTTTATGTATAAATACACAAGAAAATCATGAGGACAGAAAATAAGCTATGAATCACAACATTATAAATATATAATTAGCTTTTGTTATCACATGTTTTTCCTTAAAGGGAGCAGCAGATGGAGTATTAAAAGCTTGTGTCTCCTTTTAAACCAGAAGTCTGCAAACTGTAACGTGCTACCAGCTATTTCTGTAACACAGTTTAAATGGGAGCACGGCCACGTCCATTCATTCAGGTACTGACCGCTTTTGTGCTATGAAACAAAGGATTTGAGAAATTTCCACGTCGTGGCCCTTGAAAAGCCTAAAATATTTACTAACTGGCCCTTTAAGAAAAAGTTTACCAACCAGTTTTTTTCTCAATGAAAAATCTCGTGGAGACAACTGTAAACTCACATGCAGTTTCAAGAAATAATACAGAGAGATCGTGTGCGCTTTACCGTTTCTCCCAATAGTAACGTCTTGCAAAATACCAAGATAATGACATTGATAAAATCCACTGATGATTTCTCCAGTTTTCCTGTGTCTGTGTGTGTGTGTGTGTGTGTGTGTGTGTGTGTGTGTGTAATTCTATATGATTTTACTACATGTCTATGCTGGCCAATTCTCAACAAAAATTTAATTGCTTTTTCAGTAATAAGGGACTTTCCTTAATCCTTTGTTTAGAAGCCAAAAATTGGTTATCAAGCCCAAAATTATAAAGTTGATATTAGCTTTAAGTTTAGCAAAAGTTGGGGTGATAACCTAGGTAAGGATAGCCAGATGTAAGGCTTACCTGTCAAAGTCACTGAGGTGAAAGGAAACGGATGGCTGTATGTCTGCGAGTAGAATAAAATACAATTCTTTAAGCAGAATAAACCATCTGCAATTGCATTGTAAAAAGCATTTTTTGAAATAGTTTATTGAGAAGCTTACGTTTTTACTAACAAATCTTTTGGGGAGGGAGAGTTTGAGACAGTGGTAGGGTAAGAGAAGAGAAAAAACGATAAAAAAATGTAACCAATTTTAGGTATTAGAAGGTGATTTGCCACTTACAATGATGCTCTATCTCTACCTATCACTTGAAATTACTTTCAGAAGGCAAAAATAATATATTTTAATGTATTTGGAATTAAAATATGTAATAGATAAAACCTATAAATGGCTCAATGAAATGCTCTTTCATTTTAAATAATTATATAGTGGCTCAGGAGAATTCTTTTGCTTTAAAGATGCTTCCTTCATTTCTAAAGCAAGAAACTAATAAAGAAGAAGTTTCATAAATACAATTTAGTAGAGAAGACAATAAATAAATGCATGAAGTAATGCATACCAAATGACAACAATCATAAGTAAGCCCTTCCTATCAGTATCCTTTCTGGAGTAAAGTGGAGAATAAATTAATGAATAAATAAATAATAAATAATAAAGCCACGGTAAATTGGAATTCTGATAAGAGTAGAAATCCACATGCTATGAGAATCAGTTTGACATGACTAGTCATTTTAAAAGCTTGAAGAGAGGCATATGAAAGAATATAAATAACATAACCAAACTAAATTTCCAAGTTTGTTGTAATAAAAAATTATGAGAGTTAAGATAAATTATGGGAAAGCATTTTGAGCCATAAATGGAGAAGGCAGCATATTTAAAAACTAAGTCTTTTTTGAGTTAACGTACTTTCCTGTGTTTGAAATGAAAATCAAAATACTTTTAGCTAAGTGCCTTTAAGAATAATTCATTTGTTTTTCATACTTTATTTTGACTTATTTTTATTCCTGAAAAATAAAATATAAATTTTCTGCTCTAAAAAAGTAGTAAATAATGACAAATGTGAAAAAAAATTGTTTAAGCACAGTCATTTCAATGATGTGTGAAATATGAATCTCAATATTTTTTCCTATTAATAAATAAGACATAACATTTGGGAATAACTGGAAAAGAACTATAAATAACCTTTCTTTTTAGTATGAAATCACACCATTCAATTCTGGTATAAAGCTTCAGTACTCCTTTTTCTGTTTCCCTAGTAGCCACCTTCAAATCCTTCAGAAACGGTACAGAAATTTCATCTGATATGTTTGCTTTAAAGTAATAAATATATGTGGCATTTGTTCAAATTGGGGAACTAGGCTAAAATGCAAATACACTGAATTTTCAACATTTCCTTGTTATTATATCCCTGTTTCTTTATGAACACTTGTTTCTGATGGTGTCACACAGAATTTCATCACTATAATAGTGTGATGCTTTCCAAAAAATAAGATGTGAAGGATTTGATTCCTGTGTCAAAAAGCTTAATGTTTGTTCTGAGGAATATACTTGAAAACTTAAAAAAACAGCCTATAGAGATTTATTCCAAATTAATATTTTTAGTTGATTTGATGAATTTGTTATCAATATACAAATACATATTGGTTTTATAAGCATATACACACAAGTTTTTGTTCTTTTCCAGAAAGCATTATTATTCAGTAACTCCTACTCAAATCCTGACAGTGCTGAGATACAAAGCCTAAGTGATGCCTCTGGAGTCTAGCTGACTCAATTTTAAATCTCTCAGTCTCACTTTTCTAATGTAGAAAAGGTGGATTAACAGCTATTAACACTACCTCTGGCAGTTTAAGGGAAATGTAAATCATTAAAGTAATATCTGGCACAATCTGTATTGATGGTTAGATGATCAATAAATAAGAGTTTTAAAAACTACTATTTGACCTAAGCAAAAGCAGCAGTCAAGCCCTAGCACAGAGATGAACTATACGAAGCCCTCCTGATTTCCTCTCCCATTCCCCCACTGCCACCTCCAGCCTGAGTCTGTGACCTTAATAGGTATCATTAATCTTTATGGCACTTCTGGCCCCAACAAGATCCTAAAAATTACTCAGATCCCTAAATCAGGCAGGTATCACAATGAATATGAGTTGGTACCTGAGTTCAAGCCTTTTTATCAAATCTATGAGCAACTATTCCTACTCCCATTTAAAACCACAAAAAGAAATTTCTTTAACCTGATTGCCTCCAATTTTGTTTTCTGCTACTTAGCTCTAAATAGAAGTGACTGATTTAACAGTTTGCTAGAATTTGGGAAGAGTCACAGGTCACTGAAAAGAGGTACACTCATCTGTGAATGAGTAGGTGACTCAACCTTGACTATGTCGTTAAGATAAACTCCACTGTGGAATTATTCGAGGATACTGTATACTATTAATTAAATGTAGACTTGTGCCAGAGTTTACCATGATGGTACTGTAGTAAGTGACTCAGTATACTAAAATACTACACTGCTGTGTTTGGCATTTAAATATGTTCCTCCAGATTGATGGCTACTTAAGTGTGGATGAAACGATCAATATGATAGGTAAGTAATTGTCTTTACAAAAATGTGCTCATTTTAAGACTAATCTTTGATTTGTGGCTGTTTAAAAATATATGCTACTGTGTGCAAATCTGCCACTTAAGAATCAGTACAAAGTCTGTGTTTTAAAAACAGTTATATCATTCCTAACTGCTGTGTGCCACAATGGTCTTTGGTTTTTGTTTTACAACAATTTATAGTTACGTCACGTTGTTCGAAACTTTCATTCTGGTATGTTAATCACATACATTGGGGAAAAATATAAATTCCTAAAGTGCTCCTACCAATGGTTTCTTATATAATTACTTTTCTGTGGAAATTTACATTGTCTGAAACATAGATCATAATACCAAAATGTATTACCAGAAAAATCTAATCCAATTAACTAGAATTCTAAATTAACTGACTTTTTTTATAACCTTCAAATTTTAAAAGAGAGGAAAATACAAAGGAAACAAGACATTGTTTGTGCGTATGTGTGCGTGGCAGTGGGCAGGGTGTGTGTGTGGGGCGGGGTCTTGCCCTCTTGCCCATGTGGAAGTGCAGTGGTGCGATCTTAGCTCGCTGCAACCTCTGCTTCCTCGGCTCAAGCCATCCTCCCACTTCAGCCTCCTGAGGAGCTGGGACTGTAGGCATTTGCCACCACTCCTGAATAATTTTATATTTTTTCGAAGAGACATGGTTTTGCCATGTTGCTCAGGCTGGTCTCAAACTCCTGGGCCCAAATGATCTGCCTGCCTCGGCCTATCAAAGTGTTGGGATTACAGACGAGAGCCACGGTGCCTAGCCCAAGGTCCAGTTTTAAAAAAAGCTTTTAAACATTAACAGGGTATGTCCTCATGATAATACAGACTCACCTTCATAGCCTGGGCCTTTACAGATCTAGGACAGTAAGCACGATAGTTGTTTGTTGTGCTTGCCACAAGCACTGTTTTTTATGCATATTTGTTTGCAGCTATTTGTATTTAATGATACAGATTCTGTAATCTGACATTTAGTCAAAAGTCATCCCCTGAACGTGAATCTTGCCATTTCTGATGACTGTGTGCCAAGTTAGTCTGTCCGTTCTTAGAATAAACCATAATTACAGCACAGAGCATTCTCACAGTGTGATTCAGGATATGCACACCCATCTACCTAGAGAACCCAAACCACAGTGGCCCTTTCCAAGTTTTAAAGGCATTTAGAACCACTACTGGTGTGAGTCTGAATCCTCGTTCTTCCACTTTCTAGCTGACCGATTTTCAACAGAGCTAAATATTCTTTCTTACATGTTTGCAGGCATAACATGATTTAATATGTGACAAGTGCCTGGGAGTCAATATGTGGCATTACTTTCTTTCTTACTAACCCCCTTGCAAATCTACTTCGTTTTTATCCTGTGTTTTCTCTAATGTGGTAGATGGCTTCTCCTCCCAATCAATATTATCCAAGATAGAAAACTCAGAGCAATCTTTGATTTGTCCTGCTCTATCACCCTTGCTCCATCAAAGGTAATCACTAACCTGAATCAGTCAATTCAGTCCTTAGAAATATCTCTTGAATTTTACTGTTCCTCTCTCCCTGCTGCCATTGTCCCAGTCCAGATATTCATCATCTTTTGCCTCGATTATGGCAATAGCTTATCTCTATGCCTCAAGGCCAGAATTGTCCAAAAGAAATATATTGTTGAGTCATATACTTAATTTAAAATTTTCTAGTAGCCAAAATAAAGTCAAAAGAAGCAGGTGGAGTTAATTTTAATGATACATTTTATTTACTCAAATACATCCTACCTGCACATTCTCTACCTAGTAAAACTCAACTTATTCTTCAAGACGCAGTTCAAACCTCACCTTTTCCGAGGCTTCCAGAAAGACATGAATGCCCTAGACTCCAATTGTTCTGGCTTCCTAACTAGCAGCTATCAGATTTATTCACCCATAATCACAAAATGATGTTGACTGGTTCCATAGCAGCATAGCTGTATACTGTCCGCCTTGGCTGGGTCCTCACTTCTGCTGATTAATATTTTAGTTTTCTCTTGTTGACATCCTGTCTCACGTTTCTTAAAGTAGCTGCTCTCAGCTTTTTCTACTCTTCCAATCTAATCACTCATGTATCAAACTCAAGACAAAACTTTGGTACCCTACTTTTCTTTTCTTTCTTCTCTTTCTCTCTCTGTCCTTTCTCTCTCTCTCTTCTCTCTCCTCCTCCTCCTCCTCCTTCTTCTTCTCTCTCTTTCTCTCTCTCTCTCTGAGACAGTCTTGCTCTGTTACCCAGGCGGGACGTCAGTGCTGCGATCTCTGCTCACTGCAACCTCTGCCTCCTGGGTTCAAGTGATTCTCCTGCCTCAGTCTCCCAAGTAACTGGGTTTACAGGCGCCCGCTACCATGCCCAGCTAATTTTTGTATTTTTAGTAGAGACTGGGTTTCCTCATGTTGGCCAGGCTAGTGTCAAACTCCTGACTGCAAGTGATCTGCCCGCCTCGGTCTCTCAAAGTGCTGGGATTACAGGAGTGAGCCACCATGCCCAGCCAATATCTTACTTTTCTAAGACCCGAGCTGCTGCCTTTAAGGTATCACACTTTCGTTCTTGTTTATGTCAGAATTTCACAACATATGCCTATAGATTTTGATTACATGTTTTAATTGAGGTATAATTAACATACAGTACACTGATCTCAAGAGCTCAGTTTGACAAATTTGACAACTGTTTATTCATGGCTAACAGCCATCCAAAACAAGATGGCAAATACTTTCTTTACTCAGAAAGTTTTCTTCTGCCCTTCCTCCTCCCTGTTACTCCATGCAACCACTCTCTGATGCCTGTCACCATATAAACGTTTTCTGTGTTCTTGGATTTTACGTATTCACATAACTAGAATCATACAGTAGGTAATCTTTTGTGTCTGGCCACTTTTGCTTAACCTTGTGTTTTTGAGATGCATTCATTTTTCTGTGTTTAGCAGTGCTTTTTCTTTTTTATCGTTTGATATTATTTCATTGAATATATCACAGTCCATTCTCCTACTGATGGACATTAGAGTTGTTTCCTGTTTTAGGTACTTATGAATAAGAGTGCTCTGAATAGTTTTTCACCTGTGTTTTTATATATTTTAATATATATTTTATATATTTCATATATATATTTATATATTTTGATATACATCGAAGAGTACAATTACTAGGTCATAAGCGTTTAACTTTATAAACAACTGTCAAACAATTATCCAAAGCGTTTGTACCATACCAAATCCTTATCAGCAAAGTATGAAAGCTCCATTCACTCTTCATCCTTCCTGATATTTGGTGTTGTCAGTCTCTTTGATTTTAGCCATTCTAATGGGGGTAAACTTATTTATACCTTCTTGACTTTCTAAAGTTACTCCCCATTAATTCAAAAGAAAAGGCAGCCTTGCTCTTTCTCATTCTGTTTCTCCAACCTTCTTTCAGATACTTCTTTACTAATTATTTTCTCTCTTCTGTAGCTTTTGGTGTTCATATTCCCTGGATCCTTGCCCTTCCAACTCACTGTGTTGAACTTAAAATGTGTTGAGGGTTCAGTTCAAATTTAAGGTGACTAGTTGTGGAATGTTACTGTAATAAGCCAAGTGATAGACAACACTGGCTTACATGACTGTGACTGTGGTAGAGCTGAAAAGCAGTACACCTTGAAGGTAGTGTGGAGGTAGAACTGGCAGGATTTGCTGGTGAATTAGATGTACATGACTCCCATAGCTGCATCTATATCCTATTATTCTCTTTCCAAAGCTCTATCGCTTACTTCTAAAATTCAACAGGACAATACTGAACTCATATCTTCCCCCTAATACCAATTTCCCAACTTTACCAGTTTTTTTAAATTAAATTCATTCTATGAAGAAATATATCTGAAGCACTTACTATGTATGTGCCAGGCACAGTTTGAAGGCATTTGAGTTACCTCTATGAACAAAACAGAGCCTATCTCTGCTTTTTTTTTTTTGTATCACAATCTATTGGGGGAAGACAATAAATAATATAATTACAAAGTAAATTATATGGTAACTTGATAGACAATAAGTGTTTTAGCAGAAAAAATAGAGTAGGGTGGGAAGTGTCCTGATTATGTGTAGCAGGGATGAATTGCAACTGTAAGCAGGAACACTGAGCTAAGACGGAATGGAAAAGATGAGGGAGCTATGCAGGAAGAAGTCTGGATGAAAGGCATTCCTGATAAGGGACTAACCGTGCAAAGGCCTAGTTAAGACCATGCCAGGTATATTCCAGAAACAGAGGAAGTAGGAGAGGAGGTTCAGTGGTAACAGGAGCCAGGTCACGTAGAATCTGGAAGGCTATTATAAAGAATACCTTTCACACTGAGAGATGGGGAGCTAGTGGAAAGTTTTGAAGACACAGTGACATACTGTAACATTTTTAAAGATTTGCTCTGGCCTCTATGTTGAGAACAGGCATGGTGGGCGTGGGATGGGAGGGAGGGTGTCAAAGGTGACAGCAGAAATACCAGACAGGAAGCTTTTGCAGAAATCCAGGTGAGAGACAACGGTGACTAAGCTGGTGTGTTAGCAGTAAACAGCAAGGGACATTGTTGAATTCTGAACATACTGTGACAATAGAGACAATGTACTAAAAATCTTGTATGTTATTCCATCACAAAAAGGGAAACAAATCTTCAAAAGCAAACTCTATTTTGAGCTCTACTATCTAAGTTTAGATTTCCAGTGCATACACTGTGTCTCTTTTATTTACGTCTATTTATAAGTTGTTTTCCCCTTTTTCTATTTCCCATTTCACATATCCTTTGCAGTATGTAGTTAACACATGCTTCATTACTCTAATTATCTTTAGGAGAAAAACCTTCATTATAGTAAAGAATATGGCCTTCTTTATATACCAATAAATTTGTATACATGTCACGATACATACCAATAAATTTCATCTTGAAAATACTGAAATACTATAAAAAAGAACAGTGGCCTGGTAAACATTGTTGTGCATCTGCTATGAAGAGATTTCAAAGAAATTCTGACATCTACTACTTGTGAAAACAGCTTTAGATTAAAAACTTGTTAATTGTGCAGGCATGAGACCATATTCCAAACAGTGTGCATCCTTGGAAATTCATACTGACATCCCATTGGTAGCCTAAATATAAAGGCAGAGCACCCATTCTGCCACATGCAAGAAGAGCTCATGAATAGCTGTTGTTTGCCAAGTTGACATAGTACATGATAGGCTGGAGGAGAGAAACAATGAACATAACACTAGCATAATTCAGTATTATGATCTGTTTAGAAGCAGTCAAAATTTGATTTTCATATTCAGTCATTCTTATGGTGTTTCCTGTGGAAGGGCCAAAGTTGCAGACATTAGTTTAGATTTGTTTAGTCCCTAGGCTGTGTGTTATGCCAGGTTAAGACTTTATTCCATGTTTACAAAAACAGTCATGAAGCCAACAACAATAAGGAAACCCTCAAAATAAATTAAAGCCTTTGATACAGATGTACAACTCATGGCAAATGTCTCTTTGGCAACAGTACCAAATCACATCACAAACAAGAAGAAATATGTTCATTTTTCTGAATTTGCTTTTCACTGATGCCAAGTGTCATATGGACATTGAGACACCTTCGATTCAGCAATATTGATGACAAAGGCACACCTGTACAAAGGCCAAGAAAAGAAGCCCTGCAATATCTTAGCACCCATCCAAGTAGCACATAATTGGTAGAGGTTATTCTCAGAGGCATGATGAAATCAGAGAAAGACACTCTGTCTGACCTTTTATAGAACATTATAGAAGCAAAACAATCAAATAAGGAATGCTTTCAATAACAATGGTGACAAAGCATCCCTTTGATCAGAGTGGTGGAACTAGGTAACTGAATCCTCAGTAACTGAAATATGCAGTAATTAAGGGCTCCTTCTAGTTTACTCAAAAGCTGGTCTTAGGTTGGAAAAGAAGACAAAATTCAATGCTACACACTAATGATTATTTAACAGATGTAGAAATCCCACTGTTCTTTCTCTCCCTTCTTAAACAATGTCAAGAAAAATTTGCTTTAAAGCATAATACTGTATATGTCGAATCCTGTGATGTATGCAAGCAAGAAATGTACTTTCTGTGTATTTCACTGAATAAAGAGAAATCTGGATGTTTAAAAGGTTACTATAAAAAAAGATACTTTGATTTAAGATAGAAAGTTTGAAAAGATACTGGTAAATGATAATTGGTATGAGGGACGCTAATTTCAATAATTTAAGGTCATTCCTGCAGATATTTGGCTTTATACCTTTAAAAATTCTAAGGCTGAATAATCAACATAGTGGCGGCACTACACTAATTCCTTCGAGAGGACTTGAAATAGCTGCTTCTGAAACGTAAGTATAAGAAATTTGACGATAAAAAATTCTCGCTTATTTGTAGTAATTGGGTGTAGATATGACTAAAATTCACATATAATTTAACTGTAGCTTCAATCTTTATAGCCAACACACATCACATATTATCAGAGAAGAATGAGCTGATTTATTACTTTCTCACTTCTTTGGTTCTATTATCTTGGATGTTAGAAGTATACCGGGTAGGAGGTAGCAGGTAGGATAAATAAGCAAAAATAGGTGGTAACCAAGACTATGATTCACCAGGAATAGCTCTCATAACTCAACCCTATTCCATTAAGATGGGTGCTTTATAAATTGGGCAACATAGCATCTTTACTAACTATATAACTGAACATATTAATAGAGGCTTATTGCTTGATTCTGGTGATGGACAAATTATGGATGGATACTAATGAAAAACAGAACTTTTCACACACTGGGTAAAAACCAAATGAGAAATGGTTCAACAGGAGATAAATAAGAGTGCACATACTCATTTAAGATATTTATACTGTAATGTTGCAATGTGCTGTTCAGAAACAACAGATATAAAAGCTAGGAGGGGGAATAAACTTGGGTATTTAAAAATTACACTGTCAGAGAAATATTCAACATTTCTGTGAAGCTAAGAGAAGAGAGAAACAGATGTGAGATCATTGCAGGAGTGACTGCAGATCACCTACCAGATGGAGGACATGGATTGATGCCTTTCTTTACAGATTATGAAACTGGAACCAAAGCAATGCTGTAACAATAGGGTACTTTAACCATTCAGTAACTCACAAAGCGAATATGCTTCAATATTTACTGTGTTCAAGAACTTTGGTGGTCTCAGGGATATTGGGTTTAAAAAAAAAGAAAAGTAAGGAATTGGGGATGTTCCGTGTGGTGAAGAGAATAATTGAGGTGTAAAGACATACATTCTTGAATTTGTTGAAAGGTTGTCACTGCCCAGGCGTGGTGGTGAGAGCCTGTAATTCCAGCACTTTGGGATTCCAAGGCAAGAGGATTATTTGAGCCTAGGAGTTCAAGACTAGCTTGGGCAACATAGTAAGACCTCATCTCTCTACTTTTTATACAAAAAAAAAAAAAATTTTTTTAATAAAAGAAAGGTTGTCACTTCAAAGAAAGACTGGATTCGTTTTGTGTAGAAGTTGAAGGGAAGCATTCAGTAGAGCTGTAAGAAGGAACTTTCCAACACTTTAAGCTGGCTAAGAACAGAACAAGCTCTCTCAGAAAGTAGTGAATCCCTATCCACTGGTTCAAAAAGACAGGAAAATCTTATGCCAGGGATCCTCTTGAAAAGAATCCTGAGCCAGGCAAGAGGCTGCATTTGAGGCTCTTTCCAACCTAAGGTCTTTATGATGACATGATCCAAGCAACGTTTTAGTAAAACCAAGTGAGGTGATGGACATACTGGGGCAGAAACGAGGGGCAGGAGTGAAGGGTCTGGTGGCGGCTGAAACACGAACCATGAAGACCTGTACAAGAGAGATACCTCTGGGAAGAAAAGAATGGACACAGACTACTTCAAAGGAATAACCAGTAAAAAACTGTAACTTTCAAAATGGTTTCTCATCAATGAGGGTTTAGAGAAATGTTAGGCATTATTAGGATATTTTTAAAGCTTTTGTTCTAGTGCATTCCTGACTCACTGAAAGCACTCATTACGTGTTTGCCTCTTATTTTATCTCACTCATTCCAGATACTTATAATTTGTAGGAATGACTTCATTTACTCATCTGTTAAAATAAAAATAGTAACTGCCCCTGCTACATCATAGTAGTGTTGTAAGAATCAATTGATATGAAGCTTATAAAAATGATTAACTTTTTATTTAAAGGGATAATTATTTTTTAATAACACAGAATTATATCAAGTAAAAAGTGAAAATTTCCCCTTCCTCTCTCTAAGCCCAAATTCTTTCTCTCTCTGCCGCTTGCTTCCTTTCTTTTTTTTTTTTGAGAGAAATCTTGCTCTGTTGCCCACGGAGTGCAGTGGCATGATCTTGGCTCACTACAACCTCCACCTTCTGGGTTTCAAGTAATTCTGTCTCAGTCTCCTGAGTAGCTGGGATTATAGGCACATGCCACCATACGTGGCTAATTTTTGTATTTTTGTAAAGAGTGGTTTTCACCATGTTGACCAGACTTGTCTTGAACTCCTGACCTCAGGTGACCGGCCCGACTCAGCCTCCCAAAGTGCTGGGATTACATATATGAGCCACCATGCCCGGCTCTAAACTTCACTTCCAAGATAACCCAGTATACCAGAGTAACATTTTGAAATATTAATCAAGGTTTCCTACCATCACCACCACTGCATTTTCTCCTGTACCTTTCTCCATATTCTGTGAGTACATGGTGCCTTAGGAAAGAAAAAAAGCTGTTAAAGCAAAAGTAAAGAATAAATAATTGATAAGTTTCAAAACTTATCAATTGGACTTAGGCTAGAAACAACGAGGTTGGCAAAGAATTCCTGAGTACTCAGAGGTCACTTTGCCAGAACCTGGCCCCTTGACCCCCACAGTACCTGACTATGGTTGCATGATTGGAGTCCAAGAGAATTGGGCAAGCTGTTAAGATGTTGAGATGTTCTGCTTCACGCTGCACCCACCACAAAGCTAGATATAATAACAGAAACAAAAGATGAATCAAAGTGTGGCAAGATCTTGCTCCTTTTCCAGGATGGTAAAGTAGCATAGGAGTAAACGTGTCTGTGTAAGGTGTTTTGGCAGATGAAACTGAGACAGCCCCAAAGCGACAGCCTGCTCCAACACCAACTTTCAACCCAACTTCAGCTATGCCCAGGGTACCATGGTGGGGCAGCCATACATTTTCTTGAGTCAAAAAATGGCATCAAAATAACTAAGAGAAGGACAGAATTCAGAAATGGTCTTGTGATTAGTGTGGACTCATGAGGCAACAGTGGCTGGAACAACAAAACCATTTCTCACAGTTCTGGAGGGCGGAAGTCCTCAAAAAAAATTGTGGTTAGGACTTAAACATATAAATTTGAGAGGATACAATTCAGGATACAGCACTCACCGTACTGTGACACTTTTATAATCCTATTCCTAGGATGGGATAAAGAAGTTAATAAGAAACTCTGATTTGACTGTGTCTGCTCAATGAGTTCTTACCGCTGGTTGGAATAGTGGCTCAAATGAACACTTAGTTCACTTAAAAGAATAGATGTTTATGTTTCTTATACAGCCTAAGGCTGCCTGGACAATCTTAAACTCATAAACATTTTTTGAAAACGCAATTAATTAACCTTGGCCAAACTCAGTGGCTCACACCTATAATCCCAGAACTTTGAGAGGCCGAGGCAGGTAGATCATGAAGTTAGGAATTTGAAAGCAGCCTGACCAACATGGTGAAACCCCTTCTCTACTAAAAATATAAACATTAGCCGGGCATGGTGTCGCACACCTGTAATCCAGCTACTCAGGAGGCTGAGGCAGGAAAATTGCTTGAACCCAGGAGGCAGAGAATGCAGTGAGCCAAGATGGTGCTATTGCACTCCAGCCTGGGTGACAGAGTGACTCCATCTCAAAAAGAAAAAGAAAAACAAGAAAAAGAAAATGCAATTAATCTTTATATTAAGTTTGATAAATTGCCTTTTTATCTACTCCACATAGAACATAGATATTTTTTCAAGTTAGGGTATGTTTACATACATAACGATTGTTTATATACATATATGCACAATATGTCTTACATAGGTTGGTGCAAAAGTAATTGCAGTTTTGCCATTCCTTTTAATAGCAAAAACAGCAATTACTTTTCAGCAACATAATATATACTTGTTAAGGTTCATTCTTTTGTAACAACTGAACAGTATTATGACATAGCATGAATTCCCTTTTGATGGGCATTTAGGTTGCTTTTAATATCCATGAAAGGCCAGGCGAGGCAGCTTGTGCTGCAATCCCGGCACTTTGGGAGGCCAAGACAGGTGGATCACGAGGTCAGAAGTTCAAGACCAGCCTGGCCAAGATGATGAAACCCTGTCTCTGCTAAAAATACAAAAATTAGCCGGGTGTGGTGGGTGCCTATAATCCCAGCTACTGAGGAGGCTGAGGCAGAGAACTGCTTGAACCCGGGAGGTGGAGGCTGCAGTGAACTGGGATCGCACCACAGCACTCCAGCCTGGGTGACAGAGTAACACTCTATCACAGAAAAAAAAAAAAAATCCACGTAAGGCTTAAATATTTAATCACTTATATAACTATTCTTATATAGAATTATATATTCTATAGATCCGTCCAGAGATATGAGAAACTAAAACTGTTTATCTATCCAGAGAAATGAGAAACTAAAATTGTTTATCCACATAAACAATTCTGACAGGTACTGACAAAAAGTCTTCCCATTAAAAATTTTTTGTTTTCATCATAAAATGTCACGTTTAGTGCAGACACTTAGAAACATGCAACTACAGAAATCTAAAAAAAACTAGAAAAGAGAAAACTAAAACGATCCAAAATCCATTACCCAGAGAAAATCTGGTTTGTTTATTTCTTATTTTTTTTTAATATATAAATATCATCAGACTCAAAATCATACTGCATAGTTCTGCTTTGCTATCTTCCATGTATCACTACTGTGAGCATTTTCCTACGCTGTCTCATATTTGGAAGGACTTTTAACATTGTAAAGAGCTATTATCAGTTAATTTTTAAAATCAATTTTATTTAGATATTTATATACTATAATATTTATAATTTTGAATTCATACATACATTTTTTTTTTGAGACGCAGTTTCGCTCTTGTTGCCCATGCTGGAGTGCAATGGTGCTATCTCAGCTCACAACAACCTCCGCCTCCCAGGTTTAAGCGATTCTCCTGCCTCAGCCTCCCTAGTAGCTGGGATTACAGGCATGCGCAACACGCCCGGCTAATTTTTAACATTTTTTCTTTTTTAGTAGAGTTGGGGTTTCTCCATGTTGGTCAGGCTGGTTAGGAACTCCCAGCCTCGGGTGATCCAATCACCTGAGCCTCCCAAAGTGCTGAAATTACAGGCGGGAGCCACTGTGCCTGGCCCATAAATACAATTTTTAATAAATTTACAAAGCTGTACAATCATCATCCAATCCAATTTTAGAAATTTCTATCAATGTTGTTTGAGTCTACTTATTTTCTCTTTTTTTTCCAATTATTCATTATAATTATTAAATCTCTTTGGCTTTTAAATTTGCTTATCGCTTTTCTTCCCATTTGCAGACAGTAACAACAAAGGCCAGAATTTACGATCAGTGGAAATGTTCCTCAAATTAAACCATGCATTCTTCATGCAGGACCAGTTCTCTGTCCATGAATGGAGAGAAATGGATGCACCTTATCCTACACTACTTCTAAAATATGTACATATGTCAACATTCAGACCCTATACCAAATAGAGAGACTATCTCTAAAACATTTGTCTTCTCTGAGGAATTCTATCTTAGCCCATTCACTTCTCCTCTCTTCTTTATACTGATATTCAATATTTTATTTTCTCCGTCTTTTTCATTCAAGCAGAATCTGTTCATTTATGATGCCCTACTGCCTTGTTTCCCTGTGGCACCAGCAGAACTGCTGCTACCAATGTGGCACTATCCCATGGGAATTGGAGAAGCAGCATGAAACAGATGGGATACTTGTCAGCTTTATTCCTGCTGCTCCTGAGAAGGAAGTCCTTTGTTCAAGAACAGAGCAGGCATGACCACCCACTGATGGCATTAACCAGTAGGAAAGAAAAAGGGAAACTGTGCCTTTCCCTCTCTTGAAAACCTCTCTTCCCTAGCAGAGTGACTGCATTAGCTTCACTCTGTTGCTTCTGCTGGCATTGCCGGGAAATCACTGTTTGCAGGAGAAGCAGCAGAGGGGGCAAAGAACTCTAGAGAATAACTAAAGTTTTAAAATATTAAATGGCTGAATCACCTTGGGAATGGAATCTACTCTCAAGTTAATTTTAAAGAGGAAATTTGAGAAAACATGGTAAAACAAACATTATTCCAAATGGCCTTCACGCTTAAATTTTTTAGCTTTTCTTTTTTGTCTTTTAATGAATAAAAGAGTATATATGTGGGCGTGTGTGTTTGCATTAAATTACTTTAGCAGTTTCAATTCAAGTAACGTGTTACTGTGTACTACAATGTTGCCAGGATTCAGGGTGTGTGTGCGTGTGCATGTGCGTGTGCTTGTGCGTGTGTGATGTACTGTTGTGGGGGTAGTTACTCTCTAAAAAAAAAACCTTTAAAAAATTTTTAAGGGTACATGGTTGGTATATATATATATATATATATATATATATATATATATATACATATATATATATGTATTTGTGTGGTACATGAGCTATTTTGATGCAGGGATACAATGTATAATAATCACATCAGGGTAAATGGGTTATCCATCAACTGAAGCATTTATTCTTTGTGTTAAAAACGATCCAATTATACTCAATAATTTAAAAATGTATAATTAAATTATTATTGATTACAGTCACTCTGTTGTGTTTTCAAATACTAGAGCTTATTCATTCTATTTATTTGTACCCATTAACCACAGGGCTAGTTGCTCTTGATAGAAAGTATGAGGATTCTTAATTCTCCATTTCTCAAATCAAATTTCAATAAAAGCATGAGGTGTAAAGAAACTGAATGAAATAAAGCTTAAAATGACCCGTGGAGTCAAAAAACTTTATAAAAAACATACAAAAAACTTTGGACATTAAAAAAATCAATAGAAAATCTCAAAGTTTATTACAGGGTACTTGCATTTGGTAAGCGTTTTTCTCCTCAGTTCAGGCTATCATGTTGCCATTTTCTGGTTTTGCCATTAGAAAGTAATCTTAGAAAGGCAGGTAAATATGTTCAGGAGAACAAAAGTTTGAATTCTAAATAGAACAAAGAATTTTTTGATTGGTGGTTACTATTTCATTATAATTAAACAAAAGTAGTATGATCTGAGTAAGGACCTAAGAATAAGGAACTCTTCATTTCTATGGAAACAAGGAAAATTACTCCTTTCAGCAGTTTGAGGGCAATCTTTGCATTATACCACTTTTGACAAATTTAATTCAAATAATTATCTGCTGTGCACTGTATTGTTCTCAGGATTAATTAATATCTACAACATAAACTGCTTTTAAAATATAGGTTAATGTAAGCACTGTAAAATAATCTGGTTGGATGGACACAAGGGGGATTGATTTTCAAAAAAACCCCCGAGGAATGAAGAAAAAAGAAAGAAAAAAACAGAAAATGCAAAGAATAATGTGAAAGGATAATTTAACTGGGTTGAGGACTCAATGGTCACAGCTGACACCCTTGAAAATTATGATGCCAATGGAATTGCATTAAATTCCAAGCCTCATTGATTATACCTTAAATAACCATAAGGGTGGATCAGCATGAGCATCTGGATTATTCTTTTATATCATAATTTTGGATATGATATGTTTCTGTAGTGAAACCATCAATTTTACCCTCTTTGGAATTATAACGTCTCCAATAAGGAAACATTAGGCTTTAAAGGTTCTCTGGAAGAAGCATAAAAACTGATTTATATCTAATGACAAATCAGGACAAGGGATCTGAGAGCTGATGCTACAGAAATATAGAATTATTGTTTACATTAGGAGAAATACTTTAATGTGTGCCATTTTGTACTATAATAAGATTAAAACTCTTATCTTTTTCATTTTGTTGCATTGATGAGATTAATCCCAATTGTCTTCACTGAGGAATGACTACAGAGGCCTTTTTATGCATTTACATCCGCAATCCACTTCCTCTTACTCAATTGATATACAGTATCTTTTAAGAAACAACATCTTTCAGCTTTGCCATTTTTATCCCCTTCATCTAGGGTAGCCTGCTGGCAAATCAGCGGCATGTCAGAAATGGGTGACGAACATGGAGATATACAAGTGTGAATTTCATGAAGCCTGATGCTCCTACCATGCCATATATTTTTGGCCACTAAAACACTACAAGTACTTAGCTTCGACACCCCATGTTGTGCATCTCATCCCAGTGGCAATTATAGCTAGAGTCCAGCTGTAAAAACTTGATGGAGATGCTGTGCACATTCGAAGAACCAAAAGCACAATTCATTAGGAGTGCATCACTTGTTTTCTGAAGCGTTTTCGCTACAGGCATATACTGAGGGGGTAGGGTCATTCCCATTCTTTCCTCTTGTGCACTCCTTGGAGGGCAAGCTACTGCAAAGTAACCCAGAAACTCAAGATTACCTCAGATGCCATTTAAACTCTTCCTTCATACATTCAGGGGAAATCAGATCGTAGCCATAGCTGAAAGCAGACTTATACGGCAAAGCCTACTAAGCATCTCTGCAAATTCTCTCTTTGTAATACTCCAAAGAAACGGAAATCCATCAGATCAAGCCAGAAATAAACCAGGACTGCAACTGAGCAACAGACAGGTTAGACATTTTGAGTCCTATGTACTTACTCAGAAGGAAATCAGTGTAAACATATATGAATGGTAGAGACATCTAGGTAAAAGTGTTTCTGAGGCATATAAATAACACCAAAAGTGATTCTGAATCTCAGCTGGGCTGGTGACAGTGCAGCAGCTGGAGGTTGGGGAGAGAGCAGAGATTAGAATCTGTGGAATGCAAAAAGGAAGCTATGTGGTTTGAACTTCAACTCCAAAATGTACCCTGGGCTTCTCTTTAGGCACCACAGGCTAGAGACTATGCAAATCCAATCAACAGAGCAAGGGCCAAGTTCATCAATAAGAACGACTATTAGCACATGGATTGATAGGGTCTTCCTTAGGGTTCCTTAGAAATGAGGCTCATCTATTAGCTCAAATAAGGCCCTTTTCCTTTTTTAAATAGAAAAGAGTATTTGAAAATGTTAAGAGCTGAGCCCTGGTTTATTTGGACAAAAAGTGAAAAATAAACACAACTGTAGAAATTCAAGTACATCACAATTTACTTACAGACACTAACGATTCTAATGAAGCTCAAAGTACTTAGTCCACAAAGTGATTTGAGTTGGACAGAAACAATAAATAGGGTCCCAGTTAACAAATGTGCTAACTGTTTTGCATACTTTTGATAATATCCTTTTGAAATCTGCAGTTTGCTCTGACTAGTATAAACAGGATTGGTTTATAAACAGATAATCATCAGATATAATGTTAAGTAGAAAAAGTCATTTAATTTATATTTTACATGAGATTTTGTAACTTTTAAAGTTCTCCAAAAAAAAAAAAAAAAAGCCCCACAAAGAAAACCTAATACAGAACCTAGGACAATCTTGTAGAAGAAGAAAATGCCTGGTAACCATATTTAGCAACGGGTTTTTAGTACACATTAGATGTATGCTTTTAAAAACTGGCTGCAGGAATGAATGAACTGTTGATAAAATGAATATTGCCTCTAGGGTAACCTAATGTACAGCCCTTTTGCCTTCCCTTGCCTGTCTTCTAAGGACTCCACAAAGTATATGCATATTTTACCTAGTTCAGAATGAGTCAGGCTATTGAGATTATTTCTGTGTGCTTTGTTTCTGCCTATTCTTTATATAGTAACATAGGGTTGATATGCCGACACTTCAGTCTGCGTAGGAGTGGGTCGCTGTCATTTCAGTGTTGGCTTTGTAACATGTGGGTGCTCTCTTAAGATTTCCCAAAGTAATTCAACAAAGTGTTGGCTACAGGGGAGTGGGAAGAGGAAGACATTCGTAAATTGGTGACCTTAAGCTTCACTATGTAAGTAAAACTTCTAAGATATAAGCTACCATTCTCTAAATATAAAGTTTTAAATAATTCTTTAGAAAAGAAGCATTTTATGTTTTAAATAGGACAGTTCCTACTTATGAATTCTCATGACCAAATGATTTCACTAATTACTTTGTTGTATTCAATTCTGGGATAGTTTGCATAGTTGAGTTTGTAATGCAATAAACTATGCCTGAATGGTCTGTTTACTCCACTGCAAGTTACAAGCAAAATGCTTTCTCCTGAAAGGACTTGTCTCTGAAATGCACAACGTGGCAAAAAGCCAAGGGAAGCTGGTGCTTAAGCAACCAAGACTGAGCAGTGCCTGTGTGCATTTCAATCTCAGCCAACCGAAGTAAATGTTATTGGAGTTTTTGTGCTGTAAAATTGCTGCTTTCATGCCCACTGCATCTGACAATAGGAATCCTTGATCTACTAGGAAGGTGGGAGGTTGTTGTGCCTTCTAGCCAGATTTCCACATTCTAAGAAAAGCGCTGGGAAGTGGGGTAAAACCTCTCTTGTTCTTAATGGGCTAGGGACAATGAGACTCAAGTTGGTGGCATATTTGGTCAGAGAAAGAGACTAAACAAAAAGAAAAGTACTATTATTACTTTCTGCATTAAGAATTAGGACCTGGGAAGTTATCCTTTTAGAAACAATCTTAAGTGTTTGTAGGAAAAAAAAAAAAAAGTAATTCCGGAGAGTGGCAGATTACTTAAATTTTTCAATTTAATTTTTGGAAATTTTAAAAAGCAGATTTTACAAATCAAGATCAATAAATACATTATTTCATTTTGAAGGGCAACAATTTAAAACCCATATAAGTGCATTTAAATTAATACCTGCATTTGGTTTTCTTCAGATACTGAATCTTCCTTGACATGGTATTTATGTGTATGGCTGTTTAGTTATTTATCAGCACATTCATTCAGTGCTCACTCACTGAGCACCTACTTGAACCAGGCCAAAATTTCACTTCTAACGTAGTTTTAAACGTATTTTAGGCCCCAAATCAATGTTTAAGCCCTAAGCCATATAAATAATCCTTTTCTTTAAATATATTGAAAATGTGTGTTTTTTTAAGCATCCACTGCTACTCCTAGGCAACTAAATTTTTTTTCAGAATTATGCTAACAGAATGCCTACTGTATAAGCATAATATTTTAAGTAAGACTAAATAGTATTACAGTTAATGGAGGAGCAAGATTCAAACAGCATTTCTTTATTTAAAAAAACCCAAACCTCTATGATAGGTTGCCACTGGTTGCAATACAGTTAAATTTATGCCTGATACAAAAAAAAATGTACTGAACAATACAGAATGATTTGGAATCATTTGCCTCCTTCAGTTACAGGCTAATTCTATTAGAATAGCTTGTTATGTTAATTATGTCCTTACTTTTCTTACTACACATTTCCAGCATGCACTCACATGGTCATTAATGTGAGTTAAGTAAGGAACCAGGTTCACTGATTTTTTTCTGGAAGACGATGGATATTACTACATTGTATGCTTCAGGCATGAAAAATTAAGAGACCACAATAGTTTGCCTCCCTAGCCCCTCTTTTCCTTAACCTTTCAAGTTGCTCATTATTCTGGCTTTAGAGAAATGTACATAATGTGAAAGAAAAAAAAGAAGCTTAAAAAGAAACGGGCAGAAATGGAAACAGAAAATTAAAGCTGCAAAAAGACAAATTCAACACTGCCCCTTCTCTTCCAAGTACTCAGGATTATGATGACATGGGCTTTGTTTCAGAATTCTTTTGATGATTTTTTTTTTCCTCTATGACTTTTAAGTAAATCAGCATTTGAACTGCCACTTAATCCTAAAATCTTGGGCAAGTTATGCAACTTCTCCATGTTACATAGTCTTCATCTGTAAACCAAGGTTAATGATAACAAAGCCTCAAGCCTATGAACATCAAATTAAACATCACACACACACACACACACACACACACACACACACACATAAATACAAATATACAAACTGCCTGGCACACAGGCTTGCTCAAAGTAAGCACCCAGTAAAAGTTAAGTTTCAGCTCTCTCTTTTCCTGGTGCATTTATATTACTATCATGCAGAAAAGTGTATTCTTGGTAAAATATGAATTACAAGGATAATGTAGTTCAACTAATTGTTCAATTCCACTATTAAACTTGAGTTTGTCAAGTCGATGGTCAGATCGGATGAGGTGAATTATCTCTTGGCAAAAGCTGGGATACTTAAACTGAGCAAGCATGCCTTTTTCCTATATTAGAAGTACAAGTAGAGCTTTGGCATTGCAAATGAGAGAAAGAAAAACACAAGAGATTAATCAGATGAAGGATGAAGAAGAAATAAAAACCAGTTGGTCATTAGAAAGCCTTTGTTATATTTAAAATGTTTTTAAGCAGGAGGAGAAGAAATTATTATTCCTTTTTAGCTAAGGAATAAATTTTTGTCAGGTTCTACGTATGTACATATACTTCTAAGATTGGCCACAAGTAATACAACACAGAAGGTTTTCATGAGGAAAAACACTGAGATACCTTCTAAGTATGTTACTGAAGGCTAGATTTCAGTGGTTGTATAGTAAGGGAACAGACATAATTTGGCAGAGAGGAAGATTGTGTTATGGGGTCTTGTGCTTTGAGAAAATTTGGCACCTGAAGTGAAAGGGCTTAAAAATCAGAGGCTTTGAAAAGAGTTAAATCACAAAGCAGATGGACTCTAACTCTCCATTTTCTTTGAAGGTTTAGAATACTAACCCAAGTTATCAAGCTGTTGTGGTTTGAAAAAGTGCTCTAAATGCTAACAGCAAGAATGCCTTTCAAATCTAAATGAGAGGAGGCATTAACTCTTAGTAGACATCGTCCCTAGCAATATGCTGGGCAAGGGAATACGACACTGTTTAAAAATAAACTTTAATCATGCTCTTAAGTTTATCTCTAGTAAATGAGTTTTAATTTTCTAAATGATTTATTAAGATTATAGAAGCACAGCTAGGAGTGGTGGCTCCTGCCTGTAGTCCCAGTTACTCTGGAGGCCGAGGCAGGAGGAAGCCTTCAGCCCAGATGCTCAAGGGTGTACTATGTATGATCACACCTGTGAATAGCCTTTGCACTATGGCCTCGGCAAGACAGTGAAACCCTGTCTAAAAAGTAAAACAAAAAAATTTTAAATATTATAAAAACCAAATCAGGAGGTACTCATAAGAGGACTGCCCTTGCTGTGACCATTTGCTTTTTACTGATTCAGTATCATGTATGTCCTGGAACTGAGTGTTAGCTTTCTCCCTAATGAAGTTCTATAATTTTCTGAAAGATGCTAGAGAAACTTGAACACTCTTTCTCTGTTAATCCCTAAATTCAGTCACAATTTCACTTGGGAAAACAAAATATATTTAATGTAATTTTAAAACACCCTTTAAAAGTGTCAAGACTACATTCATTAAGAGGACCCATATTAAAGTAATTCATGTGTTCTTAGATGCTCAAGTCTAACCTTAACATCTCATTCTACAGTTTAATCCGCTCCTTCCTTTCCCAACACTAGAAGTAAATGGTCATCATCCATTACATCTTCAAAAATGATTAATATATGTCCCTTTAGCTTTCTCTCCTTTCTGTTAAATAATTCAGTTCTTCTTGAGTTCTTTTCACGAGTCTCATTTTCTAATCCTTTAATTAGCTTGGTGGCTCTCAGAACACTCTTTAAGTTTCAGAATGGTACAGCAAAACCGAATTCCAATAGAGGTCCAACTAATGCGAAATCAAATAGTTTAAATATCACATAGTTAGACCGAAAGGTCCTTGAGAGTAGGAAACAAAGCCTTGTACATCTTTGCATCTGAAACATAAGGAGGTGTTCAATAAATGAAGAATTAATGGGTTAGCAGTCACTGGAAACTCCAAACATCACCCACTACTAGAAAGCAAATCAACAGTTACTTTCCTTCTTTTTTAGAGATAGTGGCAGGGAGGGCATCCACTATGTTACCTAGGCTAGTCTCGAACTCCCGGCCACAAGTGCTTCAGCCTCCCAAGGTGCTAGAATTACAAGAGTGAGCACGATGCTCAGCAAGTTATTATTTTTAAGTCATGACAGGAGAAAGGGGGAAAAAAGCTAACACTAGAAAAGCTGCTGCCAGCCCCTAAGCTGATTAACAGTATTGTCGCTTCCAAATGACACATATTATTTAACTTTTTTTTTTTTTTTTTTGAGACAAGGTCTTGCTCTGTCACCCAGGATGGAGTGCAGTGGTACCATTATGCAATCATAGCTCACTGCAGCCTCAACCTCCCAGGCTCAAGCAATCCTCCTCCCTCAGCCTCCTGAGTAGCTAGGACTACAGGCATGTACCACCACACCCAGGTTATTATTTTTTGTAGAGATTGGGGTCTCACTATGCTACCAAGGGTGGTCTCAAACTCCTGGCCTCAAGTGATCTTCCCAGCCTGGCCTCCCAAAGTGCAGGGATTACAGGTGTGAGCCACTGCACATAGCCCATTTAACTTTAAATACAGTAAAAGATGCAACTTTAGAATACTACTACACAATTATCAAATTCCACTGGTCTGCATAATGAACAGGGAATCACATTAAGTCAGATAAAATAGTAATGATGGTTTGGTTGCACCTTATGACATTATATTTACAATTTAAATTTTATTCCTACATTATTATCTCTGTCTTTTGTACAATTTATAATAGATTCATTGCACTTTATTAGGGCCTTTTCTAATCATCGCAGTTTGGAAAGTTCTTTCTTCATGCAAATTCATGTAACTGACCATGTATTTATTTCTTCACATAGTTTAGTTATCCTACTACCACTGCTGTTATATTTCTATGAAAAATGTTTATTAACATGAACTGAACATTAGGTAGGAGCCCAAAAATCAGAGTCAGAAAAGTTGAACTGAGAGCTCTGTGTAAAAGGGACAGTTTTATCATCTTCGTGTTTTGTTTTTTTGTTTTGTTTTGTTTTGTTTTTTTTAGATGGAGTCTCATTCTGTTGCTAAGGCTGGAGTGCAGTGGTGCGATCTCAGCTCACTGCAACCTCCATCACCAGGGTTCAAGTGATTCTCCTGCCTCAGCCTCCCAAGTAGCTGTGATTACAAGCATGCACCACCACGCCCGGCTAATTTTTGTATTTTTAGTAGAGATGGAGTTTCACCATGTTGACCAGCGTGTTCTCGAACTCTTGACCTCAAGTGATCCACCCAACTTGGCCTTCCAGGGTGCTGTGATTATAGGCATGAGCCGCCACACCCAGCCAAGGATTTTTTTTTAACAGAAACTAAATCATCTCCCAACTGGCTTACTCACTGAAGTACTGCTTAGCCCCTCTGGTAGAAGTTGAAAAGACTATATTTTCCTTCTTAATCCCAACACCTCAGGACATGTTTTCATTCAACAAACACTTATTCAGTAACTGTTCTGTGTTAAGCACTATATTAAGTATTGAGGTTAAAAAAACAGATACCTTCTATTTTAACCTTAAATAGTTCACGTTAAGGGAGGACAGATTCATAGTGATAGAAGATCCTCCACAAATCCTCGGTGTTAGAAGCATTAATAACTTGTCTCTAGTTATGAACACCCAGAAAACCCAAAAAGAAGTATTTTAAGCAAGCATCAGAGACTAACAGTTAAAAGTCAGAATAAGGTTTCATAGAACAAAACTAAGAACTAGCCTACCAGATGCTGAAATTAACATCTGTAAAAGATGCTACCACCTGAGAGAAAGGACACAGACGTATTATAGCAGTTGAGAAAAAGAAGAGGAGTGTGACTTCAGGAACTGCGACCCTAATGTTAAGTCTTAGTAAACAGAGAGATGCACAGTGAACCAATTTATGTAATTATTCTGTGGATTACATCTCAACAAACAGGTCTGTAAGAATAGCTACTTTTCATTTATTTTGTGAATCAGAGTATACTCTAATTCTTAAATCCTGTATTTAAATTCATAAATCCATTTACATACATGCATATGACTACAAGAACTATTTTAGGAATTGCTATTTTTTTTTTCCTGAAACCCATGTAAACAGTTTATACTGACTTTTTTTAAAACTTAAAATTTCCATACAATTTTATGGTCATCTTGGTTAATTTTTAAAAAGTAACAGCATAAAATAACAGGCATTGGTTTTGAGTAGAACTTTTATTAGCCCTTCAATTATTTTCATATACAAGTAAGATTCCAATATATAATTGTAATGCCAAAGAAAAATTTCCATTTTGATCTTCCATTACGTATGAAAAACCAATTGCAATTTTTAAATGAAACCAAAAGTTCTTATTTTCTTGCCTAGATACAGTTCTCTACAGTCAGACTAAATTAAAAAGAAAAAAAAAAAGAGTCGATTTATAATTAGACTGCCAAACTTCTTCCACAAACCTCATTCTATCTGCCCTTAATGCCCTAATGTTTTTAGCCATACTTGACAGATTACAAGTATCCTATGTTTCTTTGTATTATTAGAAAGACCAATTCTTCTAAAGAAGAATGCATGATATTTTAAAAGAAAATACTTCTGAAAGGATCTCAAAGGTGGAGAAAATTAAGCAAAGAAAACACTTCAAAAGCAGGCTCCTCAGTGAAAAGTGCTGGGCCCTGGGAGCGTGACTCAAACAATGGGTGGACTGCTTCTGTGGTCCTCAGATGCTGACAAGCCTAACATTTGCCTTCTAATTCTCTACAAGAACGCACATTCCTAATCCGAAAAACACCAGAAGCTAAGTGCTTAAAGAGTTCTGAAATCCCATAAGATGGGCTGGAAAACTCAAACAACACACTCCTTCTTATCCAGAGGGATTTTTATGCTATTATAGACTTCATCTTAGAATGGTAACTACTCCACCCATCTTTGAATGGAAAGGAACGAAAAGAAAATGCTTTTTTAAATTGTGAGTTTCCAAATCGTGAATTTGCCTTTGAACAGTATTAATTCTTTGAAGTGAACTTTTTTGGTCTATAATTACCGTGCTGACATTTTACTTGACTGTAACATCTACCAGCATGCACACATCCCAGAATAAGACATAGTTCTGGGGAAATTTAAATTTTCTGCAGTGTCACTGGACATATTAGAATTACATCTGGGACAGACTTAAAAATTCTATGTTACCTTAAAAAGGCTACTGCTCATTTAGTTAAGTTACTGCTGGACTGCCAAGTAAGAGAGAAAAAAACCACATCATCTCTGTTTTCCATTTGGTACAAGTAAATGACAGTTCTTTAGAAAGATATCATAAAGCAATCATAAAAATAAGAGTCTAGTTGCCATGGTGGGAAGAGGGGATGGATAGCATAAGAATAGAGTAAGAAAAACTATGAAGGATTTCAGGGAGTGCTGATGCTTCTTTTTTGAAACAAGGTTGGCAACTGAAAGTGACTGCTGTGTTAAGAAAGATCCCATGACTGTCTTTGCACTCAGTAGGAAACACTGCCACGATCCATTATTACACTGGTAAGAACAGATACTATACTTGATCTGAGCCAAAAGGCCGAGATTCGATGATCCATTATTGTTATCTGTTATAAGTATTAGAGGTAGGAGTGTTAACAAATGTGTCACACATCTGCCACCACTGGAGTAGAATGTGTACATCAGATGATTAACCAATGAATGCCAGACCCGACAGGCTCAGCGCCTCTTAGGGTCATGGAAGTCTTCCTTTCCCCAGCTAGACTTGCAGAGGCACGGTCTGTGCACTCCTTGTTTTTCACTCTAAAGCTTTAGTGATCTGTGTTGGAGTTAAGAGTCTGGTTTCTACACATGAAGATTCTTCAAGTTCCTAAAACCATGTGTTTACTGTGAATATTGTGCAACTGAAGGCTGCTCCTATTTTCATAATATGAGGAAAAGCTGGGTTTGGATTGGAGAAATTCTGAACAGAAGTCAAGGTTGGTCTCTTTTTCTATTCTGATCAGGTATGGGAAGAGAATATTTTATTTTTGAGATGGGGTCTCACTCTGTTGCCCAGATTGGAGTGCAGTGGTGTGATCATAGATCACTGCACCCTCCACCTCCTGGGATCACACGATCCTTTCCACCTGAGCCTCCCAAGTATCTAGGACTACAGGTGTACACTACCATGCTTGGATAACATTTTTGTATTTTATTTTTGTAGAGATGGAGGTCTTACTATGTTGCCCAGGCTGGTCTCAAACTACTGGGCATAAGTGATCCTCCCATACTGCCCTCCCAAAGTGCTGGGACTTGAGGCACAAGCCATCATATCTGGTCTGGGAATTTCTTTTCAGAGAGATGGCAAATGATTGGGTTAGAAAAAGGAAACCATTTCTGTGGCTACAATAAAGCACTTAATTTCTTTCCCATGCCTTAGAATCTGTAATTATAAAATATTCCCAGAAAATTTTAAACAAAGAGCTATCAAGGAGCAAGTTTAAAATAAGATTTTGGTTCCTCACATGATACCAAAAGACAGTTTAGTCAAACTATGAAAACTGAAAGTTGTCATTTTCCTTCTACAGGGTTGGACTCAAATGAAAACTGCAGAAGTGAGCATTGGACAGAGCTGGTAGTGTGCTTAGCATATGGCCATGACACTAGCACTTAGCAACCTCCTCTGACGGTCATGAAGATGGGATGGGGTGGAGCGACATGGGATGTTCAGTAACTGATGGACCAGATGAAGAAGCTGATGTGGAAAAAAACAAATGGAAAAACCAAAACATTAAAATACGGGCTGGGACATTATATGAGTGAAAGTGCACAGGCTCGTCATTTTATTCTGAACGGTTATTCATTAACATTTAATAATAATGAATTCATATTCATGACAGCATAGACGCAATTTCTCAAATTGCTAAAAAGCACAATAAGAAAAGTAACCATAACACAGTTTAGAAATAAATCTATAAAACGTTATACTCTACTTTCTATTTACAACAAACCTAAGAAAATCTAAAATTAAGAGCTTGCGTTGTGTTTTGTACTAAGAGGGAAAAGCGTTTGTAAAGCAAACACAAACACCTGTACCAGTCCTCTGTTTTACTGTGATTTTCTGTTCTGCTAAACAAATAGGCAGATGTAAGAAGTGACAGGTCAAGATCTCTGCTTACTCAGGAGAATTAATCATGTGAGGTACATCTAGAAATGGAAGAGGAGATATTTCTTTTGTAGAAATATGCATAGTGAAGATTTAGAAAACAGGATTAATTCAGCAGTTAACATACCGATCAGATTCTACAAACATGTTACAATTAAAGACTTTTAGTTATGTGCACTCAGATATACACAGATTCCAATATGAATAGCTTTTGAAGGGACCTCTGCTAACTAGAGCCGGGATTATGCAGAACCTTTTCAAAAAACAGATTAACTCTTGGACACACTTCTGATTATCCATAAGTAACTTGTCCATTTTCAGGATTATTTGTGGACAAAGTAAATCTCTGGTAGGATTCCCTATTTCTTTGCACATTTCCAGACTATTTTCAATTGCTTGGGGAATAAAAACTTGTGGGTTTTCAGAGAGTAAAACTTACTTTAATGAACTGAAGCAAAATACTGATAAAAAGATAGATGTCAGCCAGAAACAGTGGCTCACGCCTGTACTCCCAGCACTTCGGGAGGCCGAGGCAGAAGGATCACTTGAGCCCAGGAGGGTGCGGCTTCAGTGAGCCATAACTGTGCCACAACACTCCAGTCTGGGTGATAGAGCAAGTCCCCGTCTCCAAAAAACAAACAAAACAAACAAAATCCCCCCCAAAACAGTAAATAATTGAGTCAAGGATTCAACAATATTTGTAGAGCACTTACTTGCTGTGTGCTTGGAAATGTTACAGTAGTACACAAAATAGACATGGCCCCTGCTGTCAATTTTTCTAGAAAGAAAAATTAAAATGAAACAAATAACAAAGTAAAAATACAATTGGCCCTTCAACAAAAGGGGTTTGAACTGCACAGGGGCACTCACATGCAGATTTTCTTCCTGCTGTGCCGCCCTGGGACAGCAAGACCAGCCCTTCCTGTTCCCTCTTCTCCTCAGCCTGCTCAGCATGAAGATGACGAGGATGAAGACCTTTTTGATGAACAGTAAGAATATTTTTGGCTGGGCGCAGTGGCTCACGCCTGTAATCCCAGCACTTTGAGAGGCCGAGGCAGGCGGATCACAAGGTCACTTGGTCGAAACCATCCTGGTCAACATGGTGAAACCCCATCTCTACTAAAATACAAAAATTAGCTGGGCATGGTGGTGTGCACCTGTAATCCCAGCTACTCAGGAGGCTGAGGCAGAATTGCTTGAACCGGGGAGGCAGAGGTTGCAGTGAGCCAAGATTGCACCACTGCACTCCAGCCTGGTGCTTGGCGATGGAGCGAGACTCTGTTTCAAAAAAAAAAAAAAAAATGTATGTGTGTGTGTGTGTATATATATACATTTTTTTTTCGGCCTTGTGCAGTGGCTCATGCCTGTAATCCCAGCACTCTTGGAGGCCGAGGCAGACGTATCACCTCAGTTCGGGAGTTCGAGACCAGTAGAGATGAGAAACCCCATCTCTACTAAAAATACAAAATTAGCTGGGTGTAGTGGTGTGTGCTTGTAATCTCAGCTACTCGGGAGGCTAAGGCAGGAGAATCACTTGAACCCAGGAGGCAGAGGTTGCAGTGAGCCCAGATTGTGCCACTGAACTCCAGCCTAGGCAACGAAAGCGAAACTCCATCTAAAAAAAATATTTTCTCTTCCTTATGATTGTCTTAATAACACTGGCCCTTCTCTAGTTTCTTTTATTGTAAGAATACAGTAAATAATATGTACAACATACCAAATATGTGTTAATTGACTATTGATCAGTAAGGCTTCTGGTCAATAGTAAGCTATTCGTGGTTAACTTTTTGGGGAGTTAAATGTTACACGAAGAATTCTGACTGTGTGTAGGTGAGGTGGCACCCTAACCTGCTAATTGTTCAAGGATCAACTGTAATTGCTATGGCAAGACGCAAACAGGACAGAGAAATGGAGTAAAACTGGTGGGCTATCTAAAAAGGGCAGTGAGGAAAGGTATCTCTGTGGAGCTGTATTAAGCTGCGATCTAAAGACAGAGAAAGGAAAGTCGTACCAGTTGAGAGAGGCAGAGTCTTCTGAGAGAGGGAACTGACTGGGTAACACCACTAGGGAGGGAGACTGTGGTACAGGAAAAGGCCAGAGGGCAGAGGTAAAGGCAGAACAAGACAAGACTGGAAAGAGGTGAAAGCCAAGTTATACAGGGTCTGGTAGGCCAGGAGAGGTTTTGTGCAAGAGACAACTGAGATTCAGATTTTATCTAAAAAATATTCTGGCTGCTAGAAATGAAGCTGGAAGCAACTGTAGAGGTCTCAAAAACAAAACAAAACAAAAATCCACAGTGCTGTGCTGGAGGGATCTAGGAGAAAGCCTTGCAAGTAGAAACTGGAAAGGTGAGGAAAACAGAATAGGGTGGGGAAGAATGCTGTTCTCTTTCTGCACAACCAACTAAAAACTTACATGTATATGCCTTTCTGAATACAATATTTGTTATTAGCTGTATCAACTTATTAAACTATAAACTGAAATCTGATAACTCACAGATTTACTTGAAATGTCGGGAATCCTTCAGAGGAAAACTGACAGTATATTATGTTTCCCTTCATTTTAGTTTTTTGAAACATTCTCACCTGAACACCTTGAAGTAAAAGGCACTATACAATATTATGGTTCTTAAATATAAAAATAAAAGGCAACCTCCCTCTTCTACTTAATCCAGAAGGATTAAATTGATGATATTATCTGATTTGGTATTCCAAAGAATAAAATAAGCCCTAATAAAGAAAATTACTTTTATAAAGATTCATATCTGACTATCCTATAGTGACAGTATGTAAAACACTTAAAACAGAGTAGCTGATACAAACTAAAAATAAAATACTTACTTGGAAAATTATCCTTTCTATAGATGGAGTACCACCAGAAAAGCATTTATCAACAACTTACATATATATATGAATAGAACTTATTATATATATGTATATAATAAGTTCTATTTCAATTTTTTAAGTTTTTTGGTGAAAAAAAGATGAGACTTTAAAGATCTTTTGTTTTTAAAGATAAGGGAACAGTAGCCTAGATGAGGCCTTGGTAACCTGTTGACGGTTAGAGGTTATTAAAAGTAGAATGCTAATCTCCTTGTGCTCATCCATTCTTATTACTTCACTCATAAAATCAACATACACCAACCACAGGTAACACAACTAAACTTTCTGAAGATACATGTCACCTCAAAATAGAAGCTATAACTCTACCGATGCAGCAGAATAATTGCATGAACCTCCTGACACAAGAATTTCCCTCTTCCTCCTATTTAATTTGGAGGAGTTCAAACAAATATATTTTGTAGTGCCATTCGTTCTCCTGGTCTCTATGTTGACACACATCCTTCCCTCCCTTCTTCCCTCCCTCCCTTCTTTCTTTCCATGCATGCATGTGTGCATCCGTGCATCCATGCATCCATCCATCCATCCATCCATCCATCCATCCATCCATCCATCCATGCATCCATTGAATCATTACTGGTATATTTGTTTCTTCTAGTAGGAATGTCACAGGTCAATCACAAGCTAGATTCATTTAGGAACTCCTTTATTATGTCACCAACATTGGTATAGCTTCCAAAGTTAGACTGCTTGGGATCAAACTCCATTTCAAACTTTTACTGGCTGTACAATCTTAGATGAGTCATAGAAACCTCTTTAATCCTTGTGTTCTTAACATCTACCACCACAATTATTGTGAGGATTACACAGCCTAATGTATAGTCAAAATCTGTAACTTTCATTTATAGTGATATGGGAAGTAGACACTGAACAACTCTCCTACTAACCTTAAAGAATAAAAATTTTATAGAATCACTCTTACTCATATCACTGAGTTTCTAAGAAAGTAAAGTATACTAAGAGGCCAAAAACCGGGTGAAGCCAAAATTTGACCTTGAGCTTCATCATTAAAGAGTACATGGAATCCTGGGGTGAAGATAAAGCTCAGGGCGTATCCGTTTGAAAGCAGAGAGTTTAATAAGAACCCTTCCATAAACCAAGGCTCCCAAAGAATTGCACTCTCAGTATAAGGGAAACGATAATAAACCTACCTTATATAAAGCAACACGAAGAAACCTGCCTGTCTTGACCTCGGCTTTAGGTAGGGAAAGAAAAACATCTCCATCAAGAATTTGTAACCAAGAGGTAGCCCTCAAATGGGTTTGCCCACCAAATTTACATTACCTGTGTCTGAAAATCTCAAGCAGAGGAATAAAGTGTCCCAGATAAGCTGTGCCTCAGGTACTTGGCAGAAACAAAGGAAAATCCTCTGCTAAAGAATTCCCCTACAGCCAGAACTCTAAGAATTTCCACAGATACAGTTCCAATAAATATGACCTTATAGCCAAAAATATAACAGAAAACCATTGGCATGATGAGAGGCACAAAATAAATACTCACTTTACCAAAAAAAGGGAAGAGATTTTATTATAAAATACTCGATTCTGGCTTTGGTATCATAACTCTCAAACTAAGTAGGTGCTCAACAAATGACAACTGCTGTTTATGATTGTCACTACTTTTTTTTTTTTTGGAGACAGAGTCTCTGTCACCCAGGCTGGAATGCAGTGGCATGATCATAGCTCACTGAGGCCTCAAACTCCTGGGCTCAAGCGATCCTCTCATTTCAGCCTTCCATATAGCTAGGTCTACAGTGTGTGCCACTATACCAGGCTTACTTTTTAAAAAACGTTTCGTAGAGACAGGGTCTTGCTATGTTACACAGGCTGGTCTTGAACTCCTAGCCTCAAGCTATCCTCCTGCTTCGGCCTCCCAACAAGCTGGGATTACAGCCATGAGCCACTATGCCTGGCCTGTTGTTACTATTTTATTAATGATGGCTTATTAAATGTTATTCAAAACCAGATTTTGTGGTTGAGCTTGTGGGCTTTTAGCAATAAAACATGTTTGCTAATCTTCTCCATCATATTAAGTGCTCAATTGCTAGTACTGAACTCTCTGGCATGAAAATACAGCGTACTCTTCATTACATATGTATGTTAAGCCACTAGCAAAATTCCTACAAAATAGCATGGATTCAATAAAAGTTCTCATCTAACTTTTTTTCCTTAACCAATCACATGATTGAAAATGTTTGTACCACCCTATAATTAAAAAAAAAATCAATTCAGTATATTGTTGGATGATTATGTTTTTTAAAGATGCTCATGTGCTGCACAAATGACAGATTTCCTAACATTCTGCTATTTTGAGGTTTTAAGGAAATGAAGGAAGTCCAAAAATATTTTGTTTTCTACACACACACACACACACACACACACACACACACACAAAATCTAAAACTCTGAATCACTTTCTATGGCTTAGGATAAAGTCCAAAATTGCAAACCCATAAGACAGCACTTGATGTTGCCCTGTTAAGTCATGTTAGATGTTCTTCAGTTTTTCAAAAACACCATGCTTTTAAAAAATCAAAATAGAGGTTAAGAATTTATGCTGTGAAATCAGACTTCCTGGAGCTAGAATTCTGGAAACCATTTACCAACTGTTTGAATTTGAGCAAGTTATGTAAACTCTCTGAGTTTTAGGTTTTTCATCTGTAAAATGGGATTAGTAATAGAACCTACCTTAGTAATACAATGAAAGTGTTTAAAACTGTGCCAGGCACACAGTGAATGCTCAGTAAATACTAACCTTAGTACCACTCTCTCTCTCTCTGCCTGAAATGATCTACATGTGTTTCACATGTGAGCAAAACACTGATTCCTCAGGAAAATCCTCCCTGATCCTCCAAACTAGGTTGGTTCCTTCTATTAGGAGTTCTGTTAGCATATGCAGCTCCTCTTCATTGACCTTTGCAAAATTACTAAGTTCTAGGAGAGCAGAACCCACATATACATATGAAAAAAAGGATGCCATAAATATATATGTGTATTTCGTATTTCATATATATATATATATATATATATATATATATATATATGTATATATATTGCATCTATTTTTTTTCACTAAGGTATCTCAACTCCTAGCCTGTATCTTGACATGAAGTAGGTGCTTTATCAACACACTGTTGATGCCATTCTGTCAGTCTGTTTTCTCACTCCTTGGTGAGACATATGAGATCACTGGATATTTTTTAAGTGAAATTTTTATTTGGTGAAAACAAATATTTTGTTAGCAATTTCTTCTGTAAAACATCTTGAATTTTAGTCCCTCTTACTCCCTCCACCAACCCCTGCCCCATGGTTTCATAATAACTTACGGGGAAAAAAATGCCATATACCAGAAGGTAAAACGAACAAAAGCTCCAAGTAGGGCTAAGGTTATAAGGTTTAAATTCAAATCAAACTTTCTTGTCAGTCTTAGATTTACCCTTTCCTATTCTCTATTGTGCTTTTACTTTTGTCCCATAGTAAACTGAGTATCAAGATAAATTCTCTATGTGTATTAGGAACAGTGCTCAAGTCAAATTATGTAATATTTTATAGTTAACAAAAAAAAAAGAAATAGAAGAACATGACAAAGGTTCTGTGAGACAGAGTGTATTCTGACATCACAAGGGATTACATCCATCCTGGGCAGCATAGTAAGACCCCATCTCCAAAACATAACAAAACAAAACAAAACAAAAAACAGCCAAGGCCATGCGTGGTGGCTCACGCCTGTAATCCCAGCACTTTGGGAGGTCAAGGTGGGCAGATGAAATAAAAATAAAAATAAAAAATAAGTGATAAAGAGTTCCACAAGCAAGAGAAATATTTTGAAGTATAAACAGAACCGCTGCTACCCTCTAAACAGCCAAGATGCAACACTGACTCAGGATGCACAGTAGGTATGTGCAATGATTGTCCTGAGAGGTTTATAATTTGATATGCTTTCAAATTTCATTTAAGTAAACTAGCTCTCAATTCTTCAACAGAGCATGGATCCAGACCTATACTTATGATTCTGCTAAAATATTTCTTTTTTTAAGACAGTCTCACTCTGCTGCCTAGGCTGGAGTGCAGTGGTGCAATCTCAGCTCACTGTAGCCTCGACTTCCCAGGCTCAAGTGATCATCCCACTTCAGGCTCCCAAGTAGCTGAGACCACGGGTATGAACCACCACACCTGGCTACTTTTTCCTATTTTAGTAGAGATGGGGTTTTGCCACGTTGCCCAAGCTTATGTCAAACTCCTGGGCTCAAGTGATCTACCCACCCCAGCCTCCCAAAGGACTGGGGTTACAGGCATGAACCACCACAATGGGCCTAAAATATTTCTTGCACACTGTTTAAAGTGCTCTACACAACATTATTCTCATCTAGGGATTCTACTCTCGTGCATTTAGGGAACAATATATCCTTTTTATCCATTTTAAGCCAAGAATTCCTATACACTGTGTGTCAGTAATCATAAAATAAATAATCTCTGAAAATAAGTCTTGGCGTGATTCTAGGTCTATATCCTTTAACAAGAAGAGGCTTGGCACTGAACAATTTCCTTATTATTGTACTAGGTCATCTTAAAAGTCCTTCACTAATGTTTTCGTTACGTATTTTTGGTTTTACAAATTCATGATTAAAGGCTGCATACTTATTATATGATTTTCATTAACTCATTCTTCAGATATTTACTGCGCACATCCACAGTGTTCTAGACGCTGGGGATACAGCAATGAAGACACTAAGGTCCCTGTCCTCACATCTGCTATACTTTACAGTCAGCTTCTCCAGCACTCTATCTGACATCTCCACGTGGGTGTCTGTAAGACAGCACAAACTTAGTACGTCCAAAACAAACTCAATTTCCCTCCAAATCCAATCTCACCCACACCGAATCTTCTTCATCTCGGTAAATATTATACAAAGTTATATTCCCAGAACCTAGAACAGCCCATGACACATAGAAAGTGTTAAAATCAGTATTTGTTGAATAAAGGAATGAAGTTAATAGCTGTGCTTAGAGGAGAAATTTTAATGCAGTATGAAAATTTAGTATCATTTGAGTTATCCTTATGGTTGCTGACGATCACAAACTGGGTTTACACATCCAGTATCTTCCTTCCAATTCTGAATAACACTTGTGCACGCTCAATTCTCTGTAATTAAAAAAAATTAAAATATTCCCTGAACATACAGATACCATGTTATTCCTCTCTTCCCCATTAATAGCCAAACTTCTTGAAAGAGTTCTCTATTTCTACTGTCTCCACCTCCTTGCTCACTCCTGACTTCCACTCCTATCGCTCCAGAGAAGTTACTAATAGATCATCAGTGGTCTCCATGTAAATGAATCAATCAGACAAGTTTTATTTTTCATCTTCCTTGATGGTTTTCTACACCACTGATTAGGTCCCTCTTCAAATGGTCTCCTCTGTTGCCTGCAGGGACTCTGCATTCTTCATCTCTCAGCACTTCCTCCTTGCCCCACTGCTTGTACCTTCTCATGCTTTTTTTCGAGGCTCCTCCCCCTTTACTAAGCCATTGAAATATAGAATCACTCAGGGCTCGCTTCTCACCCTATGCTTTATTTTTTTTTAAGCAATCTCATCTATACCCACAGCATCAGTTATCATCTACATTATAATCACTTTAAAATATATATCCATAGCCCTGACATTTCCCTTGAGCCACTCAGCCATAGATCTAATGGCTTGATAGATCCACTTGAATCCTGCAAAATGTCTCAGTCTCAGAATGCTCACATGAGGACTAAGGATCTTTACTCAGCCCCCAAACTCTGTTCTATTTTAGCAAACCCCCTCTCCGAAAGTGGTACCACCGACCATCCTTTCCTGCAAATCATAAATGTAGGTGTCATCTTGGAAACCTCCTTTTCCTTCACTTTACATTCATACTATATTGGTATCTTCTAAATATCTTCCATCTCCCACCCACTTCAACCACACTAGTACCTCCCTGTACTCTCCAATTTGCTCCATATGGTAATCAAATAATAATGGAAAATAACAATCTGGTCACATCTTTCTAACTCCCAGCAATGTTTACTGCTTTGTGGCCAAAGATCCAAATCCTTAAACAAAGCTCACCTCTGCATGATGCGGCTTTGCTCTGTTCCAGCAACAATCATCTTCTCCCAATTCCTCAAACATGTCATCCTCCCTCCTGCTACTTTTGCATATGCTCTACCCTTTACCTGTATTTTCTTTCTTTCTCTCCTTCCTCTGTCCCCAGATATGTGCCATTCATCCTTCAAATCTCTGCTGAAGTATCAGTTCCTTGAGTGACCTGAGTGGTGACTTGACATTTATTTGTATGATCACTTCATTAATGTGACTTGTTAGCTTATAAGCTTCCTTTTCTGAATTTGCTTACTGTCGTATTCCCAGCATTTAGCCAAATACCTTATGTCTCTGGGCACTCAATAAATAACTGCTAATAACTTGTTTCTTCAAAATCTTCCTGGGTATATCTTTGGTAAAACAGAAGAGAGATGTGGATGCCTGAACACCTGCCTGAAATGCAAACTTAAAAAACACTATCTAAAAACTTGTATTAGACCAATTAACTTCTATATTTAAGCATTCAATTGTCACGCTCTATGAGCATTTTTACTCTGTTCAAAAAGAACAGCCAAAAGCAAATGGCAAGTGCTTTAAAGGCCTTGCTTAATAAACACATAGTAAAATCACTGGGAAGATTACAAACAAGATACTCCCCAAAACAGCAGTCCGTGAGAAGCAAGATGAATCAATCATCTTCCATGGACATACAAATATATTTCAGTGCACATTCATAGAACACCATATGGGGTACCTAGAAACTTAACACGCTGCAGCATACAAGAAAACACAGAGACAGGGACACAAATGTATCCACAGAAACCTAATAGAAAATTAACATTAAGTAACTAGTCATAGCTAAATAATTAAACATGTGGAAAATGTAGAATTCCTGTAGGCAAGGAGATTATGCAGATGGTATCATAGAAAAGTTTTGAACAGGGCAGAAGGTGGTTTCACAGTGAGAAGAAAGGAGAGCATTTTACATGCAAGTGGAAAGGGTTTGCAAGTGTAGAGACCAAGTAATAGGAGAAAACAAAGTGCCTGCTCCAGGAATGGTAAATAAATAGTTTACTTGACTGAAGCTGAGAATTTGGTTTAGGAAGTAATGGACCATAAAACAGAAAGATAAAGTAGCTGGTAAAAGACCTCAAAGTACGTAATTAGAAGATTAAACTAGACAAGAGAGAGATCTTACGTAGAAAAGAAAGAGATGGCAATGATATTTATAAAGTAAGAATTTAGATCCTGCAATTACAGATTGTAGTTCATGATGAACTGACTGCAGGAGCTTGCCTTTTTGAAAACCGAGTCAAGAAACTACCACTGCCACTGACTTATGTAAGAGTTCCACAGGATACTGAGAGAATGCAAAGAGGATGAAACAGGAGAAAAGTGAGAAGCCAGAAAAGATATTCCAGAGTAGAGAAATGGCAGATACTATCAGAGCTCCTAACACTTCATCCACACTGTACTTCCCTGAAATCCTTATTTTTTCTTAACTGAAACACACAGTTAACTGTAGTTATGTCTTTCATTCTTCTGGACACTCCTTTAGGGTACCTAGCATATCGATATCTTGCCAACTGTCCGACTTTTAGTGAATAATCACTGAATGCATAAAAAGCAAACAAGGGGGAAAAAATCCCGACTCCCTGACATACAGTAAAAAACTATTTAAAACATTCCATCTGACCAAAAAATGAAGTATCTAATAGTTACATGAGTTAAACTTCAGCTTTCTGATAGCAAGAGAGGCAACAGATGAAATTTTCACAGATATGGGGTGAGACGGAGTGACTTCACAGAAATTTTCACCATGAGCCAGCAGAAAAAGGCTCCATGCTGAGGAATGAAGCCTAAAACAATATAAAATATTTATATGTGCCCAGGGTTCCACTAAGCCATCAAAGCAGGAAAACATAGGTGGCTGGCCTGAAGATGAGTAGCAGTCACTTCTGCTTATTTTTTTCAGCAAGTCAGTGCTTTTTTGTCTTGACAGAAGGAAAGAAAAAAAAAGTGTGTACTTTTTGTGGCAGCCAGGATGTGATCCTCTGACCCACTTGTGAGCTGCCATCAACCACTAAGAAACCTCTCAAGAGTTCTAACTGGAATTTCACTGAAGCGAAAAGGCATGGCATGCCTATTGGCAGCTATTTTGCTCCGGTGTCCAGTAAAGGCATTAGTTGTGACATTCCTGTTCAATGGTCTTCAGTCCTACTGCTAGAACAAGGCCACACTGATGGAAGAAAAGACTTGAGAAGCTATTTGCATGTTAATTTTATAAGAATGGCTTACAAATCTCAATGGATTTTCTCTGGACAGTGCCAGTTGACACTGGTTGCCCCAACATAATTACAAGTTACAAACTTGATCTACTAAGAAGGAAGACTTGCTATAAATAGAAAAGAAAAATACTACTACTAACAGCAGAAACAACAATCTAGTTAATCTGTGCAAATCTAATGTAAATAAAAATACACCTTATTTGTTTGTGGCATTTATCTCAATCTCCATTTGGAGTTTCTACATATTGGACAGAATTCTCCATTGTTGTAAAGCCAATAAATATAAAATACAAGAATAGATAATATGAATATAAAATAAATAAAATATATATAAAAATACTTGTATAGAGGTTATTGTGTGCCAGTAAATATTCTAAACATTTCACATAAATTAATAGTATCTTAACTCATTTAATTTTCACATTGATTCTGAAAGGTAGGTACCATTATTAGTAACATATAATAATGTAATAATGGTTATCATATTCATTACGGATTAAATGCCATTACAATAAAAATTCTGTTGTGTTTTTTTGAGACAGGTTCTCGCTCTGTCACCTAGGGTGGAGTGCAGTGGCGTAATCATAGCTCACTGCAGCCTCAAACTCCTGGGCTCAAGTAACCCTCCTACCTCAGCCTCTGGAGTAGCTAGGACAGCAGGTGCATGCGACCACACCTGGCCAATTTTTCAATTTTAATTTTTGTAAAAATAGGGGTCTTGCTATGTTCCCCAGGATGGTCTTGAACTCCTGGGCTCCAGTGATCCTACCACCACATCCTCCCAAATCAATGGGATCACAGGCATGAGCCACCACTCCCAGCCACAATAAAAATTCTTTATGAAAAAAAAAAGATTCCCCCCTTGCTCAAATCACAGCCTTAGAAGTATTCTGCCTTTACCCAGAATCTGTGAGGAGAATACAATAATCACAATAATTCATTTTTTCAATAGAAATACCAACAAAGATTTCAGAACAAATATCAAAATATACTAAAATATGTATATGAAGGTCACAGTTTGAAAATCAGTAAGCAGTCCTACTGAGAATTTATTTTCCAGAGTAAAGATGAACACATTTCTATTTGAAACTCTCTAGAGGATTTCCTTAGACAGGTCTAATCATCTGAGGAAAACGTACAGCTTGGTTGTTGTTTTCCTATTATAATCCACACTATCTTTCCACGTACATGTATTAAAAGGCTAAATCTCTGCATTGGGCGAATTTGAGGATGAAAGTGCAAGTCCATACCACAGCAACACTGACTCTTAATACATCCAAAAAGTCTGTTATAAAACAAAAATCATCCACCAAGTTTCAGCTTGCTTCGACAATACGCTATATAGTATAAGAGAAAAAAGATCCATTTTGTGTTTTGGCATATCTCTAAGAATACATCACTGTGAAATCAGTGACCGTCCAATTATAACTACAAAACATAATCTGGTCTTGCTTTTCAAATCCAGATTTTTATGTACTTCTCAAACTGGACCCTGTGTTGCAGCTGGCGCAAAACCAACTTTGGCATAATGTTCTATACCTAGGATGAGCATATTGTCCAGACTGGAAGACTTTTGAGAGCAAAAGCTGGTGTTATTCGTAATTCTGCTGGCAGCATACAGAGTCGATGAGCATGCACGCTTATTCCCTCTGTCCTCCAGGGGCTTATGTACCCACTGTCCTCGGGTATCTCATGCTTACTCCCTGCCTTCCACTTAAAGCAAACCCATTTCCAATACTGTCCTCATGCAGGGAAGTAAGATTTGAATTGAAAATTTGCTCAGCCACTTACTGTATAATCCTGGGCAAGTTGTTCAGTATCTCTGCAAGTTTGGATTTTGGAATTCTGTAGAAGTGAATTTTATCTCCATCACTTATCTTCTCTGAATCCTCAGGGAATTCACTTAATATTTCGAAGGAACCACCTCTTATATATTAAACAAGAGAAATAATACTATCTCCCATATGGATTCTGGGGAAGAATATATAGAATAATGAACTCCAGTGACGAATTGTTTGCTGTCTTCATTGTGTACACACATTACTCTCCCTTTTCCAATTAGGTTACAAAAATCTCAGCAAATTTAAACCATGGTATATCCCTTACCTGATGTCTCTCTACTTATGTAGCCTTGCTTTCTGCTTTGCACATGAAATAAACAACAAGAAATGGTTACAGCAATAGCCTTCTGCCCTTCATCCCTTTTCTCAACTTTGTGTCTTTGTATTGTCTTCTTGGGTAAAAATAGTCAGATGACTCCCATTTTAAGACTGAGCTCAGCCTCATCTCCCAGAGGTAAATAACCCTGACTCCTTCCAATCTGGGTTGCTTCTCCCTCTGACCTGCTGAAGGAGCTTGGCATGTTCCTCTGAATGGATGGTTTACTTACAGCTGCAATGGTATTGTACTATGACATCATCATTAATCATCTCCCTAAACAAACTTGAATTTCTTTGATGTTTTGTATTCTCAGAGTACACATCACATAGCTCTTGAAGTATCTATTACAGGTGTCCCCAAACTACAGCCCACAGGCCACATGTGGCCCCCTGAGGCCATTTATCCGCCCCCCCGCTGCACTTCAGGAAGGGGCACCTCTTTCGTTGGTGGTCAGTGAGAGGAGCACAGTATGCGGAGGCCCTCCAACGGTCTGAGGGACAGTGAATTGGCCCCCTGTGTAAAAAGTTTGGGGACGCCTGGTCTATTGAATCAACGAGCAAGCCAGACATATATTAGTTTTGTATCACTGAAAGCACTTAATGTTACACATTCAGTGACAACACAGTAAACACTAAGTGGGTCACGGATTATCAGACTACACTGTATCAATGAAAAGATAACCTTTTATATTGCAAAAACTAGTACTTCAGGAGTCAAGTATTCTTTCCAAGATGGTAACAACAATTTTTCCAGGTCACCTGGAAAGATATCTGACTAAAGCTGTACGTATGTATGTATGTACGTATGTATGTATGTATATATGTATATATGTATGTATATATGTATGTATGTATGTATGCAGGTATTTTTTTGAGAAAGGGTCTTCCTCTATGGCCCAGGCTGGAGTACAGCGGTGTGAACACAGCTCACTGCAGCCTCGACTTCCTGGGCTCAAGGGATACTTCCACATCAGTTGGGACCACAGGCATGTGGCACCATGCCTGGCTAATTTTTAAATTTTTTGTAGACACAGGGGTCTCAATATTGCCCTGGCTGGTCTTGAACTCCTGGGCTAAAGTAATCCTCCCACTTCAGCCTCTCCAAGTGCTTGGCACTACAGGCACAAGCAACTGCGCCCAGCAAGAGATATAATTTTAAGAACAGATTGCAGGCCCTTATTCATAAGAAAGTAAGGAGTACTCCTGAATAATTAAAAGCTGTATTAGAATTAGCAATAAAAACACATCCACAGGAGGACTGATAATGTATACATTTAAAAGGCAGGATTCCTGCCCACATGAAAGTTTACCTGCTACAATGCCACGAGGCACAACTCTCTTTAGTGCTCAAGCACTTAGGGAGGCATATTAATATGACTCCTTAGTACTCAGATCATAATCAGGGAATCACTTGTACCCTTGGGAAATAATGCCCTTCTTGTGCACTGTCAAAGGTGCATTTATTATCCACATCGGATTTATTTCGCATATTATATAGTGAACACTGATACTTTAAATCCCCTTAGAAGGTATATGCGTGAACTCAACATACTTTTCATTGAGCTTATAAGGTCTATTAAAAATAAATAACTGTATCCAATATTTCATTTTTTAAAGAAAATGACAATTATAGGAAGGGAAACATTTAATATAATGAGACTGATCTAATAATAAGAAGGTAGTAAAGAGCTCAGCCTGTTGGTGTATTATTAACTCTTTCCGGTCACTTGGGTAACATTTTGAGTACTGTACTAAAAGAGGTAATTTACTAAATGGTACCCTAATGGCCAGAAAGAGTTAATGTGGTAATCAAAAATGAGCAATTTACTTCTCATCAACTAATCAAGCTCAGTAAAATTTTTTATTAAAATGCCTCTGATACTGTTCAACTGAAATTTTAATTGAAAAACTGAAAGCCATTTAGTAAAAATACAGGAGAGTGGATATAACAATCGATTAATCCAAGAAAAGTAATGGCATGGCTAACCCAAGAAAGACAATAATAAAATAACTCTTATTGCAATGATTAACATCAATGCCACCACTATTTCTGAATGGCCATCATGTGCCAGTCACTATTCTAGGTAGTGTATGCATACATCACTGAATCTTCAAAATGGTATGTTTTATTACCAGAAATGTAGGTATAAAAAGAGTATGAAGCTGAGCCATGACTGGAGAAGCCAGATTTGTCAAATTTCACAGTCTATGATTATTTTATTATATGCTAGACTGTCTCCCAATACATACAGACAAAAATTTTAGCTTACTAGCTATCCAAATGATTTAGAATATGTTAGAAACAGCTTATTAAACAAATGCCCATTCCAGAGAAATTCTGATGTAGTCATAGTGCCAACAACGCTTGTATTTTCCCTGGGCTTTGGCCTGTTTACAAAAAAGAGTGAGCATAGCAGTCCTGAGATGGCTTAAAAAGGCCTGCTTGCAAGGCTGGCCGTGGCTGGCATCTGGGAACCCAGATTTCAGGAAGGTTCCCACCATTCTCAGACTAATGAGAGTAGCTCACCATGTTTAAACTGTTTATGTACACAGTGTAGTTTATGCTGAATTGGCTTTCCTTCTGTGAGCCTGGGATTTTGGTACATGCTGGGCAGAGGGTGCCTCCATGACTAGCCCCAGTAAAACCGTGCCCACGGAATCTCTAACGAGCTTCCCTGGCAGAATACATTTCACATATGCTGTCATAACTCACTGGCAGAGGAACTGACTGTCCTGTGCAACTCCACTACGAGAGGGGTCCTGGAAGCTTGTGCCTGGTTTCCTGTGGACTTCACCCCATGTGCCTTTTCCTTTTGCTGACTTTGCTGTGGTTCCTCTCTCTCTAATAAATCTTACTTGAGTATGACTAACATATTAAGTCCTGTGAGTCCTCCTAGAAAATCATCTAGCCTGGGGTGGTCTTGGGGATCCCTTTGACTTTATGGCCATTGTGAATACTGGAAGTGACTAAAGCTTTGTAATGGCTTTTAGACTGTCGACAGCCAAGATTTGTAGCATATCCAGAGCAAGGGTTATACGTTTGGGATTTACAACTTTTAGCATTTTTAATTCATTTCGCAGCCTAATTTGTATCCCCGTTACTATCTTTTCATTTGTTTTAGGACCTAAATTTTTTCACAGTTAAAAATAATTTCAGTTATTTATAACAAAACAATGTTAACATTTCTTATTGAATGTCTTATAAGTATTTAACAGAAGTGAATACTCCTCTTTGACAACCTTTCCTTTCTTGATTTCCATCACAGCACAGGCTCCCTGATTTCTGCTCACCAGCCTCCTTCACTGATGCATTCTCCTCTAGCCACTCCCAGAGCTTGGTTTCGAGACCATTCTTTTCTCCTTCATCTATACTTTCTCCAGGGGTGGTCTCATTGACTCTGCTTTAAAAAATTATCCCTTGAGCAACAGATTCAAATCCTCCTATCTATCTGACATCTCTTTTGGCTTTAAACTAGCTATTTCCAAATCAATGAAAACGATTTGATTTCCACCGCCCAGTCCCCTTTACCACCTGTACTCCCACCGTCTTCCCCATCTCAGTGAACGGCACCAACCTCCACTGAGTATGTAAGCCAAACGTCTAGGATTCACTTCGAGCTCTTTCCTTTTTCTCAACCTCCACAGGGAATCCATACGCCAGTCCTGATAATTCTACCTCCAAAACACATCTTTCTCTGCAACTACGCTCCAGACCAACAGTTCTCAACTGGGAGCAATTTTGTCCCAGGGGACATTAGAAAATGTCTGGAGATATTTTTGCTTGCCATGACTAGGAGAGTGCTACCAGCATCCAGTAGGTAGAGGTCAGAGATGACGCTCAACATCCTAAAATGCACAGCACAACCCCACAATAAATACTTGTGGGCCCTAAATGTCGCTAATGCTAAAATGAGGAACTCTGCTTGAAACCAAGCAATACACAGTGCTGCAGCACTTAATCGCTTCTATCTTTAATGTGTACATTCCCCACCTGCTTCACATATCCTTCTGAACTACTGTCAATGTGTTCTGGAATAGGGCAATATAATAGAGATATTGCAAACAGAAAAAGCCAAAGTTCAACTAAAATCTGCAGTGTTTCTAAACACAATACTTTGGAGGAAGCCTATTGAAAATGTGTGGCATGCATAAAACAGAGAGATAGTTCCAATGACAAAAAGAAAACATGAGACTGCTGAGTTTCAATGCCTAATATTTTTTTCTTCATGTTTCAAAAAAATTTACAAAAAAGTCACTGACTAGTGAACAAGTTGTGGTTGAGATGTCAGCTGCATCTGTAATTTAATTTTAAAACAGAAACAAATTCTCACTGACCAGTCTGAAATCCCCAGTTATTTCAAGAAGTAATTTTCCTTTACTACTTGATATCAAAGTACCTCACTTACAAATATACTCAAACCAGCTAATCACATAAAAACCTACTGGCAAACATTGAGCAAAGACTTAAAACAATGTTGGCTCTTCTTCTCACTAGAGCCCAATTTAAATAATGTGACACCTGTATGTAAGTTTACTTACTGTATTTACCACACCATATGGTAATTGTTGACTTATTTTTCTCTGTAACTACACTGTAAGCCATCACACTGGTGTCAGGGGCTAACTGGGATTTACATACAGAACACCTCAGCCTGTAAGTTGGTGTTGAACAAATCAGGGTTAAAAGTATATGTCAAGGAATAAACGAATGAATGAATGAATGAATGAATAGATAGTAAAAGGGAGTGCTCATGGATAATCACACAGAGAAGGTTATGGTATGCCTTTAGTACTCTCTAGGCTCCTGAAACAAATGGGGTGGAGTGGAAAAATTTTTTACTACTGTAGAAGAAAGGAAAAAGAGTGAAATGGGAGCTAAAAACTTATCCTGGATTCACAACCCTAGATAAACATTAAAAGTTACTAGGGCACAGCAGAGAGAAGAGGCCTGTCTTTGCAAATTATTTTCTCTATTATGCCCTGGAACTCCTGAGTGATAAGAAATTTAATATTTAATAAAAAAATCAATATTGAACACTTTTTATATTTGGAAGTCTACCATAATTTATCAATAAGACACAAAATAAGCCACAAAGACAATCTTCTGACCAAGTGATAAAGTTTGGTTCATCTTAGGGTTCCTCTATACAGTACCAACATTCCTAATGTTCTCTTCCCTCCCTTCCAACTTTTAAAAATTTCATTTATGGCACTAGCCCAGCAGATAAGTTGTTCTTCCTTTCTATATGAAAATATTGAAAACTAGAATCTACCTGGAAATCTCTTCAAAATTATAGAAATAAAAATTGACGGCCAGGCACGGTGGCTCATGCCTGTAATCCCAGCATTTTGGGAGGCCAAGGCGGGTGGATCACTAGGTCAGGAGTTCGAGATCAGCCTGACCAACGTAGTGAAAACCCATCTCTACTAAAAATACAAAAATTAGCAGGGTATGATGGTATGCACCTGTAATCCCAGCTACTCAGGAGGCTGAGGCAGAATTGCTTGAACCTGGGAGGTGGACGTTGCAGTGAGCCGAGATTGCACCACTGCACACTCCAACCTGGGCAGCAGAGCAAGACTCCAACTCAAAAAATAAAAAAAAAAAATTGACAAGTTCATAAGCCAAAGTGAGTTTTAGTTGCAAGCATAGAAATTACAAAAATTTGTTACTGCAGCTAAACACTGACACAGGTAAGCAGCATACGATCGCATGTTAAGTACTTAAGATACAGTGTAAATATGAACACTGAACTTCTATAATCAAAGTACAATTCTTTAAATCAAGCTTGTCCAACCTGTGGCCTTTGGGCCACAGGCCACATCCAGCCCAGGACAGCTTTGAAAGTGGCCAACAAAAATTCATAAACTTTTTTAACAACATTATGAACTATTTTTGCTATTTTTAAAAGTTCATCAGCTTCTGTTGTTAGTGTATTTTACGTGTGGCTCAAGACAATTCTTCCAGTGTGGTCCAGGGAAGCCAAAAGATTGGACACTCTTGCAGTTTAAATGATCTAAATTCACCAAACTGAGTAATTCATAGTAATACAAAATTAATTTGTTTAATGCATGATTTACCTTAATAAACTGTGTAATAAAAGAAACATTCTTGCATGAATAAATGAAACTCCTGTTTCTCCTCATATTTTGGTTTAAGGTCTTTGCTGATAAAAGAGAATCACTCTTCCCCTAAAACACATACATAGATCAGAGAAATAGCCTATTTTTTCTTCAGAATTCTGCAATTTTATTAAATGTTTTATAATACAATAGCATTTCTGTATCTTCCTTTATTAAACTGAATCTAGGAGCAGGCACTGTAGAAACCCTAGGTTTACAGAGAATGTGATTTGAAGTAGTGACAAACTTCTTACAGCCTGGCCAACACCGTGAAACTCCACCTCTGCTAAACATACAAAAATTAGCTGGACGTGGTGGCGCACGTCTGTAATCCCAGCTACTCAGGAGGCTGAGGCAGGAGAGTTGCTTGAACCCAGGGGGAGGAGGTTGCTGTGAGCCGAGATTGCACCACTACACTCCAGCCTGGGCAACAAAGCGAGACTCTGCCTCAAAAAAAAAAAAAAAAAAAAAAACCGAACTTTTTAAATCTTAAGTTTTCAAGATTCAGTTTCAACAATAAGAACACAAGAATACCAGGGCTGGAAGGGATTTTTAAAAATCTTTGGCCTAACTACTTATACACACAGGTGAGAAAAATCAATATTTAGAGAGGTTAAATGACCTATCCAAATGAACACAATCACTATACTTCCTATATCTGTGAGATCATGAATTGTAACATCATCAATCATCTATTTAATTATATGTTACACAGGGTAAAATGCTATGTTAAATGTACATAGTTTTTTTTTAAACCAACAGGTAATAGTTCCCCTTAATCTACATAATTAAATGCCCTTTCTTTGGTTTTAGTAAAACAATCACAAGCCTTTCCTTCATTTAAAGTCTAACTATTTAATCATATATAATTAGGTATAGCACCATGGTGACAACCATGTCATAATTTATTACTCTTACCTGACAGCAAGCAAGTTTCTTTTTGGAAATACATCCCAATTTCAGAAAGTTAAAAAACAAAAGTATGTTTCAAAATTGGAGGAAATACAGTAGGCAACAATTAGCAAGGATATGTTAAGAACTTGTTTCCTAACTTTTCATTTGACTGTATTATCTCCTTTGATTGTTAACTACTTTTGACTTCTTTAATTGAAATATTTGCTTTCAAGTCTAATACTTTAGATGACTCATTATATCTCTAAAGAAAAACAATATAATTATCCACATTTCATTTGTCAGATGTATTATACATACCAGCAGATTTCCATATTAGGAACTCAGAAAAAAAAAAGAACTCAGGAAGGAGAGAAAGGGCTAACTAGTTTCGAGGAGGTAAAACAGAGACAAGCAACCAATCATATTACATATAGTAGTGAATACAGCCTAAAGACTCTCATCACATAGACTCAGGACTATCACCACATAGATTCAGGACTATCATCACACAGTTCAACAAGCCAGCCTATCTATGTTAATGAATAAAGATGTGCTATAATGCTATATCTGTCAGGAAATAAAATAGTTTGGAGAAATGAGGAGCTATTGAGGCTTCATAGTAAATCAGTACAATCAGTGCAATTCATTTATTCAGTCAGTCATTCAGCAAATGTGTTCACTGTTTTAGAGGCGAACAAAACACAATTAGAGTTTGACCTTCATGGAGTTTACATTGTAGTGAGGGTTGCAGACACTAAACAAAGTAGTGTTTTTCTTTTCCACTATTTCCTTTTTCTATTTCATTTCCTTGAACTTTGAGTGCATGTCTATACCTGACAACGATCTCAGGGATAGAGTCCCATTAAGGAAGAAGAGAAAGTCATGTGTTTGATTTGACAAAATGTTAAAAAAGAAAGGGAACGTCATACAATTAGACTAAATGTGCAGCAGGACTGAGGGGGCTACCAATCACAACAGGACCGTGAAGGGGTGATGCACCTGAAATGGGATGGTTCGAGATTGCCTCTGCTAAGCGTAGAGATACATGAGAAAGCGGCAAATGCAATAAGAAAACGTGTGTCAGGCACTGGAAACTGTAGAAAATAATCTAAATCAGTAAGGAGTTGTTCAGTGTTTACCCTGATTATGTCCTCTCAGAATTTCTTTCATTTATTTGAAAATCTGGCTTCACTTTGAGTATGGTGTTCCACTTAAGCAAACAATGCTGTTAACTGACAAAGAGGCAAGTAATTTTATAAGTAGACTTTTGCAGGCAGTGAATACGCACAGGGACAACAGAACTCTAAGGGCAACAGAAATTCCTTACTATAATTCTCATGCGTGGCAGATATCAGAGGAATGGACAGACATAAACACAGTTCTGGACTACGCTATAGCAGCATTACACTGTTAAAGTCACACAGATGTGCTTTGCTTCATCAGAAACCGACTTTTTCAAAAGCATAAGGGAGAGAAAGCACAGTGTGATGGAAAGAGTTTGGTCTTTGAAGTCAGATAGGCTGAATTTTATGTTTTGGAAGCTATTATTGTATGACTTTGGGTTAATCACCTAACTAACCTCTCCAAGGCTGTGGATCCTACTCCGCAAAATTGGAGATAATGTGCATCCAACAGCATGGCTGTGAGGATTAAATTTATGACTGGAACCAGCAGCTGCTCTAACTTCTGTTTTTGTTTTTAATTTGTAAGTTCACATATCTAATAGACTATGGAGTCCACTTTGTGAAATAACCCTACAGACAATTCTTTTGTAAATTTCCTGACCACTAAATTCGTTCCTTTCACAAGGCAGAGGCAGGGTGGAGTACTGCACCCTGGAGTAAGGATCCAGCAGGTACAGATGCTAAACTCATGGACACTAAGACCTACCTGTGTGACTATGAAAATTACTGTGCACCTCCTGGGTCTTTGTTTCCTCAGACAAAATTTTATTCCCTCTGGTCTTTTTTTTGTTTTGTTTTGTTTGTTTGTTTGTTTGGAGACAGGGTCTCACTTCTTCACCAAGGCTAGAGTGCAGTGGAGCCATCTTGGTTCACTGCAACTTCCGCCTCTTGGGTTCAAGGGATCCTCCCACCTCAGCTTACTGTGTAGCTGAGATCACACCACAGGTGCACATCACCACAGCCAGCTAGTTTTTCTTTTCTTTCTTTCTTGTTTTTTGTAGAGACAGGGTTTTACCATGTTGCCCAACTAGCATCAAACTCCAGGGGATAAGCGATCCACCCGCCTTGGCTTCCCAAAGTGTTAGGATTACAGGTATGAGCCACTGCGCCTGGCCCCCTCTAGTCTTAAAAAGCAATGACTCTAAGTTTGGATTTCCAAATATTAGTTTGGTTTTGAAAGAGGTTTGTAATGCCAGGCGTGACAGCTCATATCTGTAATCCCAGTACTTTGGGCGGCTGAGACAGGAGCATTCCTTGAGCCCAGGAGTCTGACACCAACCCTGGCAACACAGCAAAACTGCCTCTACAAAAAAAAATTTAAAACCTAGGCATAGCGGTGCACACCTCTAGTCGTAGCTGCTTGGGAGGCTGAAGTGGAAGGATCGCTTGAGCCTGGGAGGTGGTGACTTCAGTGAGTCGTGGTCATGCCACTGCACTGTAGCCTGGGTAACAGAGAGAGAGACTCTGACTCAAAAAAACAAAACAAAACAAAAAAACAGTTCACCAGTGTGGAGGTATATTAACCCATCATTCTGAATGGATTAAAAGATGGTCCATGGATGAACCTGGAAACCATCATTCTCAGCAAACTGACACAAGAGCAGAAAATCAAACACCGCATGTTCTCACTCATAGGCGGGTGTTGAACAATGAGAACACATGGGACACAGGGAGGGGAGCACTACGCGCTGGGGTCCGTTGTGGGGAGATGCGGGAGGGACGGGGAGGTAGGAAGGTGGGAAGAGGTAGCATGGGGAGAAATGACAGATACAGGTGAGGGGAAGGAAGGCAGCAAACCACACTGCCATGTGTGTACCTATGCAACAATCTTGCATGTTCTTCACATGTACCCCCAAACCTAAAATGCAATAATATGGTATGCTGGCTCTCAATACAAGACTTTTGACATGTTACCAATTTGAAATAACCCATTCAAGTATTTGGCAAAACAACTGATTGCACAATTTGACTTTTGCTTTCCTGCTGTGAGCATGTTCTTTTTTTCCAAATAAAACTGAGCAACTATTGTCTCTTAACAGACTGGCCTTTAAATGTAAAAGGAGAATGACTGCATCCAAGTTACAGGAAAGCGATGAATAAAAGAGGTAATGGGAAGGAGAGATATGAAAGGGGCTGCATGAACTGTTAAGATTTCTAGTTCTTTTTTTTCCTACAGAAAATTACTTACCTCTGAACTGGTTACATTCCTTTGTAGTATGTCATGATATGAGGAAAGTAAATACCCTATAGAATATTTATATGATATCATAAAAGAAGTAATAAAGTAAAATGTATTAGGCTGGGCACAGTGGTTCACACCCATAATCCCACCTCTTTGGGAGGCCAAGGTGGGCAGATCATGAGGTCAAGAGATCGAGACCATCCTGGCTAACATAGTAAAACTTTGTCTCTACTAAAAATACCAAAAATCAGCCAGCCGTGGTGGCATGTGCCTCTAATCCCAGCTACTCAGGAGGCTAAGGCAGGAGAATCGCTTGAATTCAGAAGGCAGAGGCTGCAGTGAGCCAAGATCATGCCACTGCACTCGAGCCTGGGCGACAGAGCGAGAGTCAGTCTCAAAATAAATTAATTTTAAGAAAAACATAAAATGTATTATTGCTATTCTCTCCAATTATTCCATTTTTCTCTCATTATAAGAATTGTTTTTAAACAGGAAAATAAGGAGGGTGGACTCAAATCTTGCCCCTTCCAATCCAGGTATGCTGTAAGTGACATATACAGAAAGTCTTCAATCAAGAAACAAACATTAATAAAAGACATCAGAATCTACACTGTTACTAATACAAAGGGTTTCAAATTGCCCAGGGCTTCTTCTTGGGGAATAATATTTACTCTATTTTTTAATACTTAATGGAGAGGTAGATTATCCCATGATGTTATGACATGTCATGCTATATTGTGCTATATTATATCGTATGTCAAATTATACTACAGCAATTCTCTTCTCTTCTCAGTACCCACTAATTTACTGTAAGCACAGGGGATGGAAGGTTGCCCTACCCATCACGTTATGCACAAAGAACCTTACATATTCCAAAAAAAGGATATAATTGGCTAATATAACTGAGGAGAAAGCAAAACTAATCACTTGGTTGATAGGGTAGAAGCAGAAAGGAGAAACAGTGAGTTTCAATCACAAGGACAGCATTGGTGGCAAGGGCATTCTCCCTTTGGTCTATGAACTGTGTTTGGACTGGGGCTGGAGGTCTGAATTAAGCATTATTTAACATGCACCTATTTGAAGCAAAAACAACAACAACAACAACAACAAACAAACAAAAAAAACCCCACCAGCAAATTATCCAATTTACAAATGGCCAAAAGGGCTGAATGGACATTTCTCAAGAGACACAGATAGCCAACATGTATATGAATGAAAAAAAAAAAATGCTCAACATCATTAAGCATCAGGAAAATACAAATGAAAACCACAAAGAGATCATCTCACTTGTTAGAATGGCTGTTATCAAAAAGACAAAAAACAATTCTGTGAGGACGCAAAGAAAGAGAAAAGCTCATATACTATTGGTGGGAATGCAAAGTAGCATAGCCGTTATGGAAAACGGCAGGAAGGAAAAAACTAAAAATAGAACTACCATATGATCCAGCAATCCCTCTGCTGGATATACAAAAGGAATCAGTATGTCAGAGATATCTGTACTCCTATCATTACTGCAGCACTATTCATAACAGCCGAGATGTGGAATCAACCTAAGTGTCCATCAACAGATAAATGGATAAAGAAAATGTGGTTAAGTGCCATAGCACACATATACCTATGCAACAAAGATGCAGGTTCTGCATATGTATTCCATAACTTAAAGTAAAATAAAAAAAGAAAGAGGCTGGGTGCAGTGGCTCACACCTGTAATCCCAGCACTTTGGGAGGACAAGGCAGGCAGATCACAAGGTCAGGAGATTGAGACCATCCTGGACAACACAGTGAAACCCCGTCTCTACTAAAAATACAAAAAATAGCAGGGCGCGGTGGTAAGTGCCTGTAGTCCCAGCTACTAGGGAGGCTGAGGCGGAAGAATTCCTTGAACCCAGGAGGCGGAGGAGGTTGTCATGATGACACTGCACTCCAGCCTGGCGACAGAGCAAGACTTCGTCTCAAAAAAAAAAAAAAAAAAAGACAGAAAGAAAATGTTATACACACAGACACACACACACACACACACACACACACACACACACACACACAGTGGAATATTACTCAAGCATAAGAAGAATGAAATCCTGTCATTTTCAACAACATGGATGGAGGTGGAGGTCACTGCATGAAACGAATTAAGCCAGGGGCACAGGAAGACACGTTCTCATGTTCTCTTTCAGATGTGAGAGAGAAAAAAGTGGATCTCATGGAGGTAGAGGGGAGAACGGTAGTTCCCAGAGGCTGCAAAGGGAAAGTGGGAGGAAAAGATCAAGAGAATGTGGTTAATGGATATGAAAATACAGTCAGATAGGAGGATTAGGTTCTATATTTGATAGTATAATGGGTTAATAATAGTGAATAATAATTTACTGCATATTCCAAAATAGCTAGAATAGAAGAATTATAATGTTCCCAACACAAACAATACAATACATGTTTAAGGTGCCGGATACCCCAATTACCCAATTAGACCATTACACATTGTATACATGTATCAAAATATCACATGTACTTAAAAATATGTACAACTATACCAATAAAAAACGCCAAATAAAATAAAATGCACCTAAAATGGGAGAGCATGCTCAATGACTAAATAATACAAAAGTATTTAAATTTTTTTTCTTTCTGTATAAAATATTCCTAGCCACTAGTTCTTTTTTTTTTTTTTTTTTTTTTTTTTTTTTTTTTTTGAGACGGAGTTTCGCTCTTGTTACCCAGGCTGGAGTGCAATGGCACGATCTCGGCTCACCGCAACCTCCGCCTCCTGAGTTCAGACAATTCTCCTGTCTCAGCCTCCTGAGTAGCTGGGATTACAGGCACGTGCTACCATGCCCAGCTAATTTTTTGTATTTTTAGTAGAGACGGGGTTTCACTATGTTGACCGAGATGGTCTCGATCTCTTGACCTCGTGATCCACCCGTCTCGGCCTCCCAAAGTGCTGGGATTACAGGCTTGAGCCACCGCGCCCAGCCACTAGTTCTTAATAGCCAATCTGAGTTAGAGCTTCATATCAATCTCTTTTCTGAGTGATCTTTTTAGAGAGTCAATTAAGACTATTTTCACTTTAATCTAGGTCACTTGTAAGAAAAATTCGTTTGTGAACATGGGAAGAGAATACTGACTCTAACAAATCAGGGAAAAACCAAGAAAAAAATTAAATTGTCATAGACTCTAAAATTCCTTGTTAAGAGTTAAATAATAATTGCTTAGAAAAATAAAACATATGCTGAAATTTAAAAAAATACCCTACTGAGGCAGTGATATTCAGGACACTTTTAAGATGCTTTAAAAATAGGAAATTATTTAAAAATAAGTGAATACATTAAAATATTTTATACTTTTCATTAAATTACAAAGAAGTGACTACCATGCTTTTAATTTGAAGCCCATTTTATCTTAGCGACCCCCCATTTGCTACCCAACCTGTATGACTTGGCACTGGCATTTATCTCCCTGCTGGAGACTGCAGCCTTCTGCAGCCAACCTGTGGAGACAGTTATCTCTTAATTAAAACTCTACATGCAAATATAGCAGTATGAAAAAGCACTGTTCCAAAGGCACATACAAAACATGATAATTTATGACTGTACAATCTTTTTCATCTAATGTTTTAATACCAAAGACAACTACTAGTGTGAAACATCCCTCAGGAAAAGTCTACTAGCCAAATCTTTATAAATATATTAAAGGATAAGATGGGACAGATCTTCCTATCATCAGGTCACGTCTCCGAAGAAGAATGGGGAGTTGTGTTTCCCTGTAAGAGATAACACTTTGAAATATGTGGAACATTCTACAGAGTGCATGATGCTTCCTTTCCTAACTGATGATGACCCATTTAACCTTGAATTGTGAAATACATTCTAAGTTTTAGATACTTCAAGGGCTAATGACCTGTCATTATCTTTCTGATGCAAATCTGAAATAAAAAATGAAAGCTACCTTTAACAGGCTTCTGAATAAAGTTATTATTTATGTACAGAAGAAGCACATCAGTCTGACATATATTTGAACTTGGAGATTTTCTATTATTCCCAAGAAAGCTAAGAGCAAAAAACTTCTATAAAGCTGCAACGGCAAGGGAATTCACCTGGTTATCAATTACCATTAGAAAAAATAATTAGAACTATGGCCCATGAGAGAAGGAAAGAGCTGATGTATGAATTTCATATGGTGCTATAATTATTTTTCTTTTAAGCCATTTTGTTACAAAAATAATAAATCACCAACTCTCTAGAAAATACAAGCCTATACTAGCTTGTCCAGAACTAATTTCGGAAAGAAGAAAATTTACTTCTAGGAAAAAAAGTTTATGTTTATTTTTAAATGCCAACATCTGTTGTACCATAAAAGCAGCAGCAAAACTGTCACGCCAGCTCATACACTTAGCCGGAATAATTTAATGCACAAGTCTTTTGTATTTGCTTTTTGAAAAAGCTAGTATGTGAAACGAGATACTTTCAATGAAATTCAGAAATGAATACTCAAAACTTACTAATATATATTCTCAAAGCAAAGCAATATGAAATCTTTTAAGTTGAGATATAACACCCTAAATGCACATACATTTACGGGATTGTCTAGACCAGGCATCCCCAGACTTTTTACACAGAGGGCCAGTTCACTGTCCCTCAGACCGTTGGAGGGCCGCCACATACTGTATTCCTCTCACTGACCACCAATGAAAGAGGTGCCCCTTCCTGAAGTGTGGCGGGCGGCCGGATAAATGGCCTCGGGGGGCAGCATGGCCGTAGTCTGGGGACGCCTGGTCTAGATACTGAGGGACTGTATTTGCCTGTGGTGGAAGTGGACCTGCTAACCCAGAGACTAGATTTACTATTGACTATTTTCTTAATTTTGCTTTCAGATTGTTTGTTGCTACAATGTAGAAATATAATTGATTTTTTTATAGTGGTCTTGTATGTTGTGACCTTGCTCAACCAAAAACTTTTTTCAAGATTCCTTAGCAGTTTCTAAGACAAGATTATGTAGTCTGAAAACGAAGACAGTTTTAGTTCTTTCTTCCTATCTGTATCTCTTTTTTCCTTCAACTTTCATTTTTAAAAACTTACCTCTAAAGCAATTATTTAATTCTATACATACTTAGTAATAATTGCTAGCATTAACAGCCAACATCAACAATATCCAGCAACCCCTGTCCACCTGCATTTCTTGAATAAATTTTAGAAAAAATATTACAAAGAATTCTATAAACACTAGTAGTCACCAATGTTTAGAAATTCTGAAATACAGAGTTTTTTTTTTTCCCCAAATACAACAACTGCATAAACCTAAGTAGTCATCATTGTTTAGAAATTCAGTAAGAAATTCTGGAATATAGAAATCTTTTTTTTCCCAAATAAAATTATCCGTAAAAATGTAAAACTTCGAGCCCTGTTGAGTTTTCTTTTCTGTTTAATACTTTCTATAACTTAATATTATAAATCATCTTTTAATTTTTCTTGTAAAGATTTTTGAAGAGAGGTACTGTGCTACAGCAGAAAGAGCATAGGTCTTGGAAGCAAACAGAAGCGGAGTTCTCAGAAAGACATGGGATTAGACTTCAGCTCCTTCACTTAACAAATATAACATTTCAGGCAAACATTTTAAGCTTTCCTGGGGTTTCTTTCTCTTGCCCCTACAAATGTTTCTTGACATACTGAAATAAACTGTGTAGAGGGAAAGAGACATTTCTACCTTAAAAATAACAGAATGGGATTATATGAAAATATTAACAATGGTTATTTCTGAGTAGTGCGATGTGAGTTTTGTTTTCTTGTTTTTCAAATTCTTCTTTCCAACAGAACTATATATGAACCACATACATAATTGTAACTTTTTAATAACCACATTTAAAAGTTTTTAAGAGCAGGTGAAATAAATTTGAATGAAGTTTATTAGATTAAATAAACTGTAATCTATCAAAAACATGAATTTCAGCATGGAATCAATACGTAACAACAAGTGACATATTTTACATTCCCTTTTTGGCACTAAAGCTTCAAAACGCAGGGTCTATTTCACACCTGCAGTTCATCTCAATTCAGCCTGGCCACCGTGCAGGTGCTTGACTGCCACGTTGGCTAGTGGTTACCACACTGGACAGTGTAATGAGTAGACTGGGAAGGAACTTGGGTAAGTTTCGACATTTTACTGAGTCTTCATTTTCTCAGAAAACCTGCAGTGAGAATTAGAAAAAATTTCCAGTATAATGCCCCGTACATAGCAGGTACTACATAAATAAGTTATTATTAGTTGTTTTCCTTAATAGGTTTGGGATTCTCATGCAGTCTTTGATTTTATTCTCTGTGTAGCTATCTTAGTTTTCCATTGCTAAGTAACAAATTACCATTTAATCTTAACCAGTTAGAACAATTGTATTATCTTACAGTTTCCAGGGGTCAGGATGGTCCAGGTCTTAATTACTCGTCCTCTATTCAGATCTTACCAGGTTGAAATCAAGGTGTCAGCTGAGCTGCAGTTTCCTTCTAATTCATCCAGGTCATTGGCAGAACTCAGTTTCTTGCAGCTATACGAATTGGGCCCTCAGGCCGTAGAGGCCACCCCTCGCCAACAGCAGCTTCATAACACAGCAGTTTGCTTTTTTCCTTGAGGCTAACTAGAGAGCATTTGCTGTTGCTTCTTAGTTTCTTATCTTTTTTAACGGCTCTTTCAATTAGGTCTGGCCCATCCAAGGTAATCTCCCACTAGATTAATGCAGCGTTAACTGATTAGGGACCTTAATTACGCTTACAAAACCCCTTTCCCATATAACTTAAAATACTCACAGGAGTGACATTCCATCATATTCACAGATCCCATTCACACTCACAGATTCATAGAGAAGGGGCACACCCAGGGGTGGAAATCTTGGGGGCCATCTTGGACTTCTGCCTAACACAGTCACCCTCTATTACACTGTTCAGCGTTTCTTCATGATTTGAGGGTTTCCAGGGTGTACCTGATTCCAACAAGATTCTGGAAGACTGGCACCAAGCACCATGAACACAGTAGACTCCTATGAATATGAATTGAAGGTTTCGAAGGCTTCAAAATCAAAAAGAAAAAGAAAAAGAAAAGAGAAGGAAAAAGATCCAGAAAAAGAAGATCTTCATGAAGTAGTGGTATTGGTGAAGCAGGCAGAGACGGCGCTGACTGGGTATGTAGAGGACTGCTTATGTTTGTTTCCAGGTAGATTACCAAGGGATCTCTCTCACGGTTATATACCTCTAAATTTGTTTTATATACATCAGAATTAGTACAGAGCTTTGTAGTGTACTATGAATCTTTGCAACACGTATTTTAAAATAATTGAAGATGAATGTTAAGTTTAGGTATGGAAATAAGGTCTAAAAACTGGCTAAACTTCAATCTCTTCTTCTAGAACCATACTACGTTGACTGTTATCTGTTATGTTATAAAGAACTTTGTTTTTTTAAACAAAATAACAGACTACAGAAAAGAGGCAGAAGAGCCTGTTGAATTCCAATGCTACCGTGAAGCTTTGAGACAACCATCATGACACTTCAGAAGCCTTTTTCCCTACTTTTAAATTATAGTTCTGGCTGTTTCCATAAGCGTGTCCAACTTATGCTTTTTATATTCTTCTTGGCTGGATTTGGACATATCTTTGCTTCTGGCTCCATGGTAAAAGTGATGAAAGAAGTTCTTTTAAAATGCAGAGTTTCTATTCCTTTATCTTTTTTTTCTGTTAAAAATCTAAGAATCAGTTACAGGCTTCATATTTTATAATCCAATAGAATTACTTGCCTTGAAATTCTTTTCTTATATAAAATACATTCATTTTTCCTACTCCAAAGGGGATGTACCCATAGAAAAAATGAACTCTCATTTTTTAATGTGATATACATTAATCCCATAAATATAAATATATATATATAAATATATATATATAGATAGATAGATAGATAGATAGATAGATAGATAGATAGATATGGAGTCTTGCTCTGTTTCCCAGGCTGGAGTGCAGTGGCATAATCTCAGCTCACTGGAACCTCTGCCTCCTGGAGTCAAGTGATTCTCCTGTCTCAGCCTCCCATGTAGTTGGGACTACTGGTGTATGCCACCACACTCAGCTAGTTTTTGTATTTTTAGTGGAGATAGGATTTCATCATGCTGGCCAGGCTGGTCTAGAACTCCTGACCTCAAGTGATCCACTCACCTCGGCCTCCCAAAGTGCTGGGTTTATAGGCATAAGCCACCACATCTGGCCCTACAGAACATTTTCATCTGCTTACACATCCCAGACTTTATTAAATAGTGCTCAATAGGGAAAGACGGCCAACTCTTAAAAAAAAGTTCACAATAACTTTGAAAAAGAACCCTAATAAAAAGTCTACTTGGCTATGAGGTAGGGAACTAATAAAAGGGTTATAAAAGTACCACTGGATTTAGCCAAAGCACACTGGAACTTTCTGTTTTAAGCAAATCTGAGAGTAGTGCTTTCAACAGATGTAATCATGACAAACACAATACTACCAACTTATGTTCATGTATTTTTTAACTTTTTAAAGGATTTCAACACTCATCTCATTGAATAATAATCACAAGCCCGTGAGATTGGAAGTAGAGGTATTTTCATTTCAATTTAAAGATGAAATTGACTTGCTTGGTGTTTTACAGACTGAATAGTTCCTAACTCACAGTCCAGTGCCATTTCCATTCACTCACATTACTTCACTATTGTATTCTCCCACAAAAAATTATGTGGGGATTTTTAGTCAACTCTCTGCCTAGGGTCACAGCTGACCAATGGCATGTTTAAATCTGTGGTAAAATAGCATCAGGTGAAGACTTTTACATATGCTCTTCTCCTGGACTCAACAGTAAACTTTTTGCTCTAGCATAAGCCCACTACGACTTGAAATTGCAGATTAATGTAGGGTGAAAATGTGGTCATTATAGAGCTGCTTTGTAGAGCTGTGTGTGCAATCACAAAGTTTTCTAATGTGAAATGTGAAAAGTTTATGTAGCAGGTTCTACTGAAACCTTTTAAATGAGTATTAAATTATCACAGAGAAGGACATGATAAACTCACAGAATTGCAAATAACTTGCAGTAGTAATGTATTCCATTTCTCCTAGGTAACTGATTATAAATCATCCAAAACATATATTTAAAAATATGTATTTCAGAAGTCTCCTCTCCTTACATGAAACCTCATCCTTCTGCTTAACGAGGTTTACATTCATTAAGTCTCTCCAAACTAATTTACATCTAAGAAATATACAGTAATTATTAATAAAACACATATTGTATATATGTGTACATACATATATGTATTCATATATATGTGTGTGTATATATATATATATATATATATATATATATATATATATTTAACCAGATTACTTTTTCTTCTTTCTGATCTAGGGCCACAGTTAATAGATGATTCTTGCTCTCAGTTTCTAGGCTGTCCACTTCTAAGCTAAGTAACTGAAACGGCTGTAATCTTATTTTAATTGTTCCTACTGTTTTCACACCTGTTTATCACCCTCATCTATTTTCTCTCAAATTCTCTAAATTCCTTTTTCAAAAAAAATTCAGCAAACAATTATTCTGTCTTTAACAGGCATTCTTGACAGATCATCCTGTTCCCAGAGTTTTCACTTGGATTTTTTCTGCGCCTCAGTTACTTCCCTTTAAGACCGAACTCTCTGAAAAAGAAGTCTAACTTCTTTTCCTGACTTTCCTCACTTCCGATTCAATCTTCACACCCAGTGCAACCTATTCTCTCCAGAACACTACCGAAAATTGCTTCTTCACTTCCCATCAGTGATGGCTTAAATGACAGATCCAGTCTTATTATTCTGGATAGAAAATTATTGTGCATCACTGGCATTTGACACTGCTGATTATTCCCTCTTTGAAATGGTCTCCTTTCTTGGTTTCTCAAGATTAACTGACTGAGTCTACTATTAGGATATACTATTCTTTCTCACTTTCTCTTCCTGCTTCCTCTTTCTCTGTAAGCTTTAAAATTTTTAAATGGTATTCTATGGAGCAATAATCTGGGATATTTTCTTGCTCTTCATCTCAGCCCCTAGAAAATGTCCAACAGTTTAAACTAACATCTGTATATTTATGACTTCTAAATCTCTTCAAGTCTGAGTTTTTTAATGCTCCAGATCAGTGTTTTCCAAAGAATGAGATGTGATCTTTTAGTAGTTCATGAATTCAATTTGGTGGCTTACAGCACACATTAAAAAATGAAAGAAAATGAATGGCACAAACAGAAACTATCTGAATAAATCACACACAGAAAGGGGTATTGTTCTATGAAATATGAAATCCTAGCTTCATATAGGGTAGGATGTAAAATGTACTTGCTACTGTGTTTCATGGTCATAAAAGTTTCAAAACCATTGTTTAGGAAACATCTTTATAACTGCTCACTAGATACTTCTACATGGATGTCTTTCAGGCACCTAAACTCTGCAAGTCCCAAACAGAATTCATTATCCTTCCCCACTGAAACCTCTTCTTCCTAGTCTGTTTTCTCACAGTTAATACTGTCAAGCTAGAAATCTGTCAGCAATCATCTGCTCCTTCCATTTCCTTACTCTCCGTATCCTAACACCATCAAAACCCTGTAATTCTCACTCCTCCACATCTCTCAATGTTCCTCCTCATTCCCATTTTCACTGCTTTCATGTAGCCCTACAACATTTAGTTTAAAAATATAGTGTACTCGTGGAAACTATGAGGTGTAGTAAGGCCAGCAGAATAGAAGATGACTGTCACTGAAAATACAGCTTGTTACTTACAGTTCCCAAGAAGAGGGGGCATGAGCCCCAACAGGGTCACAAAAAGAAGCATCAGGGTTGGTAAGGAGGCAGAGGGAGAGAGAGGAAACCCTTAAACAAGCCTTTATTGTGGTTTCCTTGGGAAGAAATGGGTAAAACAGAGTAAAAAGCATTAGGATTGGTAGTTTAAATATTTTCAATTGGTTCTAAGGCACTGGGGCTATCTGTACCTGGCCCTGGGGCTATCAGGGCAGTGGATAACGGACCAGATTATGAAAGCCCACTAAAGGAGATCTCACCTGAGATATGTGCTCTGGGTTGATTAGTTTGTTTTGGAAAAGTGCACTCATAGGCAAGTTATTTATTATCTCTAGAACTGGAAAACACTGAGAGGGGCGGTTCCCCCAGGGTCAGTAAGGCCCCAGATGTCACAGCAACAGAACACAGGAAATAAGACACAGTTACTGCACATCTATCACCTGAATTACTGCAGTAATATTCTAATCCATCTCCCTATTATTAACTCTCTTACTACAAATTATCTTTCTAAAAGCCAGATTTAATGCCAGATCTATTTTTCAAAAACATTACAAAGTGAAACCTAAAGGTGTTTTTTTTTTTTTTTCTTCCATTCAGGATCTTTAAATAGCTAGCCTATGTTCTTTTCCAGCCTCTTCTCCCATCTTCACAAATGCAACTAAAAGAAAAAAATAATTCCAGAATCCTACCACTAATATATCAAACTGTTTTCCATTTTGTATGTATGTTTCCTTCTAATTCTTTACTGAGTGTCCATTTAATTTTTCCAGGTTTTTAGTAAAGATGTAGCTACATATTATATTTTATGCTTCTGACAGTTTCCTAGTATAAACTTTCATGGTATGAATATGGTTTTTCTTAATTTGCCTTTTAATAGCAGGAAAACTTTGCAGCAAGTGAAGTCTGCCAAAATTTACCAAATTACTCCACTGTAGTTAAACACTGAAGACTGTTTCCAAAGGTTGAAATAAGGCTTCTGGGACCCTGTCCTATCCTCACTTCTTTCCGTTGGTTACTAATAAATAGCCTAATTGTTAATACTGGTTACAACAAGAATATATACATTTATGCCTTCTGACCCAAAAATGCCAAAATGTTTTCTAAAAGGGCATCATGAGCTATTTCACAAAAAATTCATTCAATATTTATTGATACTTCTTATGTGCTAAAACAGTACCAGTACAGACGTATAAACTGGATACTATTTTGAATTTCCAGGAATATAAAAACCACTGTGTTTCTATATGCTGTTAGACTAGAATTTTATTGTCACCCTACACAGGTTAGATTGCTTGATGTTACATACTAGGAAAGGGAGGCTCACAGGGATTAAATCACTTGCCCCAGATTAAACAGAGGCAGTTCAAGGACCAGGTTAAGACTATCTGGACATCATCATATTTTCAGAATGTTTTTTCTTCTTATAAAGGCAATATGATACTTGTCATTCATATATTCAGGGTAATAATCAAATATTGCAGAAGTCTCAAAAATAACTAATGCCATAATGATTTTATCAAATATTTAAAATCCTCTAATGCTCCTAGTAGTGACATTTCATCATAACCATCTATTTTTCCATCTATTTTTATAAGGTAATGTGAGCTGTTGTAATAGATAAATCCTGAAATATTAGTGATGTCACATAACAAAAGCTTTTCTTTCTCATTCTAACTTTAGTCTAACACTGCTGTTCAACAGAATGACTTTGAACATGATAACTCAGACCTGGGCTCCTCCCATCTGGTGGCTGTCATTTTCTATAGTCCCTGGAGTCCTTTGCTTTCACTGCTTAGCAAGTAAAAGGAGACAATGGAGAAGGCACATTTGTGACCTGTACATCACTTCCATTTACATTCCATTGTATAGAACTCACCACACGTCCATACCTATGTGCAAGGGAGTGGGGAGAGCTGGGAAATGTAGCCTTCTCAAGGAAGACAAAAAAATAGGTTCTGGTAATACGAAATAGTTTCTTTCGCGTCCTCCTTTACTTTAACCATCTAAGGAGATGAGAGTTACTGGTTAAGAACCATCCCTCTGTAGGGACGTGGATGAATCTGGAAACCATCATTCTCAGCAAACTGACACAAGAACAGAAAATCAAACACCGCATGTTCTCACTCATAGGTGGGTGTTGAACAATGAGAACACATGGAACAGGGAGGGGAGCATCACACACTGGGGTCTGTTGGGGGGGACTAGGGGAGGAGCAGCGGGGGTAGGGAGTTGGGAAGGGATAACATGGGGAGAAATGCCAGATACAGGTGATGGGGTGATGGAGGCAGCAAACCACATTGCCACGTATGTATCTATGCAACAACCCAGCATGTTTTGCACATGTACCCCAGAACCTAAAGTGCAGTAAAATAAAAAGAACCATCCCTTTGATTATAATGTCTGATCTATCTGGGTTAGAATCTTCTTTTGCTACTTACAATATGAACTTGGGCTGCTTACCTAAACCTAATTAGTGTCATTTTCTAATAGTCTAGTTTATTCTTCTAATAATACTTAACTTTTAGATTATTGGCAGATTTAATGATATAATACCTGTAAAGCACTTTAAATAAAAGAACCTAGCACTTGCTGGCTAATCAACACATATTAATTTTTTTCTACCCAGTCCTTCAGAGGTCTTATGTCATTTATTTCTATGCTCCCAATTTTGTTCTGTCTTTTAAGGCCAGAGTTTAAAAAACCCTAAACAATTTGAAAATTATGTTACTGATTTTTCTTCACACTTACAAATGCTACATTCTCAAAAGCAGTGAGAATGAAATTTAAAAATGGAAAAAAGCAGCACAACTGATGAAAGGAGAGAGAACACAGACTAATAAATCCGACACTACGTTTTACACTGAAGTTCTCTTCAGAAACCTCTCAAGAGGCAAGGTGAAGTTAAACATATTCTCTATTCATCTTTTTAGTTGAAGCAGAAAAATCCAACTAGTTTTAATATCTTAAGTCTTCTTAACATAATTCCAAGAAATTACCAATTTAATTATTGTTGCAGCTGCCATGATTACATAAAAAACTAAGTTCTTCAAAGCATAGTAAGTATATACTTACATCTAATTACATGTTCAGGATAGTGGTATGCACAGTGGGTTGGTTTAAAAGGCTCAAAACCCATTTCTTTATTTATCTATTTATTTTTCAGTTTATTTTTGGATTTTATCGTAACTTGATTCTTTTCTTTTTTAAAAAATTATACTTTAAGCTCTGGGGTATATGTGCAGAATGCGCAGGTCTGTTACATAGGTAAACACGTGCCACGATGCTTTGCTGCATCCATCACCCTATCATCTACATTAGGTATTTCTCCTAAGGCTATCCCTCCCCTATCCCCGCAACCCCTGCTATCCCTCCCTTAGCCCCCCCAACCCCGACAGGCCTGGTGTGTGATGTTCCCCTCCCTGTGTCCATATGTTCTCATTTATTTTTATTAATTTATGGAATAGTTTCTATCTTCCATAAAGGATTATTTAGGGTAGTATGTGATTTTATCCTAATTACAACCTTCTATAGCTTGCTGCTGTCATAAATGCTGACACAAGACTCCTGGGTCAGGGGCAAAAACTCGTGGCACAGCACAGCAAGCAGCCTGAGTATTGGACTGTATGTTGGTCCCTTTGTCCCCCAAGTCTGATGGGCTCAAATGGATGTCGTGCACACAATGGGTTTGTCACAACTGAGGAACACTGAGCTTGGGGAATCCACTGTTTTACAGTAAGCAGTAACAAGCCTGCTCTTGGCTAAGCCCTCATCTCTCAAGGTTTCTTGCTACAAACCATCCTGAGAAATGCCCTGGGAAAAGAGCAGTCAGGGACTTACATTTTTGGCAAGGCCAGCAAGGGTATGCAGCATGCACTCAGGGCCCATGGAAGACTGCCTCTCCTAATAAGGATTTGATGTGGCTTACAAGAAGACAGAATATATAATAAGATTACAACATGAGAAAAAACTGTTGCAAAAGAGCAGCTTTATGGTGAAGATAACAGTACAGTGAAAGATCATATGCAGAAATACATGTTGAAGACTGTCTACCATTACTAAAGACTGGCCAGTAACTCAGCCCTGCACTTCCTAGTGGCAAAGACAAATAGGGAAATGTCATTGACTGTAAGGTTCATATTACCTACGATATAATTAAATGCTACATATATGTATAAGAGAACAACATAGAATTACCAGTAAGAATTGGAAGAACTAGAAAATTAATCAATCCTTGAGGTTAATCCTTAAAGGATAAAGAGGATTTCAAAACTGAGGATTATAGTGAGAAGTCTTTTAAGCAAGTGGGACATGACATAATCACATTGGGAAGGAGCTAGCCAAAGCCAAGTGGTTTGTCTTCAGACTAGAGAAAATAAGGCTAGAGAGCTAGAGGGGAGCTAGACTTGCACAGAAGGAAACATGCAGTATTGATGGAGAAGAAATGAGGATACTTTTGTCGTCTTCTAAGAAACAAATTGATTGATACAGCAACGCAAACTAGATTAATCTGGCCATTTTATTAGGAAAAAACAACAACAACAAAACAAAAATAATCCAACAAGGGAAGGGACTAGACTATGGTGGTAGCACTAAGCTTGAGACTAAAAGATGATAGGAGAAATTTTTTTTAATCTTACAGGATTTGATAAAAATACAACTAAGATCTTAACTGGCATATGTGAAATTCTGTTTCAAATGTCCATCTTCTGGTTCAGGTTCAGAAATAATCTTAGATCTTAATCACAAACAATATACCTGTATCTTCCTACATTTTTATTTTATATCCCCGCATTCACTGAATTCTACCCTTCTTGTTCTTAGACATGGCATTTGTTCAAAAGAGATATTCAAAATTCTTGAAATAACCGTATGTAATATTTTCCTTCCGATATTCTAGAAAACTAATAAATAATATTCTAAATGGTTTGTATATTATCACTTGAGCAACAAATAAATGTACAAGAAAGTGAAGAACAAAAAAATATCACTGAAACACAGCAAGCATTATATGGTGCTTACTATTTTTGTTAAGAAAGGAAAAAGAGCTTAAAACAAATCTTAGAACTCCCACAAGAATCTATATCTAGTAGTTATAAACAAAAAAGGTGGCCCCACTGATACGGAGTCAAACACATCTGAGGATACAGAGACCATCTGAATCTGAGGCTTGCTGTCAGCAAAGGTAATTTTCATTAAATTTGGTGAGAGATACATTTGTACTAGACTGCAGGATGGGGACCTACATGCTTCACTAAAACACAAAGGATCCCTGCTAGATTATCACAGTCATTTTCATCCATGTGCATTAGAGTGAATATGTTAAAAATAACTGATAATTCCGTTCAATTTAGTCACATCACAATTTACATGTGCATCAGAAGCAAACATTAGGGAATTAACAATAAATAATTATTGACTCTTACTTCATACTGCCACATTTTTATAAGCAAAAGAAAATTTACTGGACGTTCATGTCTCATTATAGCTGGCATGTAATTTATTTCTCTGTTGGAGTTGAGTTTATCAACTGTTTCTGTCCATGCAGAGAAAATGTTCCTACCTAAGAAACCAATACAAGAACACAGGTAGGAAGCTGGAAAGCTTAATTGAAAGTCTAAAGTTAGGCTGTCACTGTGATTCAAACAAAAGAAGAAAGGACCCATTTCATCATTTATTTAACTGCACAAAATCTTTCTTACTCAATTGCACAAAATCTGACAGCTAATTGTACACTCATTAGTACACAGCATATCATTATATCAGAATATAATAACATCTATCAGAAGAAAGGGGCCCCATTATGTCATTTATTGCTCAACTATATGATATCTAAAAGTAAATCATTCTGATTAGCCATAAAGAAACATAAATATTTCATGAATTTTATGAAGTCCAAATAATGATGATAGTGATAATTATTGCAAAATGCTCTTTCAGTAGTTGCTAACAGCAGGTCAATTTAGACAGTCATATCTAATCTATGACAATCATATTATAGGTACCCAATTAATTGCCAAATGAGATTTATACAACCATAATCACAATGGAACATACTCTTGCAGGAATAGTTACTTGAATGAAACCAAGGTTTACAGACCCTATCCTACACACTATTTATAACTGAGAAAATTCAAGCGAGCCTTCCAAAGACCATCATCAACAACAATAATAATAATGATGGCTAACATTTATGAAGCATTTACTGTGAGCCAGGCACTGTCAATATTACATGTGATATATCTCATCCTTGCAACAGCTCAACAAGGTAGGTAGTATTCATCCCCGTTTAACAAAGAGAAAACCAAGGCCTATCAGGGTTAAGTGAACTATTTCAGTCCACCCAGTTAGTGACAGAACTAGGATTCCATCCCAGGAAACCTGATGCCAGAGCCTGAGTATGAACCACTCAGGGGACAGAAACCATCTACTCTGGGACTCATGAAAGCACAAATCTCTGTGAACAAACTGGAATTTCAGATGCTAATATACTGATCATTTAAGTATACGAAATAATTAGTAGATACTATATAAGAATGTAACCTAAGAATATTAATATCCTAAGGCCTCTAAGATATACTTCCTCTATTTGCCATAACTTGCCAAAAGAAAAGACAATAACTACCTAGAAGACATTTGAAGAAATGTGTCTGGAAACCTTTTATTTCAAAAGTGGAAGACTTCCAGATACCTGACTAAATCTTTTGCAAAGAATCTCCTTCTCTAAGTTGCAAATTAATAAACCTTTGCTTCCAAAATTTCTCCTATAAAATGAGTTAACACTGACAATTTAGTGTTCTCTCTTTTATGGGTAAAAAGCTTTAACAACTTCCTGGACAAGGCTAAATTAAGAAAACCCAGTGCTTACTTATTGACTTATTAAAAAATAATGCTGATACAATTGCTTTTGAAAGAATGACCCCTGAAAAATCAAACTGAGGAGTTAGTTCTGGTTTTGAAATATGTTAAGTCCACAGTAACTGATTTTTAAAGACATTTGGCAATGAGTTTCTGACAAGAGTAATGGCATAAAGGCAGATGTAGTTGGACCAGAACGAAAAAGAAAACAGTAAAGCTGGTCAATTCTCAGAGATTACGAGGCCTAATGTTATTTAGATTAACTACAATTTTTAGACATAATGATGGAAGAAAAAGGGCAAAAAAAAAAAATTTTAGCACTCACTCTATAGTCTTTACATTTTGAATAACTCAGGCTTCTTTTATTTCATCTAATTTTAGTGTGCTTTTTTTTCTTAGTGATAACCTAAAAACTTAATACGAATGGAGAATAGCTTTTCAATTTCAGATGTTGATTCCAGTGTCTCTCTTAGGACTGTGACCTACTTTAGAGCTCTACTTTTTTGCAAAATGCAACCTGACTTCAAAAGAGGCTTCATGGATCATGAATATGACAGATAAAGATGTTCCATAGTATTTGCCTATGACGATTAAACACAGATAAGATAACCTTAACATGCCTATATTCACTACTATCAAGATAATAAAGGCCAGTGATCTTTAAGATATGAAGAACCATCGAACTGACTAAATACTATCAAACAGAGTTAAGGAAGTTCAAAACGATGTCTTAGAGCTCTTCCATGAAAGGTTTTGGTATATAGCTCCAAACTTACCCACTCCATACTCCTTACAACCTGATCATTCTTTCACTGTACAGTATCTATTAGTTCATTTAAAAAAACCTACTCTGTAAATATATTTGGATTACATGTACTTATGTTGCATCCCAACCAAAACTGAAAATACTTGAGACCAGGCATTCAACTTTTGACTTTTAATTTTTAATTTTTTTTTTATGAGACAGAGTCTCACTCTGTCACCCAGGCTGGAGTGCAATAGCACCGTTTCCACTCACTACAACCTGCCTCAGCCTCCCAAGTAGCTGGGACTACAGACTTGTGCTGCCACGTCTGCTAATTTTTATATTTTTAGTAGAGACGGGGTTTCACCATGTTGGCCAGGATGGTCTCAATCTCTTGACCTCGTGATCCATCTGCCTTGGCCTCCCAAAGTGCTGGGATTATGGATGTGAGCCACTGTGCCCAGCTAGCTTTTGACTATTTTTAAATTTTAACACAGCATATAAGATCAAGATGTACAAATTATAGTAACACACATACCAGACAAAATTTATTAAATAATAAAGAAGGAAGAGCAAGAAAGACATTTTATAAGCACCATGTGCCTGAACAGCGCTTGAGTCTCTTCATACATTACTTCTCATTATTTAACTATTATTTAAATATTCCCATTTTACAGATGAGGAAATTTAGCTTAAAGTAGTGACAAGATTGAACTTCAGGTTTTCTGACTCCAAAATATGCACTCTTTAAACCATACCACATTACCTCTAAATATGGGAAACATTTCAAAAGAAGCAAGTATCTTCAGAACAAAAACAAAAACAAAAAAGGCCTTACAATCATCAGCAGGGTTTTGGGGTCATACGCATGGGGCTAAAGGGAAGCCGATGCTAAGTAACTATTAAGCAACACGCTGTTCATGCTCAGTCAGAATTTTTCCTTGCCTCTGTCTTGCTGAGGTCTTAATAATTTGTGCTTCTTTCTAGACCACAGTTGTTGCACTTACCTTTATTAGCAATCATCTTAAAGTCCCTTCCACTTGTAACGTTCTGGGATTTTATATGTGAGGCATCCTCTTTTAAGTTTATTTCATATTCAACATCTACCTTTCCTTAGAAAAAATTAACGCTTTACTTTAATATGAAGAAACCTGAAGCCTGTCTCTTTCTACCTTGTTATATAGGGCATGTTTCAGTAAGCACATGATGACGAGCGTCAACAAAGGAATGATGTATATCGAGTTGGTGACAATGTCATGAAGAAACTGAATCTTTGGGATTTAAAAGGAAAATCACACCGGGTGCAGTGGCTCATGCCTGTAATCCCAGCACTTCGGGAGGCCAGGAGTTCGAGACCAGTCTGGCCAACATGGTGAAATCCTGTCTCTACTAAAAATACAAAAAACTAGCCAGGCATAGTGGCTGTAATCCCAGCTACTAGGGAGACTGAGGCAGGAGAATCGCTTGAACCTGAGAGGCGGAGGTTGCAGTGAGCTGAGATTGCGCCATTGTACTCCAGCCTGGGCAACAAGAGTGAAACTCTGTCTCAAAAAAAAAATAAATAAATAAATAAAAAATAATAATGGTAAAATAAACGAAAACGAAAAGGAGAGGAAGCAATAAGAATTACAGTAATAAAGAAATCTTTTGAAAAAGAAATGTATAATAATTTATACAATTAATTAAGCATTTTCCCTTCAAAGTGAGCACTTTGGAATGTTATCTGGCAGTTTTAAGATCTGTATCACATAATTTTAGGTGTGATAGAGATTTTCATCTTTGCAGACTGACATTTATTTGGGGAAATAAATATTATTTCAAGTAAAAATAAATGGGGCTGGGCGTGGTGGTGCATGTCTGTAATCCCAGCACTTTGGGAGGTTGAGGTGGGTGGATCACAAGGTCAAGAGATCGAGATCATCCTAGTCAAAATGGTGAATCCCTGTGCCTACTAGATACACAAAAATTAGCTGGGCATGGTGGCGCATGCCTGGAGTCCCAGCTACTCAGGAGGCTGAGGCAGGAGAATCCCTTGAACTGGGAGGAGGCAGCTGCAGTGAGACAAGATTGCACCACTGCGCTCCAGCCTGGCAACAGAGCAAGACTCCATCTAAACAAAAATAAATAAATAAAGTAAATGCTAGAGTATGTAAACATTCACACCAAATTAACAATGCCTCATAGAAATAAGAGTTTGGTATATAATAAGATCACTGTAATGTGGCTTATAAGCTGACTCTAAAGGTAATTCTACAGGAGGAGTTTCAAAGTGTTTCCAACAATATTGATTATATTGATATAAATTTATGGCTCCCTGAGGGTCCTGATGAGTTTGTCAGCAAATAAGTATTATAATGCAATAAAAAACTGAAAACAAGTTTCATCAATTTCCCATATGAAAAACAGGAATAAGATCATCCTCCCAATATCACCATGCTAAACTGAAAAAGAATACACAACATCGTAATACCCAAGTATGTGTTGTATTATGAGATTTCTGGGCTGGGGAAATTAAAAGTAGTGAGAGCAGAAAACAATGCAGAACAATTTACGGAAACAACGTCTAAGACGACGAATAACTGATGGGAAATAACTGTAGATAACAGAGTAGGCTGGCATATTGCTACAAGAAGTGGAACTGCTATTTGCATCTATGAGGTTAGAAGTCATGCCAAAAAAAGCAAACAGGTCCTTCGAATACAAATTACAAATGCCATATGTATTCAGTATAGAAAATGCTTTTAATCCCACATAGGCCTCTTCATTCACATGTGAACAAGAACTAACTTGCTTTCAAGTAGGTTGACTATTATGTTACTTTTTCCAATGAAGGACGAACAAGTAATCACCTATTCACAGAGGGTGGTATCACTAACCAAAACATATCTTATATAGCTATTATGCTAAGCAATTCATTTACTTCAACATTTACAGAGGACTTAATTCTGGAAAACCATCCCCATCAAATCTGTATTTGGTAATTTGTATGAAATCCAGCACATTAAATCAAGAGTCTTTCTTTATTTAATAAATATTTAAGAAGTCAGATTTGTAGTTAAGTGACTAATTTGATAAAAAATATTTATGTCTCTCCACAGAGGCTTTAAATAATAGTGAAGGTATAAATCACAAAAATCAAGGAAAATGGATGCAGATTCATCAGTGGATGAGTGATTTCAAAAGTAAAAAAAATTCCAAGGGAAAAAGGGATATTTGGATATTTCTGGGCATTTTCCATGTGGCAGGCACTATTCTGGGCACTAAGTACACAGTAATAAACAAAAGCCAACATTTCCAGCCTTGTGGTGCTTATAAATATTATAGTTGGAAAAGACAGTTAATTTAAAAAAAAATTGTAAATTAGATAATGTCAGATGGTGTGAAGCATAGGAACAAAAATAAATCAGGGAAGGAGAACAGAAAGTAGAAGAGTAATAAAGCTTTAAATAGGGTGGAATTAGGGAGGGCATCACAGAGATGGTGATATTTGAGCAAAGACTTGAAGGAAGTAAGGGAATGAGTCTTGTAGATATCTGGGATGTAGCAGTTTGAATTATTCATGATTATTTCTTTCCTCATCATATTCCCCATGCAACTTGTCTTCACCTATGGAATATGGGCTTGTGGGGTGTGTCACATCTACACAGAAGCTTTACATGCATTGGCTACATTTGGTTCTGACCTCCCTTGAGTTTCTGCCCTCTACCATGAAAACCTCTTAATCCAGAAAAATTACCTGGATCTTGAAATGAGATGTGTGGACCTAAGCCCAGCCAATCCCAGGAATGCCAATGCCAACCTGCAGCCCTTAAGTTATACAAATTCTTCAGATTTGGGGATTGTTCTTTGGGGCAGAAAAAAATGAGTATATGTAGTAAGTGCATTTCATGAATGCAAAGACACTGAGGTAGAAGTATGTCTAACCTATACACACAAAAAAGCAAAGGGCCAGCAAAACTGGAGAGGAATAACGGTGGGGCAGAGTCTGCCAATTTCTCATTTCTCACTTAAGCAATGAAAAAGCTGAGTCCCTGGAGATGCTAAAGACTGAATGTCCTTATAAGACAAATGGCAGAAGAGAGGTTTGGGGATAGGCTGAAAGTCTAAAATAAAACCCATCTAATGTAAAGAATTCCAGCAGCCACATGTAAACACTCTCCATAGTCCTCACCCAAAGCAAGAAACTAGTGGTGTATTTGCTGGAGAAAAAGAATGAGGGCGATTTGGGGACTTGATGGAAGGCAGAGGTGAAATGGAGAGTTAAAACAAAAATGAACTGTAGCTTGAAATAAGGAATAGTTGAACCAACAATTCCCTTTCTCAATCTCATTAGCAGCTGGATTATCTAACTTTTGGACAAGAGAGAAGAAGATTATTTTAAGAAGAAATAAATCCATTTCAGATAAAGAACATTCACATACAGATTGCAAGTAAGAAAAAAAAAAAAGCTGATTCATTCAATCACAAAACAGTGAAACCCACCAATTAAAAGCTCTAACCCATGTCCACAGAGCTACAAACTAACCTTTAGCATCTCACAATTTAATACACATAAATAACCAAGGACGATCTGACACATGAGGAAAGAAAATCTTAGCATAAAAGAGACCAAAATAAATGGATAATGCAGGGAACAGAAAAACTTAAAGCTGAACAACCAAAAATTATAACATTCTCAGAGTTAAAAGAGGGTACTGTATCCAAATATAAAACCAGCATGTTATGACAAATTAATAACAAAAAAGAAAGAGCTCTTGAAAATTAAAACCATGTCAAAATAAAATTCAGTAAAAGGATAAAAAAACATAAAAGATGAGTCATCTCTGAGAATGTAGAACAAAAACTTGAAAAGGAGAAAATGTGAAAGAAAACTGTAAACTGGAGAATCAACAAAGGGAGTCCAATATAGAAAGAGAAAATTGCAAAACAGAAGGTAAAAACATCACCAAAGAAACACTCTAAGAAAATTTACCAGTACCAGAGGGTGTGAGTTTCTAACTTTAAAAGACCCACATAGTACCCAGCACAACGAATGAAGTACTCAGCACCGCCCTCCCCCACCCCCAACATCCTCATGAAATGCCGCAACTCCTGGAACAAAGTCACCATCCTAAATGCTTTCTGGAGGTGCAGGGTGGTGGGGTTTAAGCCGAATATAATCAAGGAAGAATGAGAATGGCACTAGACATCTCAACAATACCAGACAGTAAAAGACAACTAAGCAGTGCCTTCACAATTCTAACAGCAAGTGATTTTCAACTGAGAACTCCATACAAGTGATCAAACAAATATGAGGACAGAAAAAAAGGTTACTTTAGATACTTAAGGACTCAGAAAATTTACTTCCCTTGCAGGAAGTAAATTAAGACTCAAGAACATCCTCAAGTAAAAGAAGAAAAATAGCTGAATGAAAGAATAAATACAATTTGAGTACAATCTATGACTTTAAAGTTAACAATCTATATTTAATAACTAAAAAATGTCATATAACCATATCACAAGAATGGAGAAGAGTATGCAGACAAGCTGGTAATAAAGATGTGTCCTCATGTTATGTCAACACAGGGTATTTTTAATGAATGCAGTAAGAAATGACGGCATATCATCAGGTAAAATGGATGTGTAACTATCAAACGAACAGCTAAAATTGTTGAGTAGTTGCTTCTGGATAGGGAAATGAGATGGTGTGACAGTACCCTTTTTCTTGATAAACCTTCAATGCTATTTGATTTACTATGTATCCAAATGACTTTAATTTTCAAAAATTTATGAAAAAACAAATATTCTAAAATATGACTCAACTCAGGATATTTATAGTCTGGGTAAAAAACTGTTAATATACCTAAGATGTCATGCAGTAATAAGACTAATTTCAAAAACCCCTCTACTTTTAGCCATCGATTTAACTATTTTTTTTTTAAACTTCAGGAGCACATTTGAACTCTAAGTTTTTTTCTCTGTTTTACATTTTTTTCACTGACTATTTATAGATTGATTTCATGTTGATTATCAGTATGACTGTGCTAATTAAGCAGTCTACTAAACACAGAAGGTACCACTGTTGAACTAAGGATACCTGTATTATTTGGCTCTTACTATCCAAGCAAGACAAGTATTTATTTGATATAACTTTTTCTAGAATAAGAATGGATTAAATCATTCGATGACCAATGCTGTGTGGCTTTCTCCTCACTTTGTACATAAATAATATATGCTCATCATTCTAGAAAAGTTAGAGTCAAAGAAATCAAGACTAAATAAATAAAAAAGGAAAATCTCCCCAGCTGTCTCCACCAGAAATATTAGAATGTGCTCTCAGACTTTTCCCATTCAAATATGCACAGTATATATTAAATAAAAACATCTTTCATAAGCTATTTCTACTTACTATATCCTAAATTATTAGAGATCATATAAATCTATATCAGAATTTCCTAAGATTATCATGTGAAACCATGTACTTTATTTAATCAATCCTCTATCGTGTTGGCCATTGAGATTTTCTTTTTTCTTTTCTTTTGTTTTTTTTTTTTTTTGCAATTACAAACATTTCTGATAAATGTTCTCATGTGTTTGCATGTATGCATTTCTCTCTCCTCATATTTGTCTCTCTTAAATATGTGTGTATACACATTTTTCTAATTGTTTACTTAGAATACATTCTATTTATTAGATAGAATTTATTTATATATCTAAATAAATAGAATTTATTCTAAGTAAACAAGTAGAAAAATATAAGTAAATCTAAGTAAAAAACACAAATTCCTAAATCAGATGATATATGCTTGCTTTAAAAAGTTTTAAACATACACTGCTAAAAAATGTTGCTTAAAGCATTCACCAGTAAACACCACCATCAGAAGCATATGACAGTGATGATACCACTCTTTTAAAATCTTTGGCAATGTGAAAAATGAAATATATCTCACTGCTGCTTCAATTTCATTAATTATTAATAATGCTGAGCATTTTTCTCATTATTCATAGCTAATCACGTCTTACAAATTCCTTTTTCTAGTGTGTCCTTTTAAATTTACTGATCTTCAAGAGCTCTTTATATAAGAACATTGACCCTCCCTCATACAATGAACTCATTTGCTTGTCTCTTTCTACAGCTTCTTCTTAAAGCTCTTCTTTCTAAAGTTACTGTTTATTTTCTCAGTATTTTTCAACTAATTCATTGATCAATCCCAAAAATTTACTTGGGCTCATTATAGGACTCATTATGCCTCAGCTACTTGACTATTTGCTTCTGGGATCCTATGCTTCAGGCACAGACCAGAACAACTTCTGACACTTAGAAGCAATATTTTGATGGTTATATAAACCAGAAGTCATATAAGTGTCTTATTTAAAAAATTACTTTTCACTCGTTTGGATTTTGGCCATGTTGCTATTTCAGGAGGTACATAATGGAAAAAGCTTTTCTACATTTCCCTTTAAAATCACATAAATACTTTATAATGGCATTTACTACTCAATGTTTATGTATACAGCATTATTAGAGTCTGTAAATGTTTTAAAGAAAAAATTGTATATTTTGGGAGAGGGGTAGTGGAGATTTTAGTAGTTGGGAATCTGGCTTGTGGTTGGGTTTATTCAATTTTCAGTTAGTTAGAAATGTTACTAAACTGCATATTCTGTCATCAGTTGTCTATTTATTTTAGGTCTTAGGTGCTGTGACCAATGAAAGTTCTAGAACTTTTTAATAGGAGCTTAAGGAGTTTTTGTGAAGATGCATTTGCACTGCAAATCTACTTTCTTACTTATACGACTCATTTGCTATGAGTTTAGGACAAGTAATGAAGATTATGGAAAATTAATCTGATGATGGGCTGTGATGAAAGGGACTCACAAAAAGAGAACAGGAAAAGAGATAGGAGAGGAAAGGTTTCCCTTTCTTGGTATTTCTTCTTTGTCTTTATACTGACAGCCAAACTTACAGGCCCTAATAGAGTAAGGTAGGCAGCTTTTCACTGAAAGTCTTTGCAATGACATAGACCTGGGTTCAAATACCAGATAGTCTTCTTCTCAGTTCTGTGTTGTTGGGAAAGTCCTTTCTTTGTTGAACTCCTGTGAGACTAAGCTGTGCCATCTGAAAAGTGGGACCAACACTTCGGAGGGTAATTGTAAAAATTAAGTGTTCAGGTATCTTTTCCAATTGAGGCTATAATTTAATTCCTTTTTTATTACCCTAAATATTGAGTTCTTTAATCTCTAATATTAATGGCATTGTTCAGATCACCCTGGTTTACATAACCTCAGTCCTCCGTTCACGTCTTTATTAGCAAAGGAATAATTTATTACCAAGTCAAACCATTTCACAGTCCCATCACCGTTCAAGTACACTAATGACCACAGACTGTGCAAAGTAAAAACTCTATGCTTTTATTTTCAGGCTTCTACCAGAATTTCACTACCGAGCAACTCCAAGTTTTGGCAAATACTTGATACAGCTTAAGGCTACTGAGATCTCCGAAGAAACTTGCCTAATGGCAAACTTTATACAAATGCTGCTTTATAAACCATCCTGTGCACTGTACTAAAGTCTAGAAGGTTTTAAAACTGACTCTTAATAGGATCCTAAGAATTTTCTTTCTTTCTTTTCTTTTTTTTTTTTTTTTTTGAGACAGTTTCATTCTTGTTGCCCAAGCTGGAGTGCATGTTGTGATCTCGGCTGACTGCAACCTCTGCCTCCTGGGTTTAATCAATTCTCCTCCCTCAGCCTCCCAAGTAGCTGGGATTACCAACATATACTGGCTAATTTTTTGTATTTGGCAGAGATGGGGTTTTGCCATGTTGGCCAGGCTGGTCTCAAACTCCTGACCTCAGGTGATCTGCCCACCTTGACCTCCCAAAGTGCTGAGATTATAGGCATGAGCCACTGTGCCAAGCCAAGATCCTGAGAAAATTTTTAATAGAATCTGAAGGTACATAGGAAGCCACTGAAAAAGCTAATGGAGAAAAAGTTTCCACATAACTGCTCAATTTGGTACCATCTCAGTGACTGCCCAATTTGGTACCATCTCAGTGAAACCTAATTAGAGTGATGGGAATCATGACACTATTAACTGAACTTGAAGAACAGCATAAATATTCCACAATGCACATGAATTTCTCAAGAGGTGAAGAGAAGTGATGAAGAGCAGTTTTCCTAATAGGCTTTAATTTCTGAGCTAAATTTAGTGTGTGTCAATTATCATTATCAACATCAAAAACACTTACATCTGGGTGTTTTATTAGGTGTTAAAGAAATTACAAGTCAGCCTTCCTTCCAAGAAGCCTCTGTCTCAGATGTATTTCAGTACCACGAACTCTGGACTGAGAACTTCAACTCTTTTAACTATGAGGTATCATATGCTACTGAAGATAACCACTCTCCATCTCCCACAAAAAAACTTCCTCTACCTAATTTTGAATAGGAAAAGCACTATATGCACGGATTCCCCAAATCACCTTCTAACAATTCCTTGTTTACTTTTCATGATGCTATGTTTTCATTACTCAACAACTGATATCTAAGTATTCTTACCAAGACTTCTTTTCTGGAGGAGTTATATGTGCAAGGTTCTTTGAAATTCCTATGTAATCTATATACATCCAGGTTGATATATATAATATGTACATAGCACATGTGTTTGCATATCTATGTTTAAATGTCTACCTCTGCTTTTTATGAATTAGAATAAAACTTGACAGCTAATGGACTGATACAAGTGGTAACTGTATCTCATTTTATAAGAAGCATAAAATTGTTGCCTGCTTTTAAAAAGTTAGGTTACCTATGGTTAGTCCTTTAATACTAGAAATGTAGTTCCAGAGTTCAGTGCCTGTTTGAATTAATGAGGAAACCTGCCACTTGTATGAACATTCAATTTCCTAACACTAACCCCTAAAATGCTATGTGAGGCTCCACATTTTTTAAAAACTAGTTTTAAAGGATATTAAAACATATACTCTACTTAAATTCAAGTTTTCTAGAATTGTTGTTTTGTTATTTAGTATAGCTAAATTTAATAAACTAAAAGTAAATTTCTGGAATTTAGTATGATTGAAAATATTTTTAAAAGCTTCAAGTGCATGGCTCCCAGTATACTTAGTATAACATGGAATTGCTCTGGAAACCCCAGAGCCCAAAACCACTTGTTAATTATTTATGCTACTAAATCTACATTTTTCTTGTCATTCTGGTGTATTCTACAAGATAGCCCATTAGAAAATCCAGAAAATGTTCAGGATGTGTTTTGACTCAAGCCTCAAAATCAATCATTTTAGTTACTTCTTTTGCATAATAGAAATCTCTTCTAGCGATCCCAGGAACTGCTTCAACTCCTAACCCATCCAGCCTCAATTTGTCCTTACAGGTTTTTATGATAAATCGTAAAGCACACTCAGCAGGAGCTGTTCTGTGGAAATAAGTAGTTACGCTTACATTTTTAAGAGTTTCAACTGTGAACAGATAAGACAGATTTTTAATGAAGCTACAATTGACAAGGAAAACAAAGTAAATAAAAGCAAGTAGCTATGCATGGTACTAAAATTTACAATGACTATAACAAGCAGAAATCAATCAAATCTCTCACAGAACAATCTGTTTTCTTATAAAGCACAAAAATCACTTGAGCTGAACAGACAACAAATACTAACCCAAGACACACACATCAACTAATTAAAGGCTGATTTTCCACAACAGGAAAATGCCGTTCCTGTTTATCGATGTCTAAAGGCATTTTTTTTTTTCTCAGAAAAATGTATGCTTAAACTGGTTTGAATATATTCTGATGTATCAATTCTGTCAAAGGAAGGGAGAAGGTAGGCAAAAATAACATTCCTAGTTCCTAAATAAATTAGCTCTGTTTAAAAGGGCAAGACTAATTCACTACTTTAATGGTGGCTTCCATTAAGCTGGAATAGTAATATTAAACCACTTCAAACTACTGGCAGAATATGAGTAAATCAAGAACAGTGAGACTGGCCCCTTTGAAAAGGGTCTGGTCATATACACAAACTTTAATTCTATCATGCAATAAGAAAATGCTGAATAAATTAACTTTTCAAAGGGCCATTATACCTTAGTTCCTCATTACAGATCTCATTACAGACTGTCTTTATAATGCTCACCTGACAATATCATGTAAAATGCTTAGCTTCTAAGGTCAGTCTAAATAAGAGAACAATTCTCCTATTTATAGCAAAGGATGAACTTTTCTCATTTAGATGTTTAAGCAGCTAACCCCTGAGTTTAATGTAATTAGGGAAGGGATATTCAATTTACAGTATCCACAAGTAATGATAATTAAATTGATCCAAAAAAGCTGTTGGTAAGCATAAGATACCTTTGTAATTACATCCCGTTTTCAAAATGACTTTAGTACTGTGAACTTGAAGCATTTCAGCAAATTAAGGCCAATACACATAAAACGAAAACTACAGTAGCTTAAAAGCTAGACTGTTTAACATAATGAGCAGCACTACCAGAGGGAAATCTTGAAAACATTCTATAACTCACCACGACAGCCTATGCTTTCTCCTTTCCTCTCACAAATAGCCATTAAAAATATTCAAGAGAGTCTTCATTTTTCACCAAATAAATTCTTCATTCATACAGTCATTTTTTTCCCCCACTTTTAAAGGAAACTAAAGAACCAACCCCTCTTAGTTTTCTGTTATTAAAGTGGCTGGTAACAAGCTTCAGTTCTGTGTTTATTTGAAAGAAAAGATGAGAGCTATGAATATGAAACCATTTTCCCTGTGAGTCCTGAAGATTGGCTAGGTCAGCATTCCACCAGGACCAAGGTGAAAAATAAACAAATAACCATGTTCACAGCAGCTGCAGCGATCAGTCTCTGGAAAATTATTCAGGCATTATGAGAAAGACGATATTAAATGCTGCCACTTGCAGCTTCACGGCTCTCTGAATATTCACATCAGAAAGAGATGAGCACTTAAGGGGTATCATCAGAGAGCTCGGCCATCTGAGTATCTTCCATTAAGTTTTTGTCTTAAAGGAGGAAGGCGGGAACTCTGCTTGACAGGTAAAAGGCTTGTCATAATTCATTAATATCACAGCTTTGCTCAGGTTTCCTTCAATGAGCCAGGCAAGACGCCTATGAAAAAATGCTGAGCATATAACATCTCCAAAGACGCTGCTATAATAAACTTGGTACCTCTTGGTGCTACTGCACTAGAGGCTAAAGACTTCCAATAGTACTTTCCATGTGAAAGTCTATCTAACAAACGTCATCTCACTACTGCATAAGCCAGTAATTTCTGCATCAAATTCCAAAAGGATAGATAAAAGAAATAATTTAAGCATTGCCAAACTATGAAAGTTTTTAAAAGTTCCTGGTACTATTAAGGCATACCTTCAAGTAAAACATAATGTATTCAATTGGGGAAAAAATTACTGGTCTTAAAAAATAACAGAAATCAAATTATAGGATTCTCTATGTTGCTGTTTCTTTTGACAAAATTATTTCAAGGGAATGTTCAGAAACATCAATTCTGCATGATGTCAATTAAGTAAGCAATTTAATATAAAATAGATTACATTAGTCCCCCCTTATTTGCAGGAAATACCTTCCAAGACCCCCAATGGACACCTGAAACCGAACCCTATATACCTGTTTTGCCCTTATATACACCTATGAAAGGTTTGATCTACAGACCATAAGAGATGAACAATAATAATAAAATCGAACAATTGTAACAGTATACCTAACAAAAGTTATGTAAATGAGGTCTCTCTCACAAAGCCTCTCACTGTACTGTATGCAGTTTCTTTTCTTTTCTTTTTTATTCTTTTTGAGACAGAGTCTCACTCTGTCGCCAGGCTGGAGTGCAGTGGTGTGATCTTTGCTCACTGCCACCTCCGCCTCCCAGGTTCAAGCAATTCTCCTGCCTCAGCCTCCCGAGTAGCTGGGACTACAGACATGAACTACCACGCCCAGTTAATTTCTGTATTTTTTAAAAATAGAGATGAGGTTTCACCATGTTGACCAGGATGGCCTCTATCTCTTGACCTCGTGATTTGCCTGCTTCAACCACTGAAAGTGCTGGGGTTACAGACAAGAGCCACTGTGCCCGGCCACAGTTTATTTTCAAACCATGGTTTATCATGGGTAATCAACACTGCCAAAAGTGATAAGGAGGGACTACTGTATATACCAACACACATTTGGTCACTAATCATATTCATCTACATTTTCAGAACATTGTACCACACACTGATGTCTTTCCATTTTCCTCCCCCAGTTTCTTGCTTTAACACATTAAAGAACCAGGAATTTGGTTAGATATTTACTCTGTTTTCATTTACATGGTAAAAAATAGGAAATTAAAAAATAAAACAAACCCATCATCCAATCAGCAGAAAATAAGAAAACTAGTCATAAAAACAGTAGCAGTAAGAGGGGAATAGTATATAAACCTGCATATTAGTTTTATTAATTTTATGTTGTTAATTTAAGAAATAAAAGTTCTATTTAGCAAATAATACACTGAAAATTAATGGTTGTAAATTTTTAAATATCAATACTATTTTTACAATTCTAGGTAAACATGATCTTGGGTTCGTGATTTAGTGACAATTTCTTTTTAATAATTGTCATGAACTTTATTTTAAGCTCCAAAATGATCATTTCTATTTGTTTAAAGTATGTGAAATCAAGTCTTAGCATTAATGTGTATGATCATTAAATGAAGGTACAATCTAACTGAACAGAAATCGGTAACTGTATTGAATGACTTCATGAGAAAAATAAAAATAAATGACCCTCACATCCTTAATGGATGAGTGTCAGTTATGAGCAACACATCACATAATGCTGACACAGTCTCACGCAAAGTGGTATCACTTTTCATATGAGTGTTGTAAAGCCTTATCAAAGGAAATTGTGTTTTAATGCTATTTTGGATGTCATTTTTGAGAGGATTTTTACAATCTCATTTCATAAAGCATAAAGCATGCTCTGAATTGTTCCAGGGAGCTTTTATCATTGGCATATGTACTAGGTCCCCCTTTGAAAGCTTTCCAACAAAATGAAATCCTAAACACATAAAAAGGATAACAATTTATAATATTACTTAAACAACTAGTTTACTGTACCTTGTCTTTCTTTGAATACATATTCCCTCAGTGTTACTCTTAGAATGCTTTTTCCTGGGAGCAGCCCATGTTACATATATACACTGTGGCCTGTTCTACACATGCAACACACGTGCTTCAAATACACTTAGAAACAGCTTGATGATCAAAGCTCACACAAAAGAAGGCCACAGAAGTAGTAAGTTTATATGCAGCTCGGAATTTATCAAGTCATTATATTTTCTAGGAAGTTTACATAAGAATGCATTTTTATTTCCTTCTAGTAACTAATTGTCCTTATTAAGAAGGAAAAATGTCACATCTTATGACATAAAATTATAGAAAAATGTAAATGATTCATTCCTTTCACTTCTTGAAAAGATGCTAAAAATACTTATCCTTGTAATATACATTGCTAATTTGGCTTTTGATTGTAAAAAAAAAATGCTGACATGATGAAATAAAAATTTAGTAAATATGCAATAGTCTGGGTATTTAAATCTTATCAAGTGGTGAAACCAGTATCAACAGAAATAACAGTGATATGCTGTAACTCAGTTTATTATTATTTCCTCCAGCATAAATTAAAATTTATTTCTGACTGATTCAGCAGTCATCGAGCAAAACTTCCAGTAACCTCTCTGAAGATCTGGCACAGATAAGAAATTCAGGATAGGAACAAATGTGCAGTGATGTACAGAAGCTACTATGGTAGTTCTAAAAATAGCAAGGTTTCAGGCTTTCAGTGGCTTAGGATTCTCATGAAATGAAACTTAAAAATTCTTAAGATAGAACCAGGAAACTGTAGCTAAAGATTCCTGACTGACATGAACATTACTTCCTTTATCCCAAAGGATGTAGTAACTTCTCGAGCAAATGTAGCATCATAATTAGTTATAATTGACTTTGTCTTTTAATTTTTAAGCCAATCTATAAATTATGGATTATTGTGTCAACTGGAAGACAGTTTCTGACACCATCCCGTATATCTCATTACTGTAATCAAAACCAAGTTCCTTATCGTGATAACTTTGTAGTCTGCCAGATTTTTAAATCATTTCAGGAAATGTTAGCTTATTATCACTAAACCACTTGCACAATTTTAACGTATACTGTCATAATTCTAATATGGCTGAAAATATTATAAAAGTGTATAGTGTCACTAGGAATTAGAGGAGGATAAATGTAAGCTTATAAGGAGAGATCCTACCTGTACTGTCTCTTATTTTGAGAACCACCCTATCTGGGCTACCTCCTTTCTCTTCTATACTCTGTCCCTGTCCATCTTCTTCCTTCAGCTCAGCACACCTGCTGGGCAGATGCAATCCACTGCCATTCCTCTGAAATTAATGGAATGCTAGCATGTACCTGTTCTTCTCAGGCACTCAGCAGGTGCACTTTACCTGGAACATTGGGAATCAGTGAAGCAACTGAAAGAGAAGGATTTATTTCCCTCTTTCCAATTACTGTTCTGCATCCCAATCCCTTCCTTCTTATTTTACACCGATGTCCATGGCAGCACCTGCTGACAGTGTAATGCCATACTATTGCTACCTGCCCCATGTCAAAAGTCGATTCTGTAGGTGTCCCACATTACCATCTATGGTGAACAGTTTAAAGCTAATAAAAAGTCCTCCCTTGGGACTTCTTATAATCAACTGAATATAATTCACCTTTAAAAGAAAAGACAGGAAAAAATACAATCTTCATTACCATGTTTCACAAATTTCAGTGTAACCCTCGAACAAATCTGAAAACACTACTTCCCACTACCATTTGAACATTAATGAAATATACTGATAAAAATATAAATATACATATTCTACATACCGAAACTACCAGTTATCATGTTTATATAAATTAATCAAAAACATTTATGGCTAGTAAGATTGACTGTAAATTGTAATAACTTTTCCACAGAAGTACACACACACATACACACATATAAATTTCACCACAATTTTTAAAGTAATGAAATTAAGCCGGTAGAGTATTTTTTAACAATATTCAGTGACATACATACAAGGAAATTTATTCACTAACCTGACAAACATCCTACGTGACCCAAACTGAACCATGATTAATAAACACCTCCTAAGGTTTATATAAAATACTTGTCTAGCAATGGTTTTTTGGAGGTAGTTTTTTTACCTTAAAGTTTACTTTATTAATTAAAAAAGACTGACCACATTGTATTCAAAGAAAAACATCACTAAACATTTTTATTTGCAAAACAGTATTTAAAAACCAACAGCATGCTGACTAGCCTCAAAACTGAGTTCGGGAAACTAATTTAAAGTTCTCGATTTGCTACAGTGTTCTCAAATTGTAGATATGAAGTACATACGTACATCTGTGTATGGTAAATTACCTTTTTATTATCAAAAACGTTCCTGTATCTACTGTGTGCCTTATCCTGGAAAGGCAAGAGGGAAGGTAAGAAAAACGCAAGCAGGCAGCCAGGCACAGTGGCTCACGCCTGTAATCCCAGCACTTTGGGAGGTCAAGAGATCAAGACCATCCTGGCCAGCATGGTGAAACCCCGTCTCTACTAAAAATACAAAAAAACTAGCTGGGTGTGGTGGCGCGCGCCTGTAGTCACAGCTACTCGAGAAGTTGAGGTAGAATTGCCTGAACCCAGGCGGTGGAGGTTGCAGTGAGTTGAGGTCACGCCACTGCACTTCAGCCTGGTGCCTGGTGACCGAGTGAGACTGTCAAAAAAAAAAACAAAAAAAAAAAAAACAAAAAAAGAAAAATGCAAGCAGGCATGAAGCAGAACTGCTGTGGCTGGGAGACGTCATCAAGTGACAGGTTTGCAGCTCAGCATCCAGTGTGAGCTGGTGCTCCCAGGCCAAGAGCCAGCAAGTTTAAGCTTAATACTATGCCTAAGATGCCACCATGGTTACCAAGCCCCTTCATTTTGTACCAAATGTACCCAAAGAAACAATCTCAAAAACGCTGTCATTCACAACGTCACTTTAAATGTATTTTTCATGTAATTTTTGGCATAACATAGATAATGGGGATATTTTGCCTCCTACAACACTTTGAGCACGCTCCATCCCATTCACTTTTCTATGAAGTCAAGAATTATAACCAGTTTTCCCCCCTGCGATCTGACATCTTACACAACCACTACAATTAAGATTTATTGTTTGGTGAGCTCTTGACTCACAAGGGCCTACCAACAGAGAAGAACACTGAGAATTCTGTCACCCAGCACTGTACCTCACCAAGGCAAAAAAAGGAAAGAGCAGAACTCTACAGATAATTACACATCCAGAAATTAATCACAGGATAACCTAAGTAATTCCTGTCAATCTCAGCTGGTTATCACGGCTAGTGAAACATGACAAAAACAAAGCTATAGTTCATCTTTGAGAAACACTCTTACTTTTCAGTGAAATATCTGATTATCTACAGTTATTAAAAAGGCCAAATATTTTATGTAACAATATCATCACTACAAAGATACAGCCTCCAGCTATTAACAATTTATAATACTACATTGTCTGAACGGTGGTCAAGAATTTCAAGAGGAGTACAGTGAGAATTGAGACATTCACAGCTTTGAAATATGTCTCTACTAAAGCCCATCCAGATCTTCCCAGCTGAGAGTTACTGCTCTCTCCAATAGAATTTGGTTTTTACTCCTCTTATATATTTTATTATTTTCTACCTTGTATAACATTTTCTACATATTGCGAGTTTCTCTATTAGACTATAACAACTGTTATGGCAACATCCCAGGAGGGGAAAAGGGAGAGAGAATGAAAACCAGAGAAAGAGAGAGACAAAGGAAGGAAGGAAGAGAAGGAGGGAGGGAAGGAGGGAAGAGGGGAGGGAAGGAGGAAGCGAGGGAGGAAAGAGGAGAGAGGGAGGGAGGGAGGGAGGGAGGAAGGAAGGAAGGAAGGGAGGGAGAAAGGGAAGAAGGAGAGAGGGAGGGAAAAAGGGCTGGAGAGAACAAGAGGAGAGGAAGAGGGGAATGGAAGAAGTAAAGAAGGGAAGGAAGGAGTAAGGAAGGAAGATGAGAAAAGAAAAGAAATAGGGAATGTTTTGTTTAGGGAGCATATACTGTTAGCTTTACTGCAAAAGAATTTTGGATAATTTGTAAGTGATAAGCAGAGATTTTGTGCAATTATGTTTGCCTGTTACATGTGATGAGAAAATCATCAATCATTCCAACAGTATGGTGTTCTTACTCACACTTAACTCAATAAAGGTCGGTTTTTCTTCCTATTAAAGTCTAAATATTTTATACAGGCCCACTATGTGACTTGGCATGTTTACCCCCACCCCATAAATCCACACAAGCCCTGAATAGTTAATTTACTACTGAAATAACCAAAGATTATTTCACTGTTCCTAAAAAGATACTAAACTGGTTTGCAAATTTCTACTCTAAATCATTTTAGGTCATAGTAATACTTGTCTGGAAAAAATAATTATAAAACTGTAGCTTTGGAGATCACATATACATAAAAAATTAGAGAAGAAATTAAATTATTTTGAAAGGATACAATTTCTCTGTATCAAAGCACAATATAAAATGCACTATTTCTCATAAGACTTCATGCTTTCAAAATAAAACGCTGGCTCCAAAAGTCAGTATGTTTACTTAACAATTTAAAAGTGTCCCTTAAAGATCACTCCTTCCACTGCACAAATAAAAAACTGTCAAGAATGCCAAATACATATGTCCAGAAAAGCATGTATACTCACTTTTCAAAAAAGTAATAAAATCAGTTAAAAATGAAGAGTACAAAATCATCTTTTAACTCTTGAAAAACATTATGTAACTAGTAATTGAAAAGTGAAAATGAATCATTTTTTTCAGCAGTTGCAAATGACTGTTTGGCCCAGGTGCTTCAATTCCTCACCTCTTGCTACCTTCTCTTCCCACCCCGACTGCCTTCTGTCCCAGCATTCTTCTAGAACTTTTAAATTACTAACACGATCTGATTTCATAAATGCATGCAAATTACATTACCTGTTACGTAACTTCATATAGTCTTCATTCTAGATCTCTCAATTAAAATGAGACCTTTCCTGTTGAAATTGTTTCTACCTTAGTATTCTATGACATTAGACTTTCAGTTGTCCCATCTCTGACATCTTTCCTTGGTATTCATTAAATACCAATTTCTTACTTCCCCTTGAACGAATGATTTTCTTCTTTAGTTTGTTTTCTTGGTTTGACTCCTCATATAGCTATCTCTGTAAAAGGACAGTATGAAACTAACATTCCCAGGTTTGGCCATGCTCTCCAAGCACTATGTCTAATATCTCTACTTGTATGCAGAATAAAGTTATATAGGTAACTTACCAAGTCTTAATCTTGAAGCTCTTTATTTCCTGCTATATTTAGTCACTCACCTCCCCATCTTCAGAGACACCATCTAAAAGAATTCCGTCTTGGAAATGAAATACATCACCAAATCATGACACTTTATTTTTTCTGCTGGTATGCATCATTTAGAACCCTCTTTTAATTTGGACAGCCGTTATAATAGCTTCAAGCCTAGGCTCTTTTCCTGCCTCTGATTCTGGTTTCTCAAACCAAACTGTTTCAACAATGACCTCCTTCAAGTGGCAAATCCCATTCCTTTGTACTTGTCAACACAGTCTTGCCCATCATTATCCACGTGTTTCCGATCTGTTTGTCATCACCTGGAAGCAATTAATCATTATTTTTATGTCCTTGCTTCTGCCATCTTATCCCAAATATACTCACTTCCTCATCATCTGTACAAATGCTTATCTCTACTTCTTGCAAACCTGGCTGAAAACATTATTGCCATACGTAATTTCCTATTTTAACCCACCATATTCTAGAACTCCTGATATATTTTGCCCAACCATGTAAAAGCTTTGTTTGCACTACAAAACTGCTTCACTGCATTTAATAAATATTTATGGGATATCTACTATGTTCACCCACTAGACCTGAGAATAAATGTTTCAATAAATCCCTTAAATTTCATTTAGATCTCATTTTAAAGAGATCAGCAAGCATCTATCATGTGACTATGATACCTGCATTCAACTCCTTGAGGGTAGAGAAAAATCGTATTTTACGTTTTGTAAAACAAGAACATCCAGCCAGCATGCTTAGCATTAAAAGGGCACTTACTAAACTGCACAGGCCAATCAAAATTATTTTCAGTGGTATACTTAATAAACCAAGATTTCAAATAATGAAACCAGAACCAGTTTTATTAATTCTACTGCCCTTACCAAATGTACATTATTTTGCATTATGAAATGAAATTACTCTCTATATTATTCTTTTTCAAAAATTTTAATTTGTGGCCAGGCACAGGGACTCATGCCTGTAATTCCAGAACTTTGGGAGGCCGAGGCAGGTGGATCACAAGGTCAGGAGTTCAAGACCAGCCCGATCAATGTGGTGAAACCCCTCTCTCCTAAAAATAAAAAAAAAAAAAAATTAGCCACGTTTGGTGGTAGGTCCCTGTAATCCCAGATACCCAGGAAGCTGAGGCAGGAGAATTGCTTGAACCTGGGAGGCGGAGGATCCAGTGACCTGAGATCGAGCCACTGTACTCCAGCCAGGGTGACAGAGCGTGACTCTGCCTTCCCCCCAAAAATTTTAATTTGTAATCTACACAACCTTGATATGTGATAGCTAAATACAGTTTATCCATTACCTACAGTAATTCAAAGTAAAGATAAAGAGACAAATACACAAAATAACAGGAATCATAATCATCAGTTTCACTTAAGAGGAACTTTACATTTTATTAGGGGCTCTTCATACAGGTAACTTTTTTATCAGATGAGAGGAACATGAAACTATATTACAACACTAGTTTGCAGCAGCCATAAAAAGGGCCAGCGATAGCTGCTTCTCTTCTACATTGTATCCCACATCCCAGTGACTCTACAAATTCTAGAAACAGGTGCAGGAATTAGGGAGTTAAAGGAAATGTCCTCTGTAGAGCTCCTTTAATATTGCTACATTCGGAACAAAGTTAGTGAGGTGTGGTACTAGATGGATTACATAGAGGAAGAGAAAAGAGAAAACAGAGGGTCTTGTCATGCAATACAATGATATGTTCTGTTTTGTTTCTTTTGCTAGGAACTGGATCTCTTTTAGGTGAAATAACTAACACCATCTGGAAGACGCCCAAGGGACTAGATTTATTATAAAACCATTTTAGAAATTTCAGTTTCCTTAAGTCCAAGGCAACGTACAAAGAGGGTTATCTATATTAAGCTTAGCCCTTTACAGTAAGACAAGTCTGGAAAACAACCAGATCACTCTCATGCCCTTGGCTGAGAAGGTAAGACACAGTCCCGGCAGGAACTCTTTGGGGTCTCCTGCAATAAAAGTGCAGCATATGGGGGTTCATTTTTCTTTTTTTTTTTTTTGAGACAGAGTCTTGCTGTGTCGTCCACGCTGGAGTACAGTGGCGCTACCTTGGTTCACTGCAACCTCCGCCTCCCAGCTTCAAGCAATTCTCCTGTCTCAGCCTCTTGAGTAGCTAGGACAAGCAGTATGTGCCACCATGCCCAACTAATTATTTTTTTTTTTTTGTATTTTTAGTAGAGACCAGGTTTCACCATAGTGGCTAGGCTGGTCTCAAACTCCTGACCTTGTGATCTGTCTGCCTTGGCCTCCCAAAATACTGGGATTACAAGCGTGAGCCACTGCGCCCCATCTGGGGGCTCTAACTCTGCATTTTTCTATGGCTTTTGTGATCCTGACCCTTACATAAAATTTCTATGACCAAGATTTTTGTTGATTTACTTTGATCAGCTTAATTCTTTTTGTAAGTAACTGTTCATTATATGAGAATAGCATTGACTATTTTAGGTAACTAGTTGTATCAGTGATCAGCAGGTGTAAACTATTAATAAAATCATGCTCCCCATTCCTAGAATGGAGGTGTCTCTGGGATGTGGTCACCAAGCCAGTTCCCCTATAATTTAAAGTTTATTTATTACAGTAGCTAATATTCCCCATAGGGATGAACCACCCCCACACACAGAATTAAAATACTTCTTAAGAATGAAAGGTAACAAAGTAGAACCTTTATGTTTCTCAATTTTTAAAAAATGTTATTTAAAATGGTTTTTAAAAGCCTGGATGCTTACAAATCTTCCTGCGGCTTTCCATCAACTTCTAGATAAAGTCCAAACATCTCAATTTGGCTTACACCTTTATGGCTGTCCTTCCACACCTGGACTCTGATGGTTTTATCTTTGTGCAGTTCCCCCACGCCGTCTTCCGGCTCCAGCTGTGGACATGCTATCTACTCTGCAAAACTGACACCACACAGGTCCCTAGCTCTGCTTAACTCCTCTTCATTGCTCAGGTTATCAGCTTAAGTATGATTTCCTCCAGTAAGTCTCTATCGAGTCCCCTAAGGCAGGTTAGCTGCCCATCTTCTGTGCTTCCACTGAATCCTAAACTTAACACTGTGCTAACTGGTGTCATACTCTTCAATCTCCTGTTTACCTGACTGCATTTATGAATCAACTATCATCAACTTGAGGATAGGGATCCTGTCTTTCTCAGTACTGGATCTCCATGGCTCACAGAGTATACTTAACACTAGCATTTGCTGAGTAAAAAAGTTACTGAAGTATTTGGTTTTTTAGATTTTAGTTTACAAGACCAAATTCCAGAAACCCGCAAAGGTAAGTCATACCAAATTCCATCACACATTTTTGCTTCTGTGTTCACTTTTTACTTCTAAAGCAAAGTATCAAATATTGAAACATTTAGTGAGACTCCAGTGAAATAAATATATGTATAGTTACCTGGTTAAATTTATTAACTGCTTGGTCAGTATTGAAAATGGGTATAAGGGCCAGGTGCGGTGGCTCACGCCTGTAATCCCAGCACTTTGGGAGGCTGAGGTGGGCAGACCATGAGGTTAAGAGATCAAGACCATCTTGACCAACACGGCGAACCCCGTCTCTACTAAAAAATACAAAAAATTTAGCCGGGCATGTCGGTGCTGCCTGTAGTCCCAGTTACTCGGGAGGCTGAGGCAGGAGAATTACAGTAGCTACAGCAGCTACTGGAATATTAGCTACTGTAATTACTTGAAACTGGAAAACAGAAATGGCAGTGAGCAGGGATCCCGCCATTGCTCTCCAGCCTGGTGATAGACCGAGACTATGTCTCTCAGAGAAAAAAAAAAAGAAAGAAAAAAAGAAAAGAAAATGGGTATAATTGCATGTTATTGGATGAGGATGCTAAATTTATATATAATATCTTTTGTCTTGGAGTCTGAAGAAAATTGTTTGTGAAATCATCTGAAAAGCTCATTTCCATAAAGTTGACATTAGACAAAGGGATCTCTGTCACTCTTACTTTTAAAATTTACCAGTCAATACTCTTACAAGTCCAATATCAGCAGTTTTGCTGAGCATCTGTAATGAATGGAGAAAATGTTATATATACACTTACGTTGCTCCTAAAAATATAAATGTGCACAGGGTTCTGAAAGCCATTTGCACATCCATTACCAGAAAATACTGATTTACAAACCATACCACAATTTTTTTGGTGCCTGCAAGGAACATGGTATACCTTTATTTATAGTAGGTATAAGATAAAATGTCTTCTTGAAAGTTTTTGAATTATTAATAGAGAAAACTACGAAAAAACAGATTTATAATAAAGATATTATATATCTAAGTTAAAGTGAAACATAAAATTTACAACATGGCTTAAAGCATGGAGTATCTGTGGCCATTAGAGAACTTTTAATTTGATACTGTATATCCAATGATAATATCTGCATTATTTTCAACTGTACTGGATTTTTTTTAAAAGCAGCCAATTTTGTAATTCTATAAAAAATTCAGACATAGTATCAACTCAAGTAGCTGTCATGATCATTAACAGTAAATCACACAACTACCGGCAACTCTAACAAGGACCACTTTGCATAACTTTTAATGCATTTTAAAATGGCTACTCCAGTTTGGAAATAACATGACAGCTTTTCTTTATCATTAATTTCTTTAATATTTCCCGAATCTTTCCTGACATATAAAATTTTAACAAACATTCTCATGGGTAGGCATACAATAATTCAAAATTAATCCTAATCAAAGGGCCATTCATTATCAACCAACTTTTAAAACTTTCTCGTTTTCCCCATGTATCAAAAATAACCACATAGAACAAATGAGGTAAAGTACTACCACTGTTCTATCAGTTGTAAAAGGGAAAACAAGAAAATACAGCTATAAAATTCAATGGTAATAGTACACTCTATACACATAAGAAGTATGGCAATGATTCGGAGCATTAACTGTTAAGCCACACTGCCTGGGTTCAAATCCCAGCTCCACAACTGACTAGCTGCATGACCTAAGGCCAGTTACTTCATCTCTTTTTGACTTCAGTTTCTTGCAAAATGGGTGAAAAAAATAGTACCGATTTTATAGGGTTGGTGTAAGGATTAAATACACAAATCTATGCAGAGAACTTAGAACAGCACCCAGCACTTAATGTTTGCTGGTATCATCACTTATTTTCTACTGTATGTGTGTTGGGCACTGTGATAAATGCTAGAAGTAAATTCATAGTAAGATAGCATGAGTCCCACTCTCATAAAAGTAACAGGCTGATGTGGTTCATGTTTGTGTTCCCACACAAATCTCTTGCAGAACTGTAATCCCTAGTGTTGGGGGAGGGGTCTAATGGGAGGTGACTGGCTTATGAGGAGGATTTCTTCCTTAATGTTCTTGTGATAGCGAGTTCTCATGCGATTTGGTTGTTTGAAAATGTGTAGCACTTCTCCCTTCACTCTCTTTCTCCTGCTCCAGCCATGTAAGACATGCCTCATTCTTCTTTGCCTTCCACCATGATTGTAAGTCTCCTGAGGCCTCCCTAATGATGCTTCCTGTACAGCCTGTGGAACTGTGAGCCAATTAAACCTCTTTTCTTTATAAATTACCCAGCTTCCGGTAGTTCTTTATAGCAGTATGAGAACAGACTAATACACAGACCTACTAATGGATATACTGACCACCCGGTTATATTGCTATGCCTTTCTAGTCGTACCTCATTGTTAAGGCATATGGGATCACCTATTGCTCCTTTTGTTATTAGTAGTTCCATCTCTAATTTCTAGAAAAAATGGTTAAATCACACATAAGAGAACTGGTGTCAAATAACCCTAATACTTGAGAAACTGAGTTGCTTGATCCTTTCAGCTCATGACATTATCTATGTAACTACAAACTGGCATCAAGTCATTGGCTTGCAACTGTCCTTCAATATGGCATAAAGTGCTAGTATAAAATGATAGCTCTGGAAAATGGCACTGTTACATAAAAATACACACACTAATGCATGTCTACTATTTATTCCAACCACCTACTACTTCCACTGCAGAGACATGTTTATAATGTGGCATAGTAACAAACACAATGTTGTTACTCCAGCTAAAAATCTCATCACTAGATAAAGCAAGTAAACAATTTTGTATTTTTGGCAACACATATGAAACATGCATTAATGCTTTAAAGCTTGAATATGAAATTGTGGTGACATGCTCTGTAAAGAAAAAAATACCTAAGAACAAACAAGTTCTTTTTCTTTTTCTGTAAATATTCTTAAAGCAATATGAAAATTTGGGTAATATTCTTAATTTCAATGAAAACTTTAAGTATATGACATGTAGAAAGCTAAAACAAATCTAAAAATACTGACTTTCAAGAGGAATCTGAAATCCAAAATTAATTCATATACTGAGGGTCGAGACTCAACTGCTTCCTTAGAATTTTTTAATATAATGACCTCTTTTAAGTACACTGTAATATGTTACAAAGAAGGCATCTTATGGGAGAAGGTCATAAAAATAGGTCATATCCCTACTTGTCACTTCTACTTGTAATATCTACTTGTCACTTCTGAAAAGAACTGACATGAATATATACATCTCAAATAATGCAGATGTGTCAGAGACAATGTTATCTTGCCATGTACAAGATAAGGCCTATATGTAGACATTTTTACAAGTTAGCAATGAAAATTATACTAAAATTGCAAACGGTTAAGAAAGAAATTTTCTCATTTTATTTTCAATTTTTCTTATATTCTAACCTACAGTGCAGTGAAGATTCTGTTCTGCAACACCAAAATTTAATCATATTGATATATTCCACAACAGTATTTGCAGGATTAGACTGACGGGTAATTTTTTAAAATCAGAGTGGTGGTACCTTCCACATTACATTATTCCCATGTTATTATAACGCAAATATAATCAATGTATATATTATGTTAATAGAAGCATACAAAAAAACTACAATATAAATATAAACATATTAATAACTAAGTTTACCTTATCCTTATTTTGAAAGAAAAGGAACCATAAACTGAAAAGCATTATTGTACTTAAGCCAAATATATTAATAGTAAAACAAGAGATACCCTTCAAAACCTACTTTTCAATGAGTGATTCTAGTTCAGCACGTCTGAATGAAAACCATTGAATTTACATTATTATTTTTTTTTTTTTTGAGATGGAGGTTTGCTCTTGTCACCCAGGCTGGAGTGCAATGGCGCGATCTTGGCTCACCGCAACCTCCGCCTCCTGGGTTCAGGCAATTCTACTGCTTCAGCCTCCTGAGTAGCTGGGATTACAGGCACGCGCCACCATGTCCAGCTAATTTTTTGTATTTTTAGTAGAGATAGGGTTTCACCATGTTGACCAGGATGGTCTCGATCTCTTGACCTCGTGATCCACCTGCCTTGACCTCCCAAAGTGCTGGGATTACAGGCTTCAGCCACCGCACCTGGCTGAATTTACATTATTTTTATAAGTTACAGATCTATATTTGTATAATAATTCAATATATAATTGGTGGCTTTTGTTTTAGGTTCATAGGTAAAAACTGAAGCATAAGTTTAACAACGGATTTCAATATATTCAATTAAGATACAGTATCTGCATTTACTTCGTTGTTGTGTACTGTCTAGAAAAACGTGCTTCTTTGGTTTGTCATATTTTGCTTCCCATTATGATAACCAGGAACGAAAGAAAGTAACAAAGAAAAATATCACTTCTTAAATTTTGATACACAGCAAGGTATCATTGAGTTATTGTTAGAAGTAAATTATAATTGCATTTTAAAGTAAGAACAATCAATCATTAAAAAAAAAATCTCAACGCAAGTGTAAAGTTGAGGATTTACCCTACTGAATAATAAATCTTTAAGGACAAAAGTTTGTTTAAAACAGTTAACAGCTATACTTATTTCATAAGAATTTCAGCAAAGTCAAGGTAAAGAAAAAGAGAAAATGAAGTGTCTTCTTTATTGCTACGAACTGCAACATAAAGAAAATTTTACGTTTATATCTGGAATTTCTTTTTAACTCCTTGTTTACTGTAACATTTAAAGCTTGATTTAGAAATTAGTTTTCAGTCTGTTTCTTTAAAAAATACTTGTTACAGAAGTATTTTTTACGACTTACAACTTGTTATAGAAACTCTCTTGGCCTCTCTCCGAATTATTTTTCAGAGTCTGTGTTATAAATTGTCAATTATTTACTTTGGCAAAAGGAAATTTCTCAACTTTGACCTCCAAGCAACAGATAAGGGGATTATGTTTTTTAAAAAATGAAAACGACTCTTCAAATAGACTAGTATTTAACAGGAAAAAAAGGAAATTATCTCAACTTCTTGTGCCTTTCAAAATCCATAAAGTGACCCAGTACATCCTGAAATCAAATGCCCAATTCTCTCTTCCCTGAAACAATTCTCTAAAAATATGTCAGTTTAGATTTGACATAATAAAACCATACTTTAGTCATTGACAGAAAATTGTTTTTTGTCTTGAAATCCACCATATAAATTCAGAGTTAAAATACACGAAGCCTAAGAAAATTTCATGAACTATCTATGTGCTTTGATTTTACAAAAATGAAAAATTAAAATGATACAACCAATTGCTCATTAAATAGTACTGACATTTTCAAGGATACAGAGTTCTGAATAGAATTAGAACCAAATTTTGACTTTTCATCTTTACTAAGATACTTTTTAAAATTAAATGTATATGCACATACATGAATTTAAAGCAAATGTGTTAATATATTAATTACTTAAGGCCTACAAGCAAACTTAAAAACTGTATTTCAAAAATAATTCTTTCACACTTTGGCAAAAGAAAATTGTGATTCTGAAAAATATCATTAGAAAACTGGCCTGCTGTGTTTCTAGGGTATTTTAGCAATTAACAATCCCAACAGCCTCCAGCAGCTACGTTTGTAAAAAGCTTCAGTTTGAAAGACTCCAAGAGTGAAACTTAGGATATTTTGTTAAATTATTGTAAAATTCTGGACTCCACTCAAGATTTTACTTGTTAAATTATTATTATTTGGTTCTGTTTTATTTTTAGTGCCAATTTCACTAAGGAAGCTTAGCATGACCAAAATAGGTGAATCTTCTGCACAGCTCAGAGAGATTAAAAATGTGATGTCTGGAAAACCACTTTTAAAATTCTGTAATAATATAGATTGTAATTCTCAAAACATAATTAACTGCTAATCCAACTTTTGAAAATATACTTAAATACTTCCTGTGGCTATCAATCATACCCAAAGCAGAGTGCAATATATTAATAGATTACTTTTAAAAATCACTATTCTGGCCTGGCACGGTGACTCATTCTTACAGTCTCAGCACTTTGGGAGGCCAATGTGGGCAAATCATCAGAGCTCGGGAATTCAAGACAGTCTGACCAACATAGAGAAGTCAGGTCTTTACTAAAACTACAAAATTATCCAGGCATGGTGGCACATGTCTGTAATCCCAGCTACTTGGGAGGCTGATGCAGAAGAATTGCTTGAACCCAGGAAGCAGAGGTTGAGGTGAGCCGAGATGGCACCATTGCACTCCAGCCTAGACTACAAGAGTGAAACTCTATCTCAAAAAAATAAACACCACTATTCCTCACTTTTGTCTTTTCTATATACATTTATTTTCTAAATGTGAAGCCAAAACTTCAGGGGAAAAGACTTTTTATAATTCCATCTGTTCACTTATTTTTACAGAGTATCAATATCATAAAAAAGGTTCTTATATATCAGAAATCCTAAATCAATAAATATTGGGATTTCCCTCACAAGAAAATCATACCCCCTTAAGAGATGAAAATGTCTACTTCTAATTTTGAAGTTATGTAGAATTCTGTAGAGAATGGAAAATGACAAAAACCAATCAGCAGATCCTATGGTTATTCATAAAAAATGGGAGTACTGCAAAAATAATATTTTCAACACTACAAATGAGGATTATTACTTCACTTCTAAAGAAATGCCTCCCTCAATGCTTTCTTCAAACACTCAAATCCCAGCTTAATAAAAACAAATGGCATTCCTCATTTCTTCAAAATTGCACATTCCATATCATAAGCCTTGCTTTTTTACAAGATACTACACTTTCCAATTTAGTAATTAAGGATTCATAAGCCTGAGTTTAGGCTGCTGTGTTCAGGGATGATGGACTATGATAAATATATTTATAATTGTCAAATTCACGAATTTATTTATATTAAAATAAAATAAAAGGTAAGTTAAAATAATATAAAACCTCGCCTGACTAATCCATAAGAGTGGTCTTTCGTATTTCATCACAGAACTAAATAAATGATAAATGTGTACAGTATCATTAGAAAATTTTAACATTTCTATCCCTCAGTACTTCTATCCATTTCTGAAAAGTACAGACTTTTAACTTGCTAAGCTAAAAAAGTGTATTTTGTGTCTAACAGGAAACTAAACTGAACATTTAATATATTGTTACGGAAAACCATGACAAGCAGTGAGTTCCAAATTATTTTACAGCCTGAACCTTTTAGTTTCCAATTACAATTTTCAACAAAATTGGAAAACATTTTAAAAGACAAACATTGCCTCAAGTAATAAATACTAGTAAATAAAATGTACCAAATAAAGAATCTATCCAATAAAAGTTAGCCAACAACCACCCATCATAAAAGTCTTCCATTCCTAAAATAATTACCACCCTAATAAAACAAAAGGAGTACCTTAAAACCATAAATTTCTAGAAACTCTGCAAGATTAAATCATATTTTATCTATATATCACAACTAGTTTTAACACAACCCACAAAAAATTTAATTATAATCCATAAAGATTTGAAGATAAATTTACCCAAGTTTGTGTATTTCATTTCTGGTTGAGGTGCAGACATCTAGATAAACTGTCCACGGTTGATATTCTAGAACAATAGTATGAAAGCCTAAAAAAAAATGCTACAATGTTACATTTATTAACATATCAATTTTTTTACTGCCCTCTAGTGGCAAAGAGTCAAGTCACTGAACAAAGATGAAAGCCTCTGATTAGGAAGACTCATGGTGAGGGCTGTAAAAAAAATCCTGAAAAACAGAACAGCAAAAATTTACACCATATGTTACACTTCTTTACAGAAGATTAATTATTAAAAAAGAAACTCCATATATGAAACTCAAATTTTATTTCCTAAAAATGTTACAAGAATGATATACACAGAATGAATAATAGCAAAACACTGTACATCAACCATTAAATATGTTAATTGAAACTAAAATAGCACTAGTAGTTCAAAAAATAAAATATTCAATAAATTTTCACATGACATTAGAAAAAATTTGACTACTTCTTTAATTTTAGTGGACTGGCTATTTTTAGTGTTTATTTGTGAAGATTGAGAATACTGTGAAAATAATATTTTCAACTCTACAAATGAGGCTTATTACCTCAATTACAAAAGTTACTTTTAATGCTTTTTTAAAATTCAAAATTCTAAAGAAAACTGCAAAAGTTCCACAGAAACAAGTAAGCTAAATTAATATTCAGACTTGTTCATGGAAGACATTTTACATTTGAAGCAGTTCTAACTATGTATAAAACTGACAACTGGTATGATGTAGAAGTATATAAAATCTATAACTAAATTAACATTTGTTCTGCTTTGTATCAAATTGGTCACAGGTTCTCTCCAGGAATTTTCCAGAGCATCTGCATAATTGTATTCATTATTTTTTGCTTTGTTTTTCAATATTCATTTTCTATAACTAGAAATAGGATTTAAAGACATAAAGTATGATTATATTTATGATTATTAAAAAATAAAGTAGAGGAACTGTTTATCTGTGTATCTCAGATGTGGTTTGTTGCATCTCAGATACACAACTTATTAAATAGCTTGTGCTATATAAAGAAAAGTATAATCCTGGAAACATAGGTAATTTAATCACACAGCTTGCCTTAGGAGAAAATCATAGAGTACAATCAAGAACTAAAGAAAGATAAGACATTGTAAGCCTGACAAAAAAGTCACAGGAGGAGGGATTCAAGAGGCCGGTGGAAAGGCCCTATGCAGACCCATTCTGAAAGTTTTTAACCTTTAGAAACTCTGTGATCATACAAACTAAATTTAGGCTTAGTATTTTTGTTTATTGTTTGTTTTTACATGGTGTAAACAATGCCTGCTAACAAAGCGTCTTGGATCTCAATAAAGGTTGAAGGCTGATTTTGGCAAAAGGTCGAAAACAGTGTCTTCACACTTCCTCCAGGGTAGAAACTCAGAAAATTGTCAGCTAGGATGTTCGTATAGAGCTCTTTCTACCTACAAGGTAACACAATCCCTATACAACTATCTAGTTGGGTTCTAGACTGTAAAGTGCTTAAAGGTTTTGATCAAATCGAAGATTTTGAAGAAAATGGACACTGAAAAGTGCTGCCCCTAGCAACTATACCAATAAGCACATCAGACAAGGTCACTACTAAAAACAAATTAAAATATTAACTGCGGCACAATCCTTGAAAGAAATATTTGAAGTAAAAAACATCTCACGAAAATAGTTCTGCCTCATCTTTATTCTACTATAAATAGAGGCTGTCCTCTGGTTTGGAGAACCTGACAAACAGTGTTGAACACAGACTAATTCCAATTGAGGTTAGAAGTAGAACTGGCCTGTTTTTGACAAACATTATTTTCTGGTGAAATTTTTCAGAATTAAGAAATTAATAAGAACACTATAGCTTTATAGCTGCTAATTTATTTATAACTAGTCATTGAGAAGTAACATTTGAAATCAGTTGCCCATCAAATCCAGAAAGCAAAGGAAGATTAATGAAAGGAAATGAAATAAGAATGAGCAACTGTAAGAGCAAAGACACATCAAGAACAATTTTGGTCCCTCTTTAAACAAATTTTGGCAAAATAATTAATTTCAACCATAAGTTCACTTTTGTGCAGTATATATTAAATTTTTTTTAATGTAAGTAATGAAGAAAAGTGACCGAGACTACCATGTTAATGGTTTTACTGCCCCAAAATTAAGTGTACTTCATAATCAGAAACATAAAAAATAAACTTTGCTAATGTATTTTCCCTATATCTTACACTGAACACACATATGAATGAACTCATGAGTTTTGATATTCAAAATGTGGCATTAGAAATAGTGTCTACATGAAAGAGATTAAACTTTAAGAAGTGGATATTAATAACCTTTTTGAAGATTCAATCATGTGTCAAAACCAATGTTAGTAATGACTTCCTGTGAGACAACAGGAGAGCTAGTATTCTTCAGTTTCTCCCATCGATAATAAGTTCTTATAACATTTACAGCAGCTGATCTTCAAGACCGTGTACTTTATCCTTGGAAGTATCGTTCAGCTCACTGTCAGACCTGAAAGTTCACTTCTGCAGTTGATATAGAAGCTCTTAAAGAAAGCGTGAGGAAATTCAGAGTATTAAATCAGAGCAATAAAAACATGAGAAATGAAATGTATGTGTCTCCAAATATAATATATACATACATATACATACATGTATGTTTCTGGATATAGTTTACATCAATCTTGAAAAAACATAATGGGCTGCTGAAATTTTATGCTCTTAATACCACTCTTTGAAAGTAAACATTTTTTAACTCTTCAAAAAATAGAAAATAAAAATATACATTCCTCTAGTATCAAAGAAATCATTGAGCCTGTCTTACATATTTTACTTTAATATGCTATCAGGTTTTCCTTCTCTTCAATCCCAAACAGTTAAAGTCATACACACAACCAAGTCATACACACAACCACTGCCACAACATCTGTCTGGTTTTACCAACTAGAGCTGAAAAAAAGAAAAATATCTGTTTTCTACCTCTGGATATAGAGGAAAAGTAAAGGTTGGCTATAGACTAAAATGGGTTTAAATATAGACATTCATTTTAAACACCCACTAAAAATCTCTGGGGAGTTTCAGCTATTAGATGAACTTCACTTAATCAAGTGTAGGTCATTTTGGAATGAGTCAAGTAATACCACCAGGGACTTACTTTGGAATGGCAAATGCCATTTTTAAAAAGCAAAGAGGTTACACTTAGGGCTTCTCTACAAAATCTATTCTAAGTAATTTACACAAAATACTACCATCCATATACTTTACTTAAGCTGGAAAATATTCAAATGTACGAGAGACTGGAACGCAGAGATCAAATTTTGAATACGATAGTACCTACAAGGCTTGAATTATCTTTTGAAATCCAATTATCATAGTCACTTGAGGGATACTGAATTATTATTTATCCAATAAAGACGAAGATGGACACATGTGAGTGATTGTTCAATAGAGACAGACATTAAAACCATCTGTGACTACAAAAAGGTAAAACGTCTGATGAATTAGTCAGTGAAGATTAAATCCCGAGTGTGAGCTTGCTACTACTTGTCATTTTCACAAGTTAAATTTATGAACTGAATAAAGAAGTATGTATATGTATGTAGATAGATGATACGGTTTCTAATAATACAAGCTACTGAAGTATCAATCTTTTAAGAGCTACAAAATGCTTTCTAAATTTCCTCTAGTATTACAGCATTCCAGTTTAACATTAGGCATATAAAAACACACCCCCTATCGTCAATGATATGATTTGTTCACTACAGTTTCCATCAAGTCATTCTGTTGAATAATTAAACTTTCACAAAACCTAGAAAAAAGTACTGACCAGTTTTAAATAAGTAACATACACTAATACTAGACATACCTATCCTCCATTCCATGTTCAGTTTTGTATTTACAAAATTCGTTAATTACCAATACATTAGAAAAGGAATAATTTAACAATAATAAACTTTAAAATGGCAACTTAAGCATAAGCATACATAATACGTAATTTGATAATCACTGATACATTAGAAAAGAAATAATTAAAAAGGAATAATTAACTTTCAAATAAGATGGTAACTTAAGCATAAGCATCTAACAGTTTTCCCTTCTCCTAATATGAACCGAAATGACTAAAAATATCAAACCAGAAGATAACCTACCACAAAAGGAGCCCTCCTATTCTAAAAATGGTGAGTATTTTCTGCTAGATCCACTGTAGTTGTGACTAGTGGAAAGAAAGTACCTCCAATAAATGTGCACTGCCCATCTTTAGAAGCCCTTGCAGTTCAGAGGACTTATATAGGGGAAATTTTAATGAAGCATGACTAACACCAACTCTTCGGAAGAGCTGAAGTGTGTAGATGGGAGTAGATCCCAGAGAGATGGGACAATGTGATTTGCAACCATTATGCACAAGAGGACAACAGCATTAGGAAGCAGCAATAGTGGGAAGGTTAAACGTAGAGCTAGGGGCACACATAAACCAGGCAAGTTCAATTAAAAAGAAAGCAGGGGATACAATATTAACATCAACTAATATAGAATTATCATAGGAAAAAGCATTCACTCAGATAAAAAAGGATATGTATTAAGGTTACAGTCTACAATGAAAATATAATAAGCATGAACTCTTATGTATCAATAAAGCAAAACAGTAAGAAATACACAAAGAACAGAAACAACACAACAGTGGAAAACTTTCCAACAGCTCAACAGGTCTTTTAAACCTCTGAAGAAGCAGAAAGGCTGAAAAATCATGTTCAGGATTTTTCTCAGTGATTTTCGATTTGGGACAGTTCTCCTTGCCTGAGAATGTTTACAAGTGGAGTGTGAGGTTCCTGAGTTGCCAGAGTGCCTGTTAGCCTCTAAGGATACTTAAACTAAGTCATGTCCCTACAATGTAAGAGACAGTTTCTCAAAAAGAGGAATTATCCCAATCGCAATGCTAAAGATTGTCCCAGCTGAATTACACTCACTCATCTAAATCATAAATTTAAATATGGTGTAATGGATACAGAGCTAATGCTGATACCTACAAATAATACTTTTAAGTACATTAATAATCATAATATGATCATTCATGAAAACGTATCATCTATTAGACCAGTTACCTTCTAGCTGTGGTATCTGTAACCCTGTGAGTAAAAAATTTCTCACAATCCTGAGCAGTTAGTTGCAAAGGAATTCATTTCAGGCCCTTATATTGATCTGCCTGAAGTAGTACCTACAGAAGAGCTTCTTTTCTTATCTTCACTCTTTAAAAAAGGACCACTATCTAGAAACTTATCATGAAGCAATGTTCATTCTATAGCAGCAAATCAAAGAGCCATGAACAATTACAATTACCACCTCATCTCATTATGAGATACATTTCCAATACAATTTTATTTATATTTAAAATTATTTTTGAAGACAGGGTCTCGCTTTGTGGCCCAAGCCAGAGTGCAGTGGGATAATCATAGCTCACTGCAACCTTGAACTCCTGAGTTCAAGCTATCCTCCACTGCCTTAGCCTCCTGAGTAGCTGGGACTACAGGTGATGCCAATATGCCTGGCTAATATTCTTATTTTTTGTGGAGACAGGGTCTCATATGTAGCCCAAACCCCTGGCCTTAAACAATCCTCCCACCTCAGCCTCCAAAAGTATTGAGCCACAGTGCCTGGCCACAATTGCAATTTTTCTAGACAATAATTTTTTACTAGAGTGTACATATTTGGTTTTGGAACAAGTCTGTACAGATTATAACAGCACTTGAAACTCAAAGATCATTTGTTTCTGAAATTCAAAGAAGATCATTTGTTTCTATCTCTTAGGACCTTGTAGCCATAGATATTTTTCAAATATATATATATAGCTGTGTTTGCTGCAGAAGAGTACAATAAGTTGAACAATAAAGGAATTTCAAGAATAAAGGTATATTAAAATAAAATATTCCAGGAAATGTGGAATGAAAATACAAATTTCAAAGAGAATAAATAATGTAAAATAAATATTCTAATGTTGAGGGGTTTCTTAAATTATTAATAAATACCTGATGGTGAGCATCTGATTGGCAGAACATACAGTATTTATTATTAGTGGACATTAAATAATCATGATATAGAGAGGCCAGCAGCTCTAGACCAGCCTGAACAATGTAGCAAGACTCTACCTCCACAATGACAACAAAATGATACAATTAGCCAGGCTTGATGGCATGCACCTTTAGTCCTAGCTACTTGGGAGGCTGAGGAGAAAGGATCAAGGCTTTGATCCCAGGAGGTCAAAGCTGTAATGAGCTGTGATTGTGCCACTGCACTCCAGTCTAGGCAACAGATCAAGATTCTATCTCTTAAAAAGAAAAAAAAATTGTGATCTAACAATTTATTTAAAATGTCAGTATTTGTCATACACTGGAAATTAATCCTTTGCAATTATTTGTACTTGTGATGAAAAGTATTTGATTTCAACTTTAAAATTTGTGGGACAGTATTGAGTTTATCAAAATTCTTTTAGTGAGTATGTAAGCAAAAAGTTTGAAGATCGCTACGTAAGAGGCAAAGAAAACCCCAATAAATCCCACATTTTCTCTTATCAATGAATTAAACCTAGAAAGTTTTAAACAGTAAAAATCAAAATGCCTAGAAAATAATATATTCAGTCACAAAATGTACACAGAATAATTTAAAAAAGAACACCTACAGATGGAATGGGGACAAAGTTACACTTAGCAGCATATTAGTAGCCATAATTATGTCTAAGAAAAACAAGTTACAGTTACATTTAGGCAGTTACAGTTACATTTACATTTACATTTAGGCAGTTACAGTTACATTTAGGCAGAATAACATAAAAAGGTCAAGGTGCTAAAAAGAATAGAGAACTAATTTATAGCCTCTACTCTATAATTTACTCACAAAACAAAAATCTCCTGAAATTCAAGAGTCCACTCAACAAATTTCCCTTTGGGTATCTTTAGTAATTAAAATGAACTACTCTTTTAACTTTTAGAGAAATTCTAATTGGAAATAGTGACAAAGAGGGAGAGTCCAGAGACACGTATCTCACTAAAATGAAATGACACCATCTTAGTTGTCTTCATTTATAAGATGATTTAATGAGATTTTAAGATAAAAGTTGACATCTGAATACAATTTTTAAGAAAACAGGTGACTAAGACATACGATGCACTGTGATAGCATAAGGAACAGTGCTTAATCTATTCACCTAGAATTATTTCTTAAGTACACTATTTCATGATATATCTATTTTATGACATAATTACTTTATAAGTAATAACACTTATACATGTCATACTTATAAACATATACTTACACACACACACACAGGCATGTGCTACATAACATTTCAATGATAAACCACATATATGATAACATTGGTCTCGTATGGTTGTAATACTACATTTTTGCTGTATCTTTTCTGCTTATATATACCAATACATAACACTGTGCTACAACTGCCTACAGTATTCAGCAGAGTAACCTGTTGTATAGGTTTGCAGCCTAGGAGCAACAGGCTATATCACATAGCCTAATAATGTAGCAGGCTATATACCACCTTAGTTTGTCTAAGTACATTCTGTGATCATAGCATTACAATGACATCACCTTTCAATGAGATTTCTTAACTGTATCCATGTCGTTAGGTAGCACATGACTGTTTAAGAAAGTTCATGATATGGACACATTCACAGTGGCATACTTACACTCCTAATACTAGAAGGCCATTTTTAAATGTTTTCAGATAATCTGAATGCTCTTGCATTATCCCTATTACAGTGAAGTTTTTATTATGCTGAGGATAATTAAACATGTTTTAGATTATCTTTATTTTCCTCCCCTTGGCTGTTCAGCTTTTGGTCATTTCACTGCTCATTAAAATTTCCACAAGAAAATAGGCAGAGAAACAATGCAAATACAATTCAAGGCAAATATAATTGTATTCACATTGAGAGATGTGGTAAATTCTATTGCTAGTTCTCTTATGACTTACAACTTTGAGAAGGTCTCAAAACAGACCTATATCCACATTCCCATGGTGAAAAGTTTTAAAGCTTTCTACATCATGAATACACCCTAACCAACACAAATTGCCTATGGTAAATCCTAGTTTGGTGTCTGCAGGGGCTCAAAAGCATGGGGGTCCTTAAAATTCGTTTTATTTTCACTTCCGGCAAACAGTAACCAAGGATCTGACCCTTTCCTCTCCTCTTAGCAGCTGTTAATACATGTTTTTCCCTTTCCTTTCCCCATTTTGAAATTATTATCAACATATATCCTATTCTATGGTCTAGTGCAAGTGGTCAGGTTGAAGTCCAGATGTTTAACCAAAGGAGCTGTGTTCTTGGCATTCAGACCTAGAACTGAGAACAAGAATTTCAGGACCCTCCTTCTTTTTATTCATATGTTAAACTGTGGGTTAAGAAGAATGTGTGGATTTCCCTGGGAAACTAAGGTACTGTGAGGAAATACTTTCTGAGTATAGACAGACTTTTAAAATACAGATTTACATAAATTAGGGGTTGCCTTTCTCTGTTTACTATAGTTGCCTTTCTCTGTTTACTATAGTTTTTGGTCATCAAATTTACAACAAAACACTTACATATTACTATCACCAGTTAATAAATGACTTGCTTAGGACAGTGCAAACAGATAAATGACTTTAGGGACCCAGCATGAAGCCAGTTACTACAGCATTTAAAACGCTTCCATACTTTTTTTAATGATGACCTTACCCAAGAGAGAAGTCAACATTCATAGTCACTTGAGATTCTTTCTCTCTGATTCTATTACTCATTTCTAAAAATGGCCCTGTCCCTGCTGGATATTTTATAATTAAAAAATTAAAATTCATAGGAACTCTTCCAGATGTCCTGGGATATCTGAGACAACAGAACAAAAAATATTATTAAAATCATTCTTTGTATTTATGTTATAAAACAGAATTTTACATAGTTATCACACAGACTAGAAAGCTACTTTAATTTCTCTAAAGCAGATACCATTATTTTAACCATCTATTGGTATAATGGAGAGAATACTGGGTAAGAATCCAGAAAGCTGCCTTCTAGTTCTCTTTTTACCAGTATCAACCTACATCTGTAGTCAAATTTCTTGACTTTTTTTGGTATGTTTTAAATGGAATCATGCTCTGTCACTCGGGCTGGAGTGCAGTGGTATGATCTTGGCTTACTGCAACCTCTGCCTCCAGGGTTCAAGGGGTTCTTCTACCTCAGCCTCCTGAATAGCTGGGACTGCAGGAGAGTGCCAATATGCTGGGCTAATTTTTTGTATTTTTAGTAGAGACAACAGGGTTTTGCCACGTTGGCCAAGCTGGTCTTGAACTCCTGGCCTCAACTGATCCATCGGCCTCAGCCTTCCAAAGTGCTGGGATTACAAGCGTCAGCCACCCCGCCCAACCTAAATCTCTTGACTTCTTTGGGTCTTCATTTCCTCATGATCTTGGCTAAGTCCTTCTCTATCTAGAGTTATATAACTCTTCTGAAATTTAATATATGAAATATGAATTTGGTGAACTAAAAATGTAGCAATTAATGCTTTAATTTTATTACCATAAAATTATGAAATTGGGGCATATGACAGCAGAGATTAACACTAAAAACAGAGATATGAAATCTCAGCTTCTTTTAGTTTTTCAAATTCATTCAGGCAGACATTCAGATGTTTATCATACTTAAGAATAAAAATAAACTAATCACAAATAATGTTTCTATTGGAGATGCAAAAACAAACATAACTTTTAAAAATCAGATGATGACCCTTCTGGCTAAGTAAAAAAGATCCTAAAATCATCTCATGGTCATTGAATTACTGATCTTTGTTTTAAGTCATTTATTTTAGACATCCATATTGAGATTAGTTTTTTCTTTAACTCAGAGTAACTGGCCAATAGTTCAAAATATAGATAAATTAGCAATTATTAGTACTGGAAACAAGGAAGATACGATGTTAATAGCCTATCAACACACACACACACACACACACACACACACACACATACACACATATACATACACACACACACAGGATTTTTTTTTATTTTCAATTTACTTAAAGGCTTCTGAAAAACAATGAAAGAACTTACAGGTACAGAGCCTAACACAGTACTCAAGGAAAATCTCCTAAAAGTAGTATGATGCCAAGCTACTATTCTGCTAAACAAATCAGCAGTACTAAAAAAGCAGATCAGAAAAAGGAATGTTTTATTTTCATCATCAGGAAAATTTCCAAGTAATAGTAGACAAATAATACAATTCTGGTCAATACTAATTGACACTTGAAAAAGCAGATATTACATGTCAGTTTAAATAAAAAAATAATGGAAAAACTTCAGAACTAAAAAAAATTCAAACTATTGCTTTTGAGGGTCTTTGAGGCATCTGTTAGGGTTTTGTCATCCAGCCCAAGTCAAGTAGTTGGCAGTTGAGCACAGATGAGGACTGACATCTTCTGGCACCCAGTACAGCATATATACTTTACTTTGTGCTTAAACCATACAGCCTCACCTACAGCAGAAATCTGACCACTGTCAAATATACTGAACACTCTAATTTTGTATGAAAACAAGTTAACAAAGTAACTTTTGTTTTTGAAAGAAGTGTGAGACACTAAGTATGTAATGCCTTGTTAATTGCTTGTATTTTTTTGTACCCAGGTTGGTCTCAAACTCCTGGACTCAGGTTATCCTCCCGTCTCGGACTCCCCAAATGCTGAGATTACAGACATGAGCCACCGTGCCTGGCTTAAAACATTTTTAAACTGGCAAAAGTTTTTCATAAATGTAATGACCATTCATATTATGAAGAATTTAAGTTTCATAGGTAAGATCATCACCCCTTCTTTCTCCTCTTCCTGTGCAACCTGAGGAAAAGAGGACATTCTTTTATGCCTGAATGAGAAATCTCAGTAGATGACACTCATCTATAAACATTACAAAATATCTGATTGGTGAAGTCCCTGATTCAGAACCCATTCCAATTCTGCACCTCTACAGACATAAACCACTTTAACACTCTTAATTACCAGACTGGATCTCTATAGGGTGCCTGTTCATAAAGATGGGTTTAAACTATATTCCATGTCATTACAGTTCACATATAGACCCTACTACTGGCAGGAGTGACCCAAAGTGGAATTACAGGCACACAGTGTGTACCTGAGGCTCTTCTCTTCTCTGTGGCCTCCTTAGTCTACTTCTCTCAAAGGGCTTTCCTCTAACTAACTAACCAATAGCTGTTCTTGGAAAAGGATCTCATCCATCACTCCTTGGGCACATAACACTTTAGACTCCAGTATATCATTTATTGCCTTGAAAGATGATGACGACCTTCTTGAAATTCCTGGCCTAGACATCTGTTCATTCTTATAGATAAATATGCCATGTGTTTATTAAAATATACTTATTTTTTAAAACTATTTTTAAAATAGCTTTAAAAATACTTGTGGTATCACTTTTGTATTTATAGGTATCAGTTTTGCTGCCTAAAACTGAAAGCCAAAGATAATTTTCAAAATAAATTATAAATAAGCTGAGTTGATAATCATCAAGTTCACCTATATCATTTCTCTTTTACATTAAAAATAGTTCATAAGTTTAAATTTTAAAGGGAAACAGAGGCAACAGACCATACTCACATAAAGTTTATCATAACTAATAACTAGAATACTCTAAGATACTTAATTTACCACCAGGAGGTTTATAACTACATTTTGAGTGCTATACCTATTGTACAGCAGTCTCCATAATTATTGCCTCTAGTTTTTAAAATTCTGAAATTAAAGCATAAAAACTAAATTTTAATTTCCCCTATGATTGAACAGCAAACATTCAAAATTCTATGGCTGTCTTACTAGCACTTCCCATAATGTGAGACTCTTGGGAGAAAAGAAACATAAGTCAGTTTTGGCAGATAAAATATCTTTAAAGAATAGGAGTGTGAAGGCATGAATGCTCAATTCTAGCTAATCTAAACCCACTAAGGAATGGGAAAGGAAAAAAAAATTCAAGACAGCAAAGAGAAGCACTTTTGACATTCTTGTACTCTTTTCCTCTGTAGTAAGTTGGAAAGTGTGCCCCCAAAATTCATGTCCACCAAGAAGCTCAGAATGTGACCTTATTTGGAAATGTGGTCTTTGGCATATAATTAAGATGATATCATTCTGAATTAGAGCAGCTCTAAATCCAAAGATGGGATTCCTATAAGATGAAAGGACACACAGAGGTGGGAAACTGACTCACACCTGAAATCTCAACACTTTGAGAGGCTAAGGCAGGAGGATCATTTGAGCCCAGAAGTTTGAGACCAGGCTCAGCAGCATAGGGAGATCCGGTCTCCACAAAAAATACAAAAAAGTTAGCCAGGCATGGTGGCACACACCTGTAGTCCCAGCTACCAAAGAGACTGAGATGGGAGGATCACCTGAGCCTCACAGAGACACAGAAGACAGAAATCCACATGAAAACTGAGGTAAAATGATGTAAGTACAAGCCAAAGAATGTCTGGACAACCAGAAGTTGAAAGAAGTAGGGGAGGATTCTTTCTTAGAGTCTTCAAAGGAAGCATGGGTGTGCGGACACCTTGATTTTGGATGCCTAACCTCTAAAACTCTGAAAGTCTACAATTCTGTTCTTTTAAGCCACCCAGACTGTGCAATTCATTATAGCAGTTCTTGGGAATGATTATACCCTCAAATGCATAAAAACCCAGTGAATGAAGAATTACTTCTTTCTAGTACCCATACAGTGTTTGTGTTTTATTTTCAGGTATTCTTTAGTGATTTACACTCAAATGTAATTCATCAGTGTAACAGCCTAATAAACCATAACATACTTTGGTTTCAGCCTTCAATAATAGTTCAGGTTTATCTATGTTTAGTCAAGCTTAATACAGAAACGAAGCTTGGGTATATCTTTGGCCTCTAATATAAAAAAAAAATAGAAGAAAACATTCTCAAAAAAAATTAAAACTAAGAAAACCTTAAAAACATTTTATATGCAATTGGCTAATATTAATTAAATTGTGTAAGTTACAGTATTATAAAAGCCATTGCTTTGCTTTCTTACTAGACTGTATATACTTAGTAGTGAATTGTCTGTATCTTACATTATTAATAGCAAAGCATGATGTCAGACACATAGTAAGTATTCCATGCTTATTAAATTGAATTGAAGATTCTAGCCGTATACTCTTGTTATAAATATCTGAGGGGAGTGATTTCTAATTCCCTAAGACTTTGGCAAAAACATGCATTTATTTGCCCCATGTTTTAGATCAGGCTGCTAAAAAATGCCATAAATTGGATGAGTTACAAACAATAGAAATTTTTATCTCATAGTTCTACAGGCTGGTAGTCCACTTTCAAGGTGCCAGGAAATTCAGTATCTACTAAGGTGTGTTTCCTTGTTCAGACACAGCTGTGTGCTCCCTGAGTCTCCATGTGGCGGCAGAGGCAAGGGAGCTTCCTTTTTCATAATGGCACCAGTCCCATTCCTGAAGTCCTCAGGACCTCATTATCTCCCAAGTTCCCAACTTCCTCATACCCTGCCAATAAGGATTAGGTTTCAACATATGAATTTTAGGAGGACACAAGCATTCTGACCATAACACCCCAACAAACATTTTAATGCTTTATCTTAGTAATTTATATAAAACCACTACAAACATTTATTCTACTGCACTCAACTCTTTCCTTAAGAAAGACATTACTAGAAACCATTCAGGACATAGGCAGAGACAAGGACTTCATGACTAAAACACCAAAAGCATTGGCAACAAAAGTCAAAACAGACAAATAGGACTTAATTAAACTCCAGAGATTCTGCACAGCAAAAGAAACAATCATTAGAGTGAATTGGCAACCAACAGAATGAGAAAAAATTTTTGCAATCTACCCATCTGACAAAGGGCTAATACCCAGAATCTAATAAGAATTAAAACAGATTTACAAGAGAAAAACAAACAAGCCCATTCAAAAGTAGGCGAAGGATATGAACAGGCACTTTATGAAAGAAGATATAGATGAGGCCAACAAACATATGAAAAAATGCTCATCATCACTGGTCATTAGAGAAATGCAAATCAAAACTACACTGAGATACCATCTCACACCAGTTAGAATGGCAATCATTAAAAAATCTGGAGACAACAAATGCTGGAGAGGATGTGGAGAAATAGGAACACTTTTACACCGTTGGTGGGAGTATAAATTAGTTCAACCATTGTGGAAGACACTGGCGATTCTTCAAGGACCTGGAAATAGAAATTACGTTTGACCCAGCAATCCCATTACTGGGTATATATCCAAAGGATTATAAAGCATTCTATTATAATGGACACATGCACACGAATATTCATTGCAGCACTGTTTACAATAGCAAAGACTTGGAACCAACCCAAATGCCCATCAATGATAGACTGGACAGGGAAAATGTGGCACATATACACCATGGAATACTATGCAGCCATAAAAAATGATGAGTTCGTGTCCTCTGTAGGGACATGGATGAACCTAGAAACCATCATTCTCAGCAAACTGACACAAGAACAGAAAATCAAACACTGCATGTTCTCACTCATAGGTGGGTGTTGAACAATGAGAACACATGGACACAGGGAGGGGAGCATCACACACTGGGGTCTGTGGGGGGCGGGAACTAGAGGAGGGACAGCAGGGGGTGGGGAGTTGGGGAGAGATAACATGAGGAGAAATGCCAGACATAGGTGATGGGGAGGAAGGCAGCAAACCACATTGCCATGTATGTACCTATGCAACAATCTTGCATGTTATTCACATGTACCCCATAATCTAAAACGCAATAAAATATATATTTTAAAAAAAGACATTACTAGAAACTAACTTCAATTGGTTGAAAAAATATTTTATGCAACTCTCCTAAGAGTTATTAATCAATATACCCTTCCCTTGCCCCACTTTCCAAAAAATACCTCAATGACATTATCACAGAAGTTGTTTCTATAAAATGCCAATGGACTTTTAAAGATTAAAACCTGGTTAATTCAGGGAGTAAACATCAAAAGAATGAACACAGGAAGAGAATACTGATCATTAGGGGGTGAGAGGGACATTTAAAAAAATCTTCTAATTGAATAAGCAATAAAAATAATTGGTTGTATTTATTATATACAAAACAACACTGTTTATAAGGTAACAGGTTATATGTAAAAACAAGTACAATACAGAACTACAGTTTTCTCACAGAATCTATGTCATAGAAAACATAAACATATTTATTTGATAACGTCTCTTTCTGCAGCATGAGAAGCCTAAAATTTTTTATTCTGTAATTTTATAACCTTTAACTAAATTGATACCTTGTAGAACTACACATTACTGTCATATTGACTATTAACCTAGTTCATACTATAGTATTTTTAATTCATTTTGAAATTAAAAGTATTATATAGGCCAGGCGCAATGGCTCACACCTATAATCCCAGCACTTTGGGAGGCCGTGGTGATGGATCACCTGAGATCAGGACTGAAGACCAGCCTGGTCAACATGGTGAAACGCTGTTTCTACTAAAAATTCAAAAATTAGCTGGCATGATGGCACGTGTCTGTAATCTGAGCTACTTGGGAGGCTGAAGTAAGAGAATCGCTTGAACCTGGGAGGTGGAGATTTCAGTGAGCTGAGTTCACACCACTGAACTCCAGCCTGAGCAACAGAGTGAACACTTTTTAAAATGTTAAATCTGATAAGCTATAATATATAAAAAAAAGTATTGCATAATTTTTAAAATGTTAAATCTGATAAGTTATAATATCAAGACTTCTTCGACTCATAGCTGAATAGTTCATATTTTAGAGAAACTACTATATAATGAATACAGTATTTTTAGCTTTTCTCCTTTCAACTGTGACAAAAACATCTCTAAAGTTAAAGAAGGTTAATGATTCATTAACAATTATATATGTTTATAAAAGTGTGGCAATTTCTTGGTCTATTTAAGAACATTTATTCCTTAGTATTGTATTAATCTTCATAAGAGCCTCTGTTGCATTTAATGAATAATATATTTTTTTCAGGGAAAGAAATGATAACAAAATACACACGTAAGTGATACTACATGATCTAAAGTATGCCACCAATTGCATTTTTTGATTAAAACAAAGCAACACCTAACTAATGATCTTACTGGGTAAAATCCAGACAATAAATGACAGTGGCCATCTCACAATTTTTGATTGTTTCACACAATAGTTCTCTATATGTGGTATCTTACTTCAAGGCGATCTCACAGAATCAAACAGAGTAACACTGAATTTTTTTTCTTTTTCTTTAAAATTGCAAAATGATAAATAATTTAGGCTCACAAGACTATTACTTTGAGTAGAGAGCTGAAAAAAACATTAAAATTTTCATTTTTCTATTTGTTTCAACTACAGTTGACACTTGAAAAACAGAGGCTCGAACCAGCTGGGACCGTGTACATGAGGAGTGTTTTCAACCAAACACGGATCCAAGTTATGGGATGCAGAGCCTTCACAAAGGGAGGGCTGACTATATATGGGTTCCGCAGGATGACTGTGGGCCTTCAGTATGCATGGATTTTGGTGTATGGGGAGGGGAGCCCTGGAACTAATGTCCTGCATATACAGGATGATCAGTATTACAAAAATATCAAGTAATTTTTTTTTTTCTTGAGACAGAGTCTCGCTCTGTTGCTCAGGCAGGAGTGCTGTGGTGTGGTCATGGCTCACTGCAACCTCTGCCTCCTGGGTTCAAGTGATTCTCCTGTCTCAGCCTCCTGAGTTGCTGGGATCATAGGTGCCTACTACCACATCTGGCTAATTTTTATATTTTTATAAAAATTTTTATACTATATTTTTAGTAGAGACAGGGTTTTATCATGTTAGGCAGCCTGTTCTCAAACTCCTGACCCTCAGGTGATCCACCCACCTTGGCCTCCCAAAGTGTTGGGACTATAGGTGCGAGCCACCACACCTGCCATATGAAGTAAATTTTAAGTGGTCATTTAGCAATCTGAAAAAAACAGCTTTAACTATACATTTGTAATGCCATGGAACTTGAACTAAAAGATAGACTTGGAGGCTGGGCAGTCAGTCAACAAGCTTCTGCACTCAAAGGTGTCCTGAGTACAGTTGTTCAGAGAGGAGAGCTGCTGAAAAATAAAGAAGACACAGTCTCTGACCTTGGATTTACCATCTGAAAAAAGTAGGCATAAACAATGCAACCCATTAAGTCTGTAGAAAAAGCAAACTATTAAGAGCTCAGGCCGGGAGCAGTGGCTCATGCCTGTAATGCCAGCACTTTGGGAGGTTGAGGTGGGAGGATCACTTGAGCTCAGGAGTTTTTGTATTTTTAGCAGAAACTAAAATTTTTTATTTTTACTAGAAACATCTAACAATTTTTGTATTTTCAGTAGAAATAGGGTTTCTCCATGTTGGCCAGGCTGGTCTTCACTCCTGACCTCAGGTCTTCACTTCTGACCAGCCTGGGCAACACACTGAGACTCTGTCTCTACGAAAAATTTAAAAATTAGCCATGTGTGGTAAGTGTGCATGCCAGACCAGAGGCTGAGGCAGGAGGATCACTAAAGCCTAAGAGTTAAAGGTTACAGTAAGCTGTGACTGCACCACTGTACTCCAGCCTGGATGACAGAGTGAGACCCTGTCTCAATTTTAAAAAGAGGGGAAAAAAAGCTCAGAAGAGGAGGATGTAATGAGCGTGTAAGTTATGAGGCAGTTTGCAATCACTTGCTACAAGAATTGAGAAGAATTTAGGATAAGGGTGGACAAGGAAAAAGCCACGCTAATGATATGACAGCCTAGCACAGGTGTCCCCAAGCTACGGGCCTGCAGGCCGCATGCGGCCCCCTGAGGCCATTTATCCGGCCCCCCCACAGCACTTCAGGAAGGGGCACCTCTTTCATTGGTGGTCAGTCAGAGGAGCACAGTATGTGGCGGTCCTCCAACAGTCTGAGGGACTGTGAACTGGCCCCCTGTGTTAAAAGTTGGGGGACGCCTGGCCTAGCATGTCAAAAGAACTGCAAATTTGGAAGTCAGCTGCAATTTTTAGTTCTGGGTCTGTCCCTATTTTAGCTGTGTAAATTTAAAACAGTGGCCTGATCTTTCTGGGTCCCATTCATTCAGTTCAACAAGTACTTACTGAGCATCAACCACTGCCAGGCACTGTTCTAGGCTCTGAAGATACCAGAGTAAACAGAAGTCCCCTGCCTTTGTGAAGTTTACTTTGATAAACTGTGCTTAATAAATTGAAGAGGAAGTCATGAATTGCAAGTAATAGCAGGGAAGCTCCAAACTGGTTTCTCTGCTTCTATTAATACTATCTTGCTTTTCTAATTCATCTAACAGCATCTACCAGAGAAATCTCCCCCAAACACACTATACTGTGTGACTGTGTTCTATGCTAAATTCCCAGGGATCCCCAAAGGCACATTTAAACCTTTTTATCTTAGATTCATGGTCCTCCATGTTCTGGTTCCAACCCCAATTTTCTAGCCTTATCTTCCAAAATTCTCTTTTGTGAACTTCATGCTCAAAGTAGGTCATTTGATATTTTCCCAAATATACTTTTCATATCTCATGTTTTAAAACTTGCTCAAGTGCCTCTCTACCTGAAAAGCTTCTCCTGTCACCTGTCCATAATCCAACCTGTACTTTAACAGACTCAAGTATCTTCTTGATGTAACACTGACTTTCTGAGCAAGGGAGAAATAAGATCTAGGTGATACTCAATCAAGATAATTTGCTTTTTTGGATTAAAGAGAAAAGTTTAAGGCAGGAAAGTGAATGAAGATATTATAAGTTATGATTGGGATTGCATTATAATAAACAGATCTGAAAACATTTGGTTTGTAGAGTCAGTAGTTCTTGATTATGAACTGAATTTTTACCTAAGTGGAAGGAATTAGTCTAAATGGACTCAAAATTATATGATTATGAATAGGATGATAAAGAGCTTACTAGGTAGCACACAGGTTTTCAATAAATTTATGAATTAATTTTCCTTAAGAAATTAGTAAATTCCCAAAATAGACTGCAGTTAAATATTACATATATAATTCTTATTTTATAGAAAAACAGATTTACAGTAATCATAACTAAATACAACTGAAATTCAGTGATTTCTGGGTTAAATATCCTTTAAAAAAGAAATAAAGTATAATGCTAGTTAATAACATCACAGAAATATATAAATGGGTTTGAGCTCTTACATTTACAAGAAGTAGGGGCTGTGTGTTAAATAGCATATGAAATAATGTCATAGGCTGTTGCTTACCTTAGATATCCTGCTTTATTTAAAAAAACAAAAAATGTTAGAGACAGCTAAACACCACTATCACCCCTCCCATCTCTCTCCTTCATTTTCTTTCTTTCCAGCCTTTCATAGGCAACCACTAGTGTATAGCTGGTATATATTTTCTCACTCACGGAACTCTAGTATTTTACTGTGTACTTCAGCTTGTCATCTCAAATATTTTCCCCCATGAAAAAAGCAGATTTATTTTTGTAACTGACGTATATTTTGGTAATGTGAATCAGGCTCTGAGACACCGTCATTTCATGAGATTATGGCTAAATCATAAAAAATAAATTACCTTAAACAGATAAGTCTAATATACATAGAATTATATTCTATGTTAAGCCATAAAGAAATAATTCAATATATTGTTTCAAATGTACCTTTCTTTATTAAATTTTTAGGTACTCTGTCCTAGGGTCATGATGATGATCTACTGTTTTATCAGAATTTAGAACTAGTTGTCTTGTTTCAGAGTGTTTTCATTTTCACACTGAAGAGATTAATAAAATCTTTAAGTGGTCTCCTTCCAACAAGGTACCTCATTAGAGTTTAAAATACACCGTAGGCATTTAGAAGTAGATATCCTGTTATCGCTAATTGAGATATTCCTGGAAATGGTGGCTAGAGATGAATTTTACAAAAAAATACACATGGAGATTATTTTTAACTGAAAAGATATTTACTATCAACTTTCTTTTCTAATAAATATACTTTTAAAATCTTGAATATTTAATTCTATTCATTCTGCCTCAACTGAGATGAGACAAACACTTTAAGTTTAAAATTCTGATGCCTAGCTTCTGAAAAACTAAAATATTAATCAATATTAATGATTAATAATAGATAAATAAGCATTTGAATAAATTGGGTGTTTATACTGATACCTGAGTATGAAGGCAAATAATCTGTTTTCCATTTTTCAAAGACTTTATACCTTAACTCTCCTATTCCTAACTAGAAGCATAGAAGTGATGACTGAGCTTTGCTTTTGTATGAAATGTAATATGCATGAAATTTAAATATACTTTAAAGAAATCAAACATATTATCATACATTCACAGACCTTAGTAGTTTAAAAAAAGCTATGAATCTTGTTTAAAACAAACAATTGTACATTAAAAATAACGAATGGATAAAGCCTTAGATTTTGAATTCTCAAATTTAACTGTTCTAACCCATTAAAGACATCATTCTGGTTCAGCCCTTAATCATGACACATGAATGGGGTTATAATGTATTGTCACTCAACTTTTATAAATTCCAGAATTCACTGAGATGATATTATTGCTTTCAAAGTGGCCAACACAGGAGTTGTTGCTTTTTTCAGATGACAAAGTCATTTCTCAATATAATACTGAGAAATGTCTCTTTTGAAAAGACCTCATAGGCTTTTATCATTATTTTTTCTGAATATAATTAACTGTGGTAAATACTCTCTCGGAAACAGATCTAACTTTTCGAAATAGCCAAATGCTGGTTAGTTAAGCCGGTGAAGGAAGGCAAGCAATCAAACTAGTTAAATTAGTATTTCATCAAAATGAGGAATGCCTATAATAACAAGAACTATTTTTATCTGCGACCTGGAAATAATTTCACAAAGGTAGATTCAAAAAAAGTTTTGGTTAATGGTACTATAATGGAAGATGGGAAAAGTAAGAATCCATTCATAATAAGGACAACCCCTGTCATTTTAATAATCTGTTTTATGACCAAATACCAAAAGTAGCAAGCATATGCGGTCCGGAGCATGACTCTTTCCCTGGAAGCTGGTGACTAAGCATGCCCCTTTTTTCCTAGGATTTCTCTACAGAAGATGCTGTTACTTCTTAGTCCTTAGGCAAGCTGCGTTTACAAAAATACCACAAAAAGTACAAAGACCTACAAAGAGAAAGCAGGACCATGGATGTAAAAATAAGCGAACCCAGTAGCAAATGTAAACAACTAGTATCTATTTTATTTGTTCACATTATGTTTAATTACTTTAGTTTTTTGTTTGTTTGTTTGTTTTTTTAAAAATTGTAAATCAAAGAATGGAAGAAACTCTACAGAACTTCTACAAGAAGCTACACTGTTCAAAATCATTCATCTGGTTCACGTCCCTCCTTTCATAGGTAGCAATCCAGAAAAGTCCAGTGACTTTTCCAAGGTCATAACACCAGGTAAGTTTGCTAATTTACTTGACTTCCTAAGCAGAAGGTTTTAGCTGACCAAAACTGTAAAAAGACCACCAATAAATTAGCCTTAGGCACAAAGGAGTAACACAAACATAATTTATCATTTTGCCAGGTTCAATAAAAACCATTTTGATGTGTTAATAGCCTTTAATAGTAAAAACAGCCATCAATTAAATAAACAGCCATTAAATGGGGAATAGAAACGTCAATAAAGGCATCATCCACTAATTTTCAAATCAATGATGCTAATCATTGCTATATATTAATCAGGGAGTGGACATCAGCTATACCATAGATGATCACACTTCATAAAAAGTCTGAATTAAAAATAAAAACAGGAGAACAATACAAAACATATATTGCCTCAATAAGCACTTGTTGATAAATTATTTGCCTTGAGCAAATATGAAAATCTTTGTAACATCCAGTGGTTGCAATGTTTATGAGAAATTATAGACTGGCATATTTCTATTCTACAATAGGAAATAGAACTTACATGTAAAGCAAAATTTAGGACTAAAATCAGAACCAAACCTAATTTGACAACTACACTGGATGCAGAATTCAGTAATGAGGAAAGACAAAGGCCTGGTGTGGTGGCTCATGCCTGAAATCCAACACTTAGGAGGCCAAGGCAGGAGGACTGTGTGAGCCAAAGAGCTCAAGACTAGCCTAGGCAATATAATGGGACCCTTCTTCCACCACAAAATTTTTTTTTTTTAATTAGCTGGGCATGGTGGCACATACCTGTGGTCCCAGCCATTGGGGAGGCTGAGGTGGGAGGATCACTTGAGCCTAAGAGTTGGAGGCTGTGGTAAGCCATGTTCGTGCCACTGCACTCCAGCCTAGGTAACAGTGCAAGGCCTAGTCTCAAAAGAAAAAAGGAAGGAAGGAAGACGGAAGGAAGGAAGGATGGATGGATATTATGATTTAGGTATTCCCGTGTCTGCATCCAAACCTCTCATTAGCAACCAACTTAACTCTTCTTTAACTCATTTTCACTGACTTTAAAATAGAGATCATAAAAGAATTTAACTTCATGAGTTGTTCTGAAGATGAGATGAAATAACATATAAAGGGTTTAACACAGACGCTATCTTTCAGGAAATAATAAGTGTCAGCCTTGGCTTGTTAATTTTGAAATTTATCTTCAGTTCTAAAACTCTGTAATTCTATTCATTTTCTCAGGAGAAAGTAAACTTGGTTTTTAGAGTATTGTGTGGGTATTTGTTCTTTTCTCTCTCTCTTTTTTTTTTTTTTTTGAGATGGAGTCTTGCTCTGTCACCCAGGTTGTGGAGTGCAGTGATGCAATCTCAGCTCACCTGTCAGGTTCACACGCTTCTCCTGCCTCAGCCTCCCTAGTAACTGGGATTACAGGCGACCACGACCACACCCAGACAATGTTTTTTAATTTTTAGTAGAGATGGGGTTTTTCCATGTTGGCCAGGCTAGTCTTGAACTCCTGACTTGAGGTGATCCACCTGCCTCGACCTCCCAGAGTGCTGGGATTACAAGCATGAGCCACCACGCCTGGGCCAGGTGTTTTTGTTCTTAAGGTGAATGAAGACGGAGCAAGAGAACAGAAATATGGAGTTTCTTTTCCTGTTCTTCTAGCATTCCTCATCTGTCCTTCCAGCATTCTTCAACTATTAATCTTCTGGTAACACAAACATGGAAGGTATACTGATTGTTGTTCTAAATTATCATCTTAAAGATTATCTCTTCCCTACTTTAGTCATCCAAAGATAGCTGCATTAGAAATGATTTTTATCAGTTTCAAAAAATACTAGAATTGGCCAGGCACAGTGGCTCACGCCTGTAATCCCAGCACTTTGGGAGGCCAAGGCAGGCAGATCAGAAGGTCAGGAGATTAAGACCATCCCGGCCAACATGGTAAAACCCCGTCTGTGCTAAAAATACAAAAAAATTAGCTGGGAGTGGTGGTGCATGCCTGTAGTCCCAGCTACTCCGGAGGCTGAGGCAGGAGAATTACTTGAACCCGGGAGGCAGATACTGGAGTGAGCTAAGATCGCATCACTGCACTACAGCTTGGGTGATAGTGCGAGACTTCATCTCAAAAAAAAAAAAAAAATTATCAATGTGTATACATTTCAAGTTAACTGTACATGTTAAGTTTATATTATATTCTTACTCAAATTTAATGTTAAGCTTCAGTGAACTTCTTTTAATTGTGGAAATAAACTTATTTCCATTGTAGAAATGAACTTCTTTCCATTGCAGAAATTAACATTTTGCCTCACCTAAAGACCTAACACTTACTGGAACTTAGCTACCCCAAAATCTCATCCAACAGAAAATGCAAAGAAATGGAGGCATTAAGCCAAAAGGTCTTCAGAGAAGCCAAAACTAATGAAGTTAATAAAATTAGCTCTGAGACAAGTCCTTACTCAGAATCTTTCTGTTCTTATTTTATGCGTAAATTACAACAACAACAACAACAACAACAACAACAAAATAATCTACTGTTTGACAACAGAGCAATAAGAAGTGAAAGCTGACAGCTTGATAGGACCATTTAGACTGGGGATACTCAGCCTCAACAGCTCCTGAGTAAACATTATATTTTAACACAGAACTATAAAATAACTGATGCTTATAATGACCTTCTATCACCATGAAATTAAATTATGTTTAGTGTACTGATCCAATAAGCATTCAAGATTTATGGAGTAAGTATTTCTTAGCATCATGCTTAGTGCTGGTATGTAAGGATGAATGAGACAAGGTGGTTTTCTGAAAGAATTTGTCCCCCTAGCGGGGGAGAGAAAAATGTAAACAACATGGTGAAGCCCCGTCCCTACTGAAAATACAAAACTTAGCCCGGTGTGGTGGTACATGCCTATCATCCCAGCTACTTGGGAGGCTGAGGCAGGAGAAGCACTTGAATCTGTGAGGCGGAAGTTGCCTGTGCAGCAGAGTGGAACTCCATCTCAAAAAGAAAAAAGAAAGGAAAAGAGAAAGAAAAAAAAAAAAAGAAATGCCAGGCAAGTAGGCTCTTGGAAGCTCTGTGAGATGGAAAGAAGGGGCTCAGGTAGCACAGACAAGTGGAAATACTGGTGCAAAGGTAGGAGTGGAAGAGCAATGGAGGGTGAGGTAGGATCACCAAGGGTCTGATAAAACACAATTCAGAACGACAACTGTGATGAGTGGAGGCTGGAGTACAGAAAAGACAGGCAGAAGGCAGGGCAACCCGAATAGAAAGCGAATAAAATAGTCTAAGGAGAGATGAAGACAGCCTGAATTTGGGCCCTGATGGTTGGAACAGAGTGGGGGAATGAGAGAAGTTATACTTCATTTTAAACACCTTTTGATCCAATTTGTTTTTTAAATAAATGATTTTTAAATGAATAAGTCCTTTCTCATCAAGAAAAGGTGACTTTCTCCTGAACGAACTATTTTTGGCGATTTTGAGTTCCTGAGATTTTAGTGTTACATAATGCAAAGCATGATGATAAGGAGATATCTCCAATAAAATCTGAAATAATATTTTAAGTATTTTGATAATGGGCCAGATTTTTCTTTCATATGATAAAATGATTTATACTTAGCTCCCACTAATTATAATAAAAAAAGAATTCAGCATAAAGTGAAGCATTAGCTAAGCTTCAATCACTAATGTTTGACAGCTTTGCCTAGGAAAACAAAAATCTTGTGTGCAGCACTTAATTGCTGTAACTGGAGTTTCCAAAAAGGTTAGATCTTGTACTGTATTTAATAAAACTCTTCCTCTAATTGAACAATACTTGTTCAAACATTTAAGCAAGAATTCCATTTTACTGGAGTTGATATAAAATACATCACAAGGAAAAATCTTGGTCATAAAGTTAAGAAATATAAACCATAAATCTTATGGCTTTGTTTTAACTTCATAAAGGAAGTGATGACTCCAGAACAGCAGCAATGGAACTACTAAAACTTGAATAACTTTCAAGTAAACATACTTAGGCACTTGTTAAAACAAACATTATTCCCACTGCTAAAACCGACATTGGCAAGTCTCTCCTCCTAATAGCTTAAAAACAATTTGAAAAGTAGCAGAATTGTAGCTTCTTTGCAAAAAGACTAATCATCATCATTAAAAGAACCCTAAAAGCAAATACAGAATGGTCAGTCAACCTGATCACCTTAATTTTTAATGAAGGGGTATTTCCATATAAATAAATGTATGATCTATACTTATGAAAGACACTCTAACATTAAAAAGAAACTAATTTTAATTTTCACCTTCATTTTGATGATCTACAATCAGAGGAAACAGTATTTGAAAACAAAAAGAATATGATGAAGCCATAAGTAAAAATGTGTAAGTGATAAAACAAGCAGGGGTGGCTGTCATAAAATAGCCAAATGGCTTTTTCCACCTCCATCAAGGTCACTTTACTGATGATGGGCTCAATAAGATGATAATGCATTTAACCACTTTCCTTGCATCTGACTTCGACCTCACAAATCCAAATGGCCTTGTTTAACTACCCTGGCCTTTCAGCATTTCCCTGAACAAAGATAATTAAGGAGATGTACTGCCCCCTACTATCACAGGAATTGAAAGCCAAATAAACTTTTAAGAGCACAGCCAGGTGTCTACTCTGCTAATGTACAACTTTGAAGCAGGAGGTAAAATGAAATAATGGTTAAATAATTATAAAAGGTTAACAACGTTAAATTTGTTATATAAGGTAATTTTGTTTTATTTAAAAGAAAAGGCATAAAAAGGGTTCCAGATGACATTTTACAGGTCTCTAGACAGCAGGTCCTCTCTCTCCCTGCCGGAAACAGTTTAAGGCTAAAATAAAAAAGGTGCTGGGCACAAACCAGGATGAAAACAATTCATTGAAACTTTCTCACCTCATTTTAATTTTTTACAAATTTTAAGTTAGTATATATAACTACAAAAGACTAAAAGTGTTTTTTCTATGTTAGTTCCATGTTAGTCATTTTGTTACACTTTATAATATATTCTGCCTCCTTAATGCACAAAACAAGACTTTTATGTCAAACGCTATTTAATATTAAGTGAGGGGAAAAATAACATTAAAGAGAGATACTCTGTTTTCCTTTTAAATACTATAGTATGTGGTTTCCCAAATTTAACTATTATTTAAATGTGATATGCCCACAAATATTTGTGTGTACTTTTCAATTATTATTCTTCCCTTGTAAAGTGAATTTACCATCAGGGTAACATAACATCTATGGCATAAACTGTTTCTAGGAAACCAAAAGGTAGTTGTTAAACAGTAAAAATTAAGAGTAGATATTTCAAAACTTAAATACATAGCATTTTAACTGAACAGCTGGGTTTGTAACTAAAATTAATATATAAACAACAATCCTCAAACAACTGGTTTCTTAAATATGAAAATACCTTCCTTTCAAACCTGCTATATATACATATATTTATATATATGTATACATATGAAAAATAATCTCTATACTACACATACTGTTATTCTTCATAGGAAAAATCAAACTTGGACATATCAGAAGACAACATATTCCAAATACCCAACAAAAAAACTTAATTCAGGTTAAAAGGCCTTATGCAAAAATGAGTATTAGAATAACTTTTCATCTTAGACAAAACTCCAACAAGTTATACAAATTTTATTTATTTCACATTATCTATTACTAGAGGTATCTGTAATACCAAACTGATAAATCTAAGCGTAATAAATTTCTAACATAAAATACCTCTTTTAGAATAAAGAACTAAATGTTTATTTGAGTTTTAAAATAGTCAATGTTTAAGGATATGGAATCATTTCACATGATTATAGCCAAAATAGCACTTATCATTTGTAACTTAAAATCCATATTTACATGCTTTAGATTTGTCTAGATCAAACTGATGTAGCAAAAACTTCGCTAATGATCTTTATCTGAACCTTTGGGAACCCTCCTGCTCTTCTCTTTTCCTCTAGTAGCCTTTATCTTTTCATTCCTTTCTTTCTGCCCAGAAATTCTGCAGCCTGTATTTGTGTCTGCACTTGTATTAGCTAAGAATCAGGCCAATGGAAGATCTAACCATTTGACCACAGCTACTTAAAAGTTCTGGTCTAACCCAGGATAGTACAGTTTACTGCACAATCCTCCCCACCCCCCCCACCAAAAAAAAAAATCTGAAAACTTTTGCTCCCAATAATTTATTTATTTACTTTCTTCACTAAACCACCCTATCTCCTTCAGGGTACCACTTTTACAACATTCAGATATCCTTAAGGAAGAATATCCTATTTCTCAAGTGTTAGGTGCTAAAGCACTCACATCTATGGTAAGACAGAATAATTACAGCCATCCTTTAAAAAATGTAAACTACATATCTGTATGTGTGCATGTATACATACAGATTTTCACAGAGTAAGAAATCCATAATAAAGCATTAATATATCATATTAGTGTAAAATTTAAACTTTCTTTAAATGAGGAAAAGTTACTATAAAATAACTCATTTTAATAAAAATTTAAAACAAATATATTGTCCTGTATTTAGCATTTACATCTGGATTGTTAGACAGGTGGCTTGTTAAAAATCTTTATTCACAATTGTTTAAAGTAAAGCCTACCAAACAAAATAAATTATAAACATAAAGAACTGATGTTCCAAAGCCCAGACCCTTAATTGCTGATCAGAGCTGAAAACAGATCTTTTTTCTCCACTAATTGAATGAGTCTTGTTAAATCTTTTGAAATGAACTTCAGAAAATGCAAGAATACAGCTCAGAACAGGTTCTTTAATTTGGGTCATTTTCTGTTACTTGCAGTAGTGACGGGTGCTTAGCAACGCTGTTCTGGTGGCCCTTTTAAGGAAATGAATACCTGAAATACAGCATTTTAATCCATTTTACAGCATTAATTATCACGATCACTGTATTTAGACAGTGCCTCCTTTGCCACTTGCCTACATTATGAAAGACAGGAGTCCCGTGAAAAATTGAATGTATTATTCCATATGACAGAAGATCCTGTGCACCCCTTTCACCAAGTAAAAATATATAGGAACATAAAAACTAACAGTAAATAGAAGTCACAAAAACCTTTAGCTTAAATGTTTAGACAAAGATATTACTCTGAAAATCGGTGTGCAGACATCAGAAGAGTCCATGCTAAGTCGCTTTTCTTTTTCTAAATCTTCGAAAAGAATTAAATTCTATTATGCCCCACGCTAGGCCACTGCTGTCTAAGAAATGTGAAGCAAGAGCCAAAATGTAGTATAATTTTATTTGGTAGTTAAAATCTGCTCAATACTTTAAATATTTATCTTTTTTATAAAAGAGGGCTTTAAATGAGAAATATTAAGAATATCATTTGAATTATGGCCAAGTTATTCACTTCATATCTATTGTAATATGCTGCAATGATAAAACTACTAGGAAGGCAAGAAAACAAGGTAAAATCCAGGGCTACCGAGTAGTTTCTAAGAAATCAAACTGCCATTTCATACTCTGTAAATAAGTCCATCCACGTCTTATTAATGACCAATACAACAGGTTAAGAAACCAGTCATTAAAAACATTTGGAATACGCCTATCTTTTCCTGATGTCAGCTGTCACTGTTAAAAGTACAACTCTTTTAACTTTTTCCTCGTAATTAAACAATTCATTTTAGGTATCACGTCCTGAAGAAAGAAGGTGCCTCTCTTCTACAGCACTATTCTCTATCTTCACAGCTAGTAAGAGATCAAGTGACTCCCTCTTTGTCTAGAATGTACCCTAATTTCAGTCTTTTATAGCCAATTTTTTAAAGCCTTTTAACACTCAGGCTCTAAAGATGAGAAAGGAACCAGATGAACCACCTGCAATCATATTTTTTTAAGTTTCAGTTGATCAATTAATGTATAATCACCACCTCTTTAAATTAAACATACTTCATAGCGATCTCAAATTCATCATCACGTTGTGTAAATCACAGTATAAAATGAGAAAACACCAACATTTCTCAAGTTTTTTAACCTCTTACAGCAAACGGCCTCTGCTTGGAGTTTGGTGTTTTGAACAGTGCAGTTGCATTTTAATACCTTGGAGTCCGCTGTAAACAAACAAAAAAACAGAATGTGGTGTACAGACCAGTACATGCTACACTAAAATATTCAACTGAGAGGGAGGCTTAAGTTAACTGATTTCTAAAATGCCTTTTCTGGGTATTTTCAATCCTTTATTAAGGACTACTTTAACAATTAGCACACAGGGGTCTCTGGATGGCTCTCAGAAACATTTAAAACCAGAGAACAAAAGGTTTATTTTAAAAATGAAAACCTTGGCTTGTACAACTCCAGACGTGAATCTGCTTTCAATTACTGAAAGTATTTCCACTTTAGTGGAAGGGGATCAAATCTTCAACTACACCATCTTAAGGCACTGAATTTGATTATATTAGGCTTTCAGAAGACAGAATGACTTTGTGACACAGGCACATAGAGCTGTATATATCATTCATAAGATATTCCAGAGAGACAGAGACGCCAGTACAGGAGGGAGAAAATGTGACTTTCTCATTCCCAGAGATGCCACAGATCTTTGTTTTGTTTTACTGAAATACACACATCAATGGTAAGTGCTTTTTACTTTAACAGATGCAGCACAAGTTTTTCCAAGCCATGTCCAACTATTTTTGCACAGGAGTAGCCTGCAAGGAGGCACAACTGCAAAGTTGAATTTCTCGGAGAGACTGCTCTATCAGACCTGACAAAAATCACACGCTACGTATTTCGCAGGCAAAAGACTGCTCTTTTAATGAGCAAGCTGATTTTGTACCTTTTCCCCCATTAAGCAATTAGTATGATGGATTTTAGTTAATGGAACCAAAGGGCTGATTAATTTAAGCTCAATGCCGATTTCTGCACATTTCAGACATACATTATCCAAAATCACTATTGCTAAGACTGGCTCCCAACGAATTCGCAAAAGTCACCGAATGCAGGCAAAAAGGCAGCTTTACCTCACGGATTAGGACAGTACACTACTCATTTAAAAAAAAAAAAAAAAGAAATCCATCTAATTAAAAATACCGGGAACAAAAGACTCCATTCTCCCCTCGGCTACCTGCACCACTCCGGGTGACGAAGAGTCATCGAGAAAGTTCAGCCTCCATCTCTTCGAAATCCTTAAATGCGGTCCCTCAGGGGTTAAAAAGCCCCCTCAGCTCAGATGCGAATGTTGCCTCCGCACCGGTTCAAACCCGCGCCGAGCCTCCTCCCATTCCGACACCACCGGGGAGGAAAGCGGAGCCACCGGCCCCGGACCGCCGCCACCGCCGCCGCGGTCCCCGGAGCGAGCGAGCGACCCTGCCGCGCGCGGGGAGCCTCCCCGGGAGCCGCGCTCCGCCAGCCCGCCCCAGGCCGCCGCCGCCGCCGCCTCCGCCGCCGCTCACCCACCTTGCCGCGGCGCGCCCTCGCTGTGGCCTTGCGGAGCCGAGCCCAGCGCTGCCAAGTTGCCTGGGTCTGGAGCGTATCGTGTTACAGCGCCTGGCTCCGGGCTCGGGCTGCGCGCGGCGGCCAGACATGATAGGCTGAGGCTCCTCTGTTTACACCCGGCCGCCGAGGGGGCGGCGCGCCGCTTAACCCCTTCGCGCCGGGCCGCCGCCGCCGCCGCCCGCCCCGCGCCCCGCGCTCCCGCCGCTCCGCACACGCGGGCCGGGGCCTGTGAGCAGCCGTGCCCCGGCGAAGACGGAGACGCTGCACTGAGACCCGGCTCCCGGCACGCTCCGGAGACCCCGCGGGGCAGCAGCCTCCCCTTCGCACACGCACGCTCCGAGCGGCCCCGGGCGGCGGCGGCGCTCTCCGGCGGGGCTTCGCGGGCGGCTGTCGGTCCCGCCACAGAGCGGTTCTCCGGCCGCGCGACTTTCCCGTGCTCGTACGCGCAGCCGGCTCCCGACCCGCGAAAGGATCCCGACCGCGGCTCTGCCGCCGTGCCTGCGTCCCGCGTCCGAGGGGTCGCCTTCACCCGCACGCCCCACGTCCCGGCGACACTCGGCCCTCCAGCTCGCGGACGCGCTGCCTGCGACGCGGGCCCGGCGGTACCTCGAGGGCAGGCGGGGTCGACGCCGGGGCGTCCGCAGCGAGGGTGTGGGTGTCGCTCGGGAACGCGGCGGGGACCGGCTCGGCCGGCGTTCGCCCCTCGGCCTCGGCCGCCGCCTCTCCGCCACTTTCTCGGCCCCTGGAAGGACCGGCCCGTGGCGAGGGCTGCTCTGCGCCCGCGTCCCCGCAGCAGTCGCGGACCCCTCAAGGCCGACGAGTCGGTGTCGCGACCCGCGAAGAGAAGACGGTCCTCCGGGGCCGAAGGCGTGTGTGCCAGTGGCCCAAGCCACGCTGCAGGATGTGCCCGGGCTGGACAGCCCGGATCCTTAATGGCTCGTGTGGTGTTCTAACTAGCTTTACTTTTAAATAAAATACTTTTATTTTAAAAAATTGTCCTCCCCCCCCCCACTAGATCCACTATTATTTTTGCATTGCCTCCAGTCCAACGTTCCTCCTTTTAATTTCTCTTTCTTCTAGAACATTCCATCCCTCCAGCCTCTTCCTCCATTAAACTGGGCATTTAATGACCGAATTTTCCTGAATTTTTAGATTCACCGTGGCTTTCTTCCAATCCCTTCAAACCTCTCAAGTATTTTTATGAAGAAACAAGAAAGAAAACAAGAAACACTTTACATCACAGTATCAATATCACTCAACTTCTATCAGCTCTCATTCCATATTTTAACTGCCTTCTAAATATAGACTCAAACCAAAAAATTAATACTTTAAGAAAGGAAGGATCAGTGTTCTCTTTTCATTTATCAATAAGGTTAGCAGATTGCAATTAGGATTTCTCTCTTACCCCACCCTCTTTCCTCCAGTAAAGACAAAATGCTTTCCTCATTCCCATGATTCAACAATAACAGTAATTTCTTTATCTTCTTGAACATATTACCTGTACCTTGACTTTTGTCGCTTTTTATACCCAATGCTACGGGAATATGAATACAGCTGTTGTACCTCTTTGTACATACTTTTCTTTCTCATTTTCCATTACGTCTAAGACATCCATCCTCATACATGGAAATATCTGATGCCGCTCAGGGTTTAAGCAGTCTACACCTTAATGTTCTTTTCTATCACTAACTCTGGCTCTTCTAAAATCGTGCTCACAAACACACTCTATTACAACATCACAACCAGCCTGTCTATTCCTCCATTAATGATCAATATATTCACCCTTTAATTGGGACACTATGAAGATATAAGAAATTATTTAAACACAAGGCAGTTATTTAAAATTTAGACATTCCTTTGACACTATAAATTTTGAAGTTATCTCAGGGTTTTGAAATTCTCTTTAGTAAAATTGGGTCAAAAAAATAGAACAATAGCTATGTTGTCGGGCACTGCAAGACTTCTAAGCTCTTAAGCAAATATCTTCCTTAAGTCATAATGTTTTGAAGAGGATCATTTCACAAATAAATGCTATGCATGTGTCTTCTGAGGGGGGCTGGGGGGTTACCTGAAGTAACTGCAAATAAACACCATATAACTAGGGCAGAAGATGTTCAATTGGAATCTTTGAATAATTAAATAGGCAGAACATTATACAGTTAAAATCTGTCAGGAGGCTCGTCGCAGTGGCTCATGCCTCTAATCCCAGCACTTTGGGAGACTGTGGTGGGCAGACCGCTTGAGCCCAGGAGTTCAAGACCAAGCTGAGCAATATAGGGAGACTCTGTCACTTAAAAAAATAATAATAAAGTAGTAGGACCTGGAGGCTTGTCTATGCTTTCAAAATGTACTCCTTGATTTTTGACAACCACAGGTTAGCAGATCTGGACTTGGACTAGAACGTTCAAATGCACATTAGTGGAAGAATGAAAGGCTTTAAGATCTTAAATAAATCATTGTTTGGGTCAAGATGAATCTCAGGATGACTGATACTTTGGCATGCTCATTTCCCCAGTTGAATGCTATGTGAATTGGTAGCAAAAATTTCCATTTAAAATGCGAATTAGATACAAATATATACAGGTTAGGCAACATTTTATATTGGACTGTACTGGAATATTCTACATGTATATCTAGTTCCTTAGGCAACATTTTATATTGGACTGTACTGGAATATTCTACATGTATATCTAGTTCCAACTTTTCTGAATACGAAACTAATTATGTATTTCCAAATTAGACAAAGATAGTATCCCTTGAGAATAATCATGGATTTATACTGAGCAGTAGCAGTAGCAGCCCATGGGGCAGAGGCAGAGGAAGAGACGTGGTTTTAAACGATTTCTATTGCTGAAAAGTGAAGGATGGTCTCCACATGTCTTCCCAAGAAA